>NC_084776.1:10482781-10782781 GCF_028858725.1 Colius striatus
TGGTGAGTTGGTATCCTGGCCCCTGTGCCCATGGGTTGGGGTGGTGCCAGCAGTGAGTGGTGGTTTGGGGGTTATCAGGGGTCTTTCCCAGCCTGAGATAGGCAGGTTGAGCTGGGCAGGGTTTGTGGCCAGGACTCCCAGGTTTGGGGGGGTTGCTGGTGCCTGTGGCAGGAGCACAGATGGTGAAGCTGTGCCTCCCTCACTGCTGGGCTGCTTCCTAAAAGAACCTTTCTGCCCTCCTTATCTACTCCCAGGGGTGCAGACACAGCAGCCTGGAGCCAGCCTGGCCTCCAGTGAGCCCACCCTGCAGCACAGGCAGACAGGAGCAGCTGGAGCCTATAAAGGGTGGTTAGAGGTGATGTGAGCTGTGCTGGTGCAGGTGGGGCTCTGGGATGGTGCTGGAGCCTGAGGCTCTCAAGGCTGGCTTGGTGAGTTGGTATCCTGGCCCCTGTGCCCATGGGTTGGGGTGGTGCCAGCAGTGATGTGAGTGGTGGTTTGGGGGTTATCAGGGGTCTTTCCCAGCCTGAGATAGGCAGGTTGAGCTGGGCAGGGTTTGTGGCCAGGACTCCCAGGTTTGGGGGGTTGCTGGTGCCTGTGGCAGGAGCACAGATGGTGAAGCTGTGCCTCCCTCACTGCTGGGCTGCTTCCTGAGAGCTTGGCTCCCTCTGAGCTAGGGCCAAGCCCAGCTCTCCCCCTAACTGCAGCCTTGGATGCCCTTTCATTTTGAATGCTCCAATAAAACAGTAATTACAAACACTGCAGTTTGGGGTTTTAAGCAGAAAGTATTCACTTCCCAGGGTTTAATTATTCAACAGGAGTTGATGAAAGTGGGGCTGGATCCTGCTGGCTCTCTTGGCTTTTCCTAGTGGGGCCAACATTGAGCTGCTTTGCAGGGAGGGAGGGCTGGGGGAGGATGAAGCCCATCCCCAGTGCCTCAGGTCTATCCAGGAGTGGGGGAGCCTGGCTGGGGGGCACCAGTGTGCTGAGCTTGGCTGGGGTAAGGAGAGATCTGGGGGTCAAGGGGATCCCCAGTAAATGGCTCCTTTGCTGCTCCCTGTAGGATTTGCAGCCAGGGCAGTGCAGGATTCCCTCTGTGGGGCACAGCTCTCTCTGGGAGGTCACTGACTGCTGTGAGCTGAATCAATGCCATGGGAGACTGTGCATTGACCAGAGTGGGGAAACTGAGGCAAGTGCTGCCCCAGGAGGTGGCCTGAGCTTGTTCCTGCTCCCCTGTGCCCTCCCTCCCAGTGTCTGCACCCCTTCCCTGCCTGGGAGAGGCATCTGGAGCTCCAAGGCTCTGTTTTCTGTAACTTCAATGGTGTTTTGAGTTCCCTGGGAAGATTTCAGGCTCACTTTTAATGACTCTGCCAGGGCACAGTGTAGTGCAAAAGCAGCTTTGCTGGGGAATGGGTCTGTTGAGATAGTGAGTGCTCCCAGGGCTGTTTAATTGCAGCAGAACAGTTGGTGTCTTTGCAAAGCTTGTGGATTTGGTCTGCCTGATGCTGGACCCCCACACTTCAAGAGGTATCAGCAGGGTTGGGAAAGCCTTGATGGAGGGCAAGGGAAAGAGGGGTAAAATACTCCCTGGGGGCAGCAGTGGGGCTGCAGGAGGGAGGGGTGTTGCTGTTACTAATAGTTCATACAGTTATAGAGTGGTGGGGGTGGGAAGGGTCCTTGCAGAGCTCACCCAACCCCTGCTAAAGCAGGTTCCCCTCCATCAGGGGCACAGCAACGTGTCCAGGTGGGTTTGGAAACCTCCTGAGAAGGAGCCTCCACACCCTCCCTGGGCAGCCTGGGCCAGGGCTCCCTCACCTCAGCACCAAAGGACTTGCTCCTTGTGTTTAGGTGGAACTGGTTGTGTTCCAGCTCATGGCCATCACCCCTAGTCTTGCTAGTTAACTGTCATAACTTCATTAGTGAGCAAACCTCCCTGCTCAGCTGCCTGCAAGGAGAGGGTGAGAGCACAGAGAGGGAGGGGAGGAGGTGATGGGGGCTGTTGAGGAGCAGGGTGGTGATGATGGCTCTGCTGATGAAGTGCTGGGGATGGGGAAGGAATTGGGGCTTCATTTGCAAGGGAAATGCAATTGTCACCTGCAGCCCTCACACAGCAGAGCCTGAGGAGCTGTGTGGGGAGAGTGCTGGCGTGGGTGGGAGCACAGCCCACCCCTCCTGGCTGCCCTTCCTCGTGTAGGTGGGGTTGTTGTAGCCCCTGAGGGGTCTGGGGGTGATCTGCTTGTCTGTGGGGTGGCCTTGTTATCTCCTTTGCCAGCTCTCTGTTCCTCAAAGCCTCATCTTGCACCCTTTGTGCTGTGCTTAGGGGAAATTGCAGCAGCAGCTGCTGGGCAGTCACTCCTGAAATAGGAGTGGGAGGTGTGTGCAGAGAAGATGATGGTGATCAGGATGAGATCCTCCCTGAAGCAGGTGAATCCTGCTGTGGTGGCACCCAGGACACTCACAGTGTGATGCTGCTGCCTCCCACCTTCATGTCCCCAGCTGAGTCTCATCATGTGTGATGGCATTGGCTCACACATGTGATGGGAAGGTTGGAGGCTTTGCTTCCATGGTCCTGCCCATGGCTGGGCAGTGAGCCTGCATTAACCAGCTCCATCCTTGTGCTCTGTGTTCCTCTGCTCTAACAGGAATATTTCCTCATCCCATAAACAGGGTGACTGGCTCCTGAATGGGAACACAACCCTCTGCTCTCTGTCTCTCAGGGTGGTGTGTGCTGGGCTGGAGATACAAGGGAATTGAGCTTAAATGAGGAGCATTGGTAAGCCAAGGAGTGATTTAACTGCCTCAGTGAATCAGCTGTGGCAGTGCTGGTTTGGGTGAGACCTGGCTGCTCCCTGCCAGTGCTGTGGGGAGAGCACAGACCTCTGCCACCACTCAGGGTGTTTTATTTGGGGGTCTTCACTTCCATTTAGCTTCAGTAGATTATAAAGACAAAAAGTCATTCCAAGGCACTTTATTCAGGGGAAAGGAAAAAAAGAGAAAGACTAAAATGGGGCAGTTTGAAGTTGTCAAAGTGATTTCCCACTCCCTCCAAAGAGCCTCACAAAACTGACCCAGATTTTATGTGGCACTCCAGCTTTCAAAGAGTCTCCTGTCTGCAGAAGATGGGTCTGTAAAGTAAGTTTTGTGGGGTTTATATTTTCCCTTTAGTAGTTTTACAAAGCCTGTGCCCTGCCTCAGTGCTGTGGGATCTGACCCAGCCTTGCAGCTCATGCTGGAGCAGCCAAGCTGCTGCCACTCTCCTGGCATGGGTGAGAGGTTTTGGTGAGAGGCTGCAGTGTGTCTCCATCCAAAATAAACCAGCCTGTCCTTGGGTTTGGGAGAAGCTTGGGCTGACATGAAGTGTGGGTGGAAGGAGCAGCCTCAGCAGGCAGGTGACTGTGATGTCCTGATGCCATGAGTGATGGGAGAGCTGGAGGAACGAGGTGGACATCAGGTAATGGAGTTGAGAATCACAGAATCATTTCAGTTGGAAAAGACCTTTAAGATGATGAAATCCAAGCCCTGCCCTCACCCTGCCCAGCCCAGCACTGACCCACAGCCCTCAGCACCTCAGCACCACGGCTTTGGGATCCCTCCAGGGCTGGGCACTGCCCCAGCTCCCTGGGCAGCCTGGCACAGGGGCTGACACCCCTCTCAGGGAAACAGTTCTGCCTCAGCTCCAGCCTCAGCCTCCCCTGGGGCAACTTGAGCCCATTTCCCCTCAGCCTGACATTCATTACTGGACAGACTGACCCCCACCTCACTACAACTCACTTCCAGGGTGTTGCAGAGAGTTCTCCTGCCTCCCCTCAGCCTCCTCTTCTCCAGACTAAATACCCCTATTAGTAGAAAGCTGCTGCCCACTGGCTGGGCTTGTCACAGTGTCCCCATTTTCTCCAGTGGCCACAAGTTGCTGGCTGTGATTGAATGTTGCTGATTGTCCAGGGGCTGGAGGTGAGGAGAGCTATGGGAGTAATGGGATCCCTCCTGTGTTTGGATACCATGGGTAGATGAGTGGTGAGGAGAGCTCTTGGATCTGTATGATCCCTGAGGTGCTGCTCAGGGCCATTCTGGCCACATCTGGGCTTGTAGCTGGAAAAGGGCAATTCTGGGTTTAAATCCTAGTTGTAGGATGCTTGTGGTCCCTGCTCAGAAAAGCCCAGCACTGAACATCCCCAGGATGTGCACCAGGAGCTGGTGCTGAGCAGAGGAGAACAGGACCCAGACAGATCTCTTCATGCTTTGCAGAGCCCTCATCCTCTCCCCTTGCTCATTCTCTGCAGCAGAGCCACTCTTGATGAGAGAAACCAGGTCTGAATCTGATGATGGTTTTGGTTTTTGTTCATTTTTCACCTGGCCTGATTAAAGCACTGCCTGTGCTGCCTGTCTTGCTTTCTGTTCATTCATTTCATCATCTTTTGCTGGGGCACTGTGTTGCCTTTGTTGAGCAGCAGAGCTGTTTGCCCCCAGCTGCCTGGCAGCAGCAGCCCAGCACTGCTCCTGTCCCCTGTAAGTCAGACTCTGCTCTCATGTTTCCTTAAGACCTGTGGAGACCTGAGCTCTTGTTTTGTTACTGATGTGTGTGTGAGAGGGAGTAGAATGTGACTGTGGTGTAGAAAGAGCTGTGCTTGGGATGGGGTCTGTAAAGGTGCTGGAGGCCAAAAGCTGCACAGAGGAATGGCAAGTTTGCTGGTTTATTGTGGGGAGGGGAAGAGAAGGAAGGATACATGTCAGTACCAGGCAATACTGGCTTGCAGCTGTGGTAGGGAGATGAGGGAAGGTGCTCAAGCACTGTCTGCTTCTGGCTGCTGAGAGGCAATGGCAAGAGGGAGGTGCTGTGAAATCTTCTCTCCAGGACCCTCCTTCCCCTGGCTCTTAGGGTAGGACCCTCAAGAGTGTGCAGCCCCATCAGGTCCAGCTCAAGTACAATATGAGCAGCACTCACCCTCTCACCACCAAAAAGCCCCAGGAATGTGAAATGAAGTGACATGGGATGCTCATGGCATAAGGGGGGGTGGTGTCACCCCAAACCCACTGCCTGTGCAGAGCTTGTGCAACTGGGCAGGTGCCACAGGTGTGGCTTAGACACTGTTTGGGGCTGTTAAAGGTTTTTCTATCTAAACATTAGCATTTTTCCACTGAAACATAATGTGGAGAAACATTTTCTGCTTCCTTAGATGGGAAGTTAGTGACAAGACAAATCAGATCCATCTGAGGGAAGGACCCCATGGTGCCCAACTGCTCCTCATGCCACTGCCCTGGC
The DNA here is from genome assembly GCF_028858725.1 of Colius striatus. Lineage (NCBI taxonomy): Eukaryota > Metazoa > Chordata > Aves > Coliiformes > Coliidae > Colius > Colius striatus. The sequence continues at coordinate 10,488,039 of NC_084776.1, forward strand.
AGCTGAGGCTTTGGGCCAAGGGACAGCCTGCATGAGGGGAGCTGGAAGGGCTGCTCTGAAGGCAGGAGGGGAGAAAGGACACTGTCAGCTTGCATGAGTTCTTTATTTGTGTTCTTCCTACCAGCTTTGCAATCTACCAAATAGAAAAGCATCCCAACACTTTCTTTAGCTGGCAAGGCAAAGAAAATGGCCAAGGAACAAGGCTGGGTAGTCTTGGTGTCTGCTTAACATAGCCACGTGCCTATCCAAGACTGGACCAGGTCTTAGAGCATCCCACACTGCTGCTCCAGGGTGACATTGTTAAAACCCAAGGCAAGAAGAGGTTTTCTTCATGGAGTTGTGCTCAGGCACTGTTGGTGGAAGATGCTGTTATGCTGCTGTAGGAAGAGACCTGTAGGTCTCCCCAGGGGAAGGGCTGGGAGCTGGCAGAGCAGAGGGAAGGTTGTTACAAAAGCCTTTGGATCCTGTTTCCAAATGTTGTTTTTGGGGGCTGTGCCTGCAGATGTTTTGGGAGCCAATAGAAGGGGGTTGGGGGCATATCCAGAGCAAAACTCCACATTGCACTTGTCTTTGAGTGCAATGGCTTAAAACTATGAGCTCAGTTGTTACAGGAACATGCACCTTCTTTGACCCTCTCTACCCAAGCAGCTCAGTCTAGTGGGAACATGAAGTCTGTAAGTGCATGGTGAGAAAAGCATTAGCCATAAGAATTTGTCACATGAGTGTAATGATGGCTTTGGGTGCACCTTGCAGGCTCTGTGCACTGTGCTGGCTGTGCCCTGCTGCTACCCTGGGCACATCCCCACCAGGAGACAGGCTCAGGAGCATCAAGGGGCTCTTCTGCCTTTAGCAGAAAAATGAAGGCATGGATGTTTCCAAAGGAGGTTGCTGTAGGCAGGCTGCCTGCAAAGTAGGCAGTTACCTTCCAAAAATGGGCAGGTGGGGGAGAAAGGAAGAGAAAAAGAAGCTGGATGAAAGCAAGGACTGTGCCAAAAGTGCCTTCTATTTATGATTTCACAAGGCCAACAATGATCCCACAGCTACAAGCACAGAAAAATGGATTCTTTCCCAAAGAGATTGATGGATTCGTGGTCAGGGCATTTTCTCTGATCCTGCTGCCCTGTGGACACTGCTGACATTTATGGAGATGCTGTGCCATCTGTATTTAGGCTTGTAGAGGACTAAATAGCCTCTTACAAATGAGCAAACACTTTCAGTTCAGACCTGGGGTCCTGGGGAGCTGCTGTAAAGAAGGGAAATGCTTCCTCCAGCTGCTGGGCTGTATTTCCCCAGGTGAGCAGCTTCCATCTGCCTTCTGTGGGTCAGAGGCTCTTTATCTTGCTCCATCCTAGGGTGAGCAGGGCTGGTACTCACCCCACACACAGCCCATGCACCTCTGAGCAGAGGGGTACATGCAGCAGCTCTCACCTCCCAGCACCCCACTGATGATATCCCACCCAAGGACCGAGAAGTGAGGTGGGCTAGTGCAGACCCCATGAGGCTGAAGGCCCTTTGAAACTTGCCCTGATGCTGTCAAGGGAAGGCAGAAGGGATGAGCATTTCTAAAGCCTCCAGCCTTTCCCAGACAAGCTCATCCCAGCCCTCAGGTGTCAGCTGCAAATCTCCTTCGATACTTTCATTTTAAAAATACCCAGCTTTAAAGTCCTGCTGTTTGAAACCACTTTGTCTTCCACAAGTGGCAGGAAGGTACCAAACAAAGCCCATTTTCTTTTTTCCCCAGCTTCATCCCTGCAGCTATTAAATCCTCAGTGCTATTGAATTGCTGAGCAGCCTGCAGGGTAGCGATGGGGCTCACACACAAGCAGCACACACCAGCCCTGATATCCCAGTAAGTAGATGGTGCTTTGTATCTCCTTCCTGGTTAACAGGTAGCTTTAGGTGTGCTCAAGAGACATTTGTGAGGGTCTTACTGCATAGCTTCATCCTGTTGAGTGCATTGTATCAAATGCTGCCACACAAAGGGATGCTGGGGCTGGGTTTGGGGGGCTGGGGAGGGAGGGGCTGGTGGAGCTGTGTGAGGAGAATCGATGTCTGGCTTTTCAACAGCCACACATGCATGGAACAAAGCCTTCAAAAAGCTTTTCAGACAGCACTAGGCTCTCTCCTTATATTGTCCCAGGGTTTATCATGCAGAAGCAGGGACACGTGGATGTGCTGCTGTGCTGTGTGCCACGCTGAGGAAGCACTTGGTGGTCCCTCTGCCTGTGCTGGGGGGGTTCTAATGGCAGTGTGAGGCTGGTGTGTGCCACTGCTGAAGGTGCTCTTAGCTGGGGCTGCACAACCTGCAGTCCTGCACACCCCTCCCTGCTGATGTCTGTGCTGTGGCCATGGAGGGCAGAGGGATGCAGTGGGTATCCCACATCTCCAGTGTCCGTGCTGCCTCCAGCCAATGCCCCCTCCACCTTGCTGAAGGGAGATGAGTGTCCCACCTCTGTGGTGAAAGGATTGGGCAGGCAGTCCATGGGAAGAGAAGCCCAAGGTCAGTTGGAAAGGAGAGGAACAACTTGAAGCTGGGAGAGATGAAAAATGAAGTAGGCTGGGCATAGGCAGAAATTTCCCTGTCCAGGGATTGTGGTGGGAAATGTCAGAGCTGCTCTGGCAGGGGGTGGTGGCAGTGCTGGAGCTGTGCCACTCACTGTCTGGGGCTCAGTGTGGTGGGTGGGAGCAGCCCCTGCCATGCTCCTGAGGCTGCCCTGGGGTAAGGGTCTCTCCCCATGCCCAGGGACCCTGCATACATACCTTCAAGCAGAGGGAAGGACAACACTGGACCCAAATCTCAGGCTCTTTGGAGCAGTGTGGAGCACTGCTGAGTGTGAGGGCCTTGCAGCAATGTTTGCTCTGAGCTCTCACAAATACTTGCCTGGGGGTGATTCCTTTCTGTGAGCTTTCTTGGCAGGCAAACACTGCCCTGGGGTTGCTGCTGGCTCCTTCCCCCAGCAGCACAGAGCAGTCCCCACGTGCAGAGCATCCCTTGCAGTCAGTTCCCTTCCTCCACACAGCACACTGCCCTTTTCCTTCCTGCTTTTGCCCCTCAGGGAGGCTGGAAAGCACAAACCAGGATCACAAAGCAGCAGCCAAAGGGAAATGCCACCGAGCTCCAGCCAGCCTTGGCCATTAAAATGCAGTGGGTTTTCATCCTCTGGTACCTTCCCTGTGGTGCCTTTGTTCATAACAAACCCTCCCACTGCTGCCCAGCAATCCCACACAAATCCTGTGGTATAAAGATGCTTCCTGGAGGGGTTTTGATCAACTCTGGGTGAAGCCTGGTGATGCCTGTTCAGGTTTCCAGTGCATCCCAGCACCAAATAAACACCTCTTATTTTTACGTGTCCTCAGGGAGAAGCTCTTGCTATGTGAATGTGACCCTGCACTCCCTGCCAGGCTTGCAAACTGGCTCTTGGTCCCAATTTAACAACCTGTGAGTAAACAGAGAGGCTATTTTCTCCTTCACCTCCAGCCCCAGCTCCCTGGACTCTGGCTGCCAGATGGCAGGGAGTGATGGTGTTTCTGCCCATCTCTCCTGCCAGCGTGTCGTGAGCACGTGGCTGCAGATGGAGGAGAAGCCATTTCCCATCCATCCCTTTGCACCTTCTGCAGCAGGAACCCACAAGGTTCAGTCCATTGCTCAAGGCACTGCCTGAATCAGCAGCATCCTTTGGAAGCATAACATCAGAGGCAGGGAGTGCTGGATCAAAGGCAAGAGGTGTGTGTGAGTGTGTGGCCTCCCCTGTGATGCAGCCAGGGTGCATCTCTGGAGTGTTGCTGCTTTTATTCATCCCCTTTCACTTTTTTTCCCAGTGTCTTTTGATGGGTATTAAAAGCAGCCTGGCCTCAGAAGACACCCTGCATGTAGCTTTTATAGGTGGCTATAAGTTATCTGCTGAAGGAGCCCCAGTGTGAATGCTTGCTGCCTGCAAATGCTCTTCTCATTTTCTTTAAGGCTCTTGCAGCTTCAGTGTATTTTGGTTGACCATGGAAAGCTCACCCTGGGCCAGAGAGCAGCTGAGGGCTGTTGTGAGGCAGCTCCTGGCCCTGACACTACTGCTCTTGGTAGGGAAGAGGGGACACAGGTCACCTGCCCTTGGGGTTGAGCCCCATGGCTGTGGCCAGCTGAGTGGGGATGCTTGTGTACGCTGCCATCCCAACCCCCATGGGGACACTGGCTCAGGGACCACAGTGAACACCCAGGGTGGGGGAAATCTGTGGCCCTCTTGGGTTATGTCCAGAAGGAAATGATTCCTTTTTTTCCCCTCTCTGGGACAAGGCCAGAGCCTACTCTAGTGTTATGTGCTTTAGGTTAAAACATTTGGGTTTGCACTGGGATGTGGATCCTGCTGTGTGAGGGGCTGACAGGCCCCAGAGCAGGAGATGCTGAGAAAATTCAGTGTGCCAGGGTGACATCACAGAGCTGTCACACCTGAGAGAGGATGAGGGGCTCTTCCATGCTGTTTGCAGAGCTTTTTGCAGGCTGGGATGCTCCAGGAGACAGGGATGATGTCTGTGGTCGTAGCAAGGTGCTGGTGAGGCAACTCCCAGAGCATCCACAGCCTGAGGGCAGGGACCTGTCACAGGAGGAAAACCAAAGCCCTGCTTATGACAAAAGCAAGAGCTGGCTCTGCTTTGCTGATTTCCCAGGGGAGATCTCTGCCAACGTTTGGAAAGGATATGTGAGATGACCTGGATAATTACAGGCCTGTCAGCTCCACTTTGATCCCTGGCAAACCGATGGAGAGGCTGATGTGGGCCTTGCTCAATGAAGAACTGGGAGAGAATAGCATCAGTAAATGAAAGTGAAGGTGTTAGTGTCTATCTACAGGTTAAAGGTGGTAGATTTTGCAGCAGCAGCAGCTTTTGGTGGCAAAGATGGTTGTGGGAGGGTGGGTTTGTGTGAGGTATTTCACGTGGAGGCCAGGCAGAGTGAGAAAGCAGAGCAAGAGCAGCTCAGCAGGACCCAAGCCTTTGTGCCACGGGGCTGGATGGCACTGTGGTGCAGGCAGCACTGCAGGTACCCCACTGCCTACATCCCTACATCACTGTTCTCTCCAGCCCATGCCCCTCTGCATCAGGCAAAGCAGCACCCAGCATCCCAGCACAGCCATGTCCCCCTGACCCAGCACAGAGCTAAACACCAGGAAGCTGGTTTTCTGCCTCACGCAACCCTGGCATGAGCATCCCCCCATGTCCTTCTGGCCTCCTCACAGCCCCCCAGGCAGCAGGGCATGTCAGCATCCGAGCAGGATGCAGCCCAGTGCTGGCTGCAGTGCTTGCCTCTGCCTCCAGTTGCCATAGGAACAGACGAAGGCCTCTCAAGCTTCTCGGTGGGGTGTGTGTCTGGGTCATGCTGTGGAGCAGGCAACCATTTGATAGTGATAATAAATTCAGGGAATTGGGAATTTGGCCCAAGTAGCACGTAAGAAATGGGCTTGAAAAGGCAGAATGGAGATAAATGAACAAAAGTAATTCTCTGACAAATGGCCACAGGTTGTGCTAGACCTAACTGAAATCCTTCTCCAGAGCTCAGGACAAAGGGGCTGGGAGCACAGATTGCAGAGAATGATCTGTCCCTGAAGCATGAAGATAGAAAGGCAAAGGCAGCACCTGAAAGGGTTTAGGGACTACTGGATTTCAAACCCCCTCATTATCTCCAGCTCCTGGTGATGTCTAGATGTGAGTTACTACTGGCCAGAGACTTGCTGGCTCTCCAATTGCTTGACAGGAATCAGAGAGGCACCAAATCATCAGAGACAAGAGCTGGCCAAACAGAAACAATGCTTTGAAGGTCATTGCAAATCTGCTGGGAAGGTCTGTGCAGAGGGAAGGAGGCAGATAGCTTGGTGAAGACATCCACACTCACGTGGAGACACCAACAGTCTCCCAAGGCAGTGCAAGGCTGGAGGGGGTCTGGCAGCTCCCCTGGGATCTTGAGGAGCTCCTGGCTCTACTGATGCTGGCAGAAGGTTGATTTCTGGAGCTGTCACCCCTGTGTTCATGCTTGGCTGATCCTCTCCTGCATCATGGCATGCAGATGGTGTCCTGCTCCAGACCTGACACTGCTTGAGTGCTCCTCACCAGCACAGCAAACTCCATTTACAGCCAGGTCTGTGTCCTCTCAACACCTTTCTCACTCCTTTTTCCCTGCCTGGTAAAGCAAAAGCAAATTCCTTGCCAGAATGCTCTTGGCTAAGAGAGATCAGCCCGGGGGAGCCTGTCTGTGCTAACATCAGCTGTAAGGCAGCCAGTTGCTCCAGCAAGAGTTTGGTGTCAGGAAAACACATGGGCAGTAGGTGTGGGAGATGGTGGCGTGTCACAGACTGGAGCTGGCACCCATTGCAGCAGTGTCCTCATGTGCCCTGATGGGTTTAGGGGATGAAAAATGGGTGAAATCAGGTGTATTAGGCAACCTTTGTGTTTTGCCAGCCCTCAGAGCATTACCAGAGGAGTTGGATCAATGCACATCCCCTGTGTGCCCCAGCCTGGCACTGCTGGCATGACACAGCAAGCTCACTGAAGCCCACACAGATGTTTCCCCTCCCCAAACCCTGCTCTGTCCTTTCCCTAATTGTGCTGAGGTTTGAAACAATTCCTCTCCCTGTGTCCTGTTGGCTTCACCAAGCAGAATTTCTCCTGCTGATTTAATCACCTTATTATGTCAAACAAGTTGGAGTTATTTTGAGGCTGGCTAATAGGTGCCAATTTATATCCCTTGGCAGCCTTAGCACTTGGGTTTTTGGCAAGACAAAGCCTTGAGCTGGTGCATTTGATGGCAGCCAGGGCTCACCCAGGACCTGGGACATCTGGTGCTGCTGCTTTGCAAACACATTCCTTGCTTTCCTATGCCTAGTTTGGTTTAACAAGGTGATGGAAGGAACTCAGAAATGACTGAGCTGGGATGTGGCCAGAGTTCAAGTCAGGGAGGCACCAAATATTGCAGCAGCCTGGTCCCTGCTGCCTGCTCCTCAGGCAGGGAACCTGCTGTGGGGTCTGTGTTGGCCTGGGGCTGAGCTCTTCTGGAGGCTGGGTGGTGCAAAGGTGCCTCTCATTCCTCCCAGAGACAAAATCTCTGCTTCTGTGCTCCAGCAGAAGGAATTACCCTGTGCTGGTCCTTCTGTCATCCCATCCCCAGCAAGGAGCAGGTCTCAGGGCTGGCTATAGGGCACTTTCCCCAAGTAGTGGCTTGAGACTTCTCTCTTTTTTGGAGCCCTCATCTCGATGGGGAGGGTATAAAGGCCTACACTCTTTGATGAAGGGTATGAAGCTCAGATGCTCAGGTCTCATTCTGGAGGCATGGCAGAGGGACCAAGCAGGCTCAGTTCACCACAGCCCCACCAGTCAATGGGCTACAAAGTGGGGCTTCAAGCTGGTCATGCCTCTGCTGCCTTCCCCGTGCCCTGGCAGTCACCCTGAGGGTGTGCAGTGGCTCCTGTGGGCATGGGGGACCCTGTCCCTCCTGCAGCCCCAAACCAGCATGGTACAGCCTGGTGCTCTCCTCCAGTGCCAGTCATGGAGAGCAGATAGATGCTCATGTTCTGGAGCTGTTGGCTGCTCCTCCCAGCAGAGGTGACGGCGTTTGGGGCATTTCTCTCACTGGCAATGGCTTGGAGGGAGCCCCTGGGTGACATGCTCAGGGATTGCCTCTCCCTCAGACCCAGCACTCTGCCAATGCCCTTTTTGGACTCATTCCAAAACTATAAGCTGTTGGTAACTTCCAAATCAGACATGGCTAAAGTCAGAGTCCCACTCCTGTGCTGTCACAGCTCACTGATGATGCCCCTTTGAAGCCTCCTGCTGCTTCCAAGAGGCTGCTGCTTGCTAATCCCAACCAAAGCATTTCATGCCACTCCCACCCAAGCCCTTTCCTTGGGATAGGAATAGAGAAGGGGAATGTTTGCTCTATCCCAGGTTTTTGTTTGTTTCAGGAAGCTTCTCCAGCTGCACAGAAAGGCTGATGCTATTTTGAGGTCCCTTCCCCACCATCCCCAGAGGCTCCTCGCTGAGCAGTGCAATAGAAAACGACAGATTATTGCTACAGCTTGCTGAGCCTCTCTCTTTCCTATGGAAGAAAGATGGTCTGGTTTGCTCAAGGAGTTGGGGGTGTGCTTTGGAAGCAGAGTCAGAGTGAGAGATGCCAAGAGGGAACTGGATGTTTTGCTGAGTCTTTTCCCCAGGATGCTGCTGTAGGCAGTGGGAAGCTGCACTGCCATGTCCCTGCACGTCCCCTGAGCTGCCCCAGGCCCTGCTCAAGCCCAAAATCCTCTCAACTGCTTCCAAAAGACTGAGTTTCCTCGAGAGCAACATGAAAAGACCATGGGAGCCCAGCATGGAGGGCTGTGAAGCCCCAACTGCTCCTCAGTGGTGGCACGGCCATGCATGTGGGGAGGGTGCTGGTGTGGCTGCTGCTGCAGGACTTGGAGAACACAGCACATTCCCAGGCTCTGAACAGCAGCCTGACAGTGATGGCAGCACCAAGGTGCTCCCCATCTCCCATCAGGGTGGGATGGGTTAGCAGCTGTGGGGCTGGCACACATTTTCTGCCCCTCTCACCCTTTACACTTTGCAGGACTCCTACCTGGCAGGGTCCCTGTTAGCACTTGCTTGTAAAGCTTGTACATCCCTTATGAAACATGAGAGGGGATGGATCTGATGGGTGCTGGGACCCCAACTCCCTGCTCTGTGTAATGATATGATGTGGATCAAAAGGGAGCATCAACCATCTCAGCACTTATTTTCTAATACCCTCAGCCACCTCGAATCCCCATCTTCTTTCCTTGACCCATTGCAGGAACAACTGTGGAACAGGTGTCTTTCAAAGCAAGCACTATTTGATGGGGCTGGGGCTGGGAAGGATTTCCTGACCCTGGGCAGCTCTTGGCACATGTAACTTAGGTTTTTTAATCCATGAGAGCTCAGCACCAGCCTCAGAGCTGCAGAGGAGGTGAGACCCATTAGATCCTCTGCCACTGTCTCACCACATCCCACTGTACCCACCCAGCTCTCCCTGGGGTGGCTGAAGACCTTGGAGACGATTGATTTCAGCCACTCATTTGAATCATGACTCAAATTAACAAAGCAGAAAGCTCAGCTTAAAGTTCAGCCTTAATCTTGTTTCTCATTTGTACCTATATTAATGTTCTTAACTCGATTCTTGGTTGGGAACCACTAATCTGCAGCTTCACTTCTCTTCAAACTCCTTTTTTTTGGCCTGCTAAAGGGAAGAAAAGACTTTTGTGTGTGAAGTGACTTGAGCAATGACATTAATGTGCATTTATGGCAATTCTCCATGTTTGCATTTGATTGTGTTATCACACAGGGAGTGATGCCTTTCTTTTTGATGAGGAGGTGATTAATTTTGGCCTCACTACAATCTATTTGGATGGAAATTGGTTTTCAATTTAAGAAGGAGCCCCCAAAACCAGCATCAACAAAACAACAACAAAAAAAGGGCTTTTATTAGTGAAATAAACCCATTTTAAATGTGCTGGCTACAGCCAAAGAAATCAGCTTATCTGAGCATGCATTTAAAACTGATTCCCTAAAGGAGATAAGTACTATCTGCAGTGAGGGAGCTGAGTGCTTTGCTCCAGATTTTCATATTCTTTATGGTTTTAAATGTAATATATTACTTGGGTTTTACTCACAGACAGGAAAAGGCAAATGAGCTTTTTCCCATCCCAGGCTCCTCGGAGTTGCAGTGAGTGCATTAGTGGAAGATGTCGATGCAGAGAGGTATGAATTGTGCTTTGGGAGGGTGCTGATGCTGGCAGGCATCGGTGCAGCCCCTCAGCCAGAGCCTTCTGATGCTTCAGTGGTTTTAGAGCTTCTTTATGGAGCTGACAGCAGCCATGTGCTGCTTCAGGTTTTTATAGAAGCTGCTTAAATTACCCAGGGTTACGTCTCAGAGATGCACTCCTCTGTTTTTAATAGAGAAGTGTACTTAAGAGAAACAGCTCTGAAACACCAGAAATGCTCCAAAAATAAAGGTGGAAACCCAACGTGCTGGAGCAGGCAAAGGAGCACTTCAGCCCCTAATCTTTCCAGACACAGAAAGTCTTCTTTGCCTTGCTGCAGCACTGAGTCCAGTCCATAACTTCTCTTTCTCCTTCCTAAGAAAGGGAATTTTTCCCTATTTGCAGGTAGGAGCTGACAGTAATTGGCCACTGCTGCCTGGCTGGTGTTTTCACTTTAATAATACCACACAAAATAAATGGCCCCGTGGTGTTATCCACAGTTTCCTGCACACTGGGGCCAGCATGGGCTATATTATCTCATGGAAAAGAATTCTGCAGATTGCACATGGAGAGGGACAGTGCTACTCTAATAAAAATAACTGATTATTAGCATCATGCTAATAAAACTGTCCTCTGGGTGGGTAAGCTCTCATCTCTTTGGAGAGACTGGAGCAGATTTCAGGGCATGTCATGCAGCTTTGCTCCTAGAAAGGAGTGATGCTGGAGAGGAGTGATGCTGGAAGGGAGCAGTCTCACAGCTCCATCAAGCACCTTGGGTGTGGAGGAATTACTTGGAATTTTCAGAGATCACATCTCCTGTCAGCTCAGGGATGCCAGAGGACCAGCCCCGGTCCTCATCTCAGCCTTGGGATGTTTTGGGACCTCCTCATGGGTATGGCTGCAGATGCACCATCTGCCTTCATCCCTGGGCATTGCTCACACTGCAATAATTTAATGCTAGAAAACAAGCCAAAAAAATAAAAAGAAGAGAGAGAAACAGGGAAACAGGGAAACAGGGAAACAGGGAAACAGGGCACTTTTGTGCTTTCAATTCTCCAGCAATTGGCAACAGTTTAATGTGTGTGTATCACTAACACTGTTTTATGAGCTTCAATCCCACTGGCATCATTTTTTTAGAGTCCCTTTTGCAGTGTAATTGCTGTTTGTTTTGTCATTTCTCAGTGGACAATTACAGTTCAAAAACAAGAGTGCCTTTGAAGATGGCAAGTGGGGGGGTGCAGCCTTCATTAGTACACGATTAACACACTATCGAAAACCACTTGAACTCTACCTGCCTGAGGCCTGAGATGTAAAAATCTGGCTTTGCAAAGCAATGACTATTTGATCTATTTAATGTACAGTATTAGCATGGTCTCCTGGATACATTTCAGTGTCATTTGGAAGGCTGAAATGTCTCCTGTAGGTTTGTTTTGCTACTTGGTCATTCAAAACCAAACCCAAACAACCCCCCAAAGTTTCAAAGACTAATCTTGGTTTCTGCTGGAGGAGCAAAGAGACACAAACCTAAATGTGGTGTGGGACACCTTGTCTGGCCTGTCCTAGGGTAAGGTGCTTTTCCTGCTTCTGATATTGGGAATAAAGAGCACCCAGGGTCACCCCACTGAGGCTGTTGGGCACACAGTGCCTGTGAGGGCAGTGAGAGACTGCAGGTGGAGAGAGGTCAAAAGTAAGATGAACTGTTAATAAAAACAGAGGGGAAAAGGCAAGTTTCCTGGCTAGCTCAGCTTTGCCATTCCTACTGTAAGAGAATATTATTTGCCCCAGTAAATCAGGGATTTGTGGTGCTCATCATCCATCCATGCCTCCATCCATCCATCCATCTACCTGGGGCTTGCTTAGGCATTTAATTGCTCATGAGAAATGTTCTTCCTCAATTCTTTAATTCCTTGGCCTCTCTGCCTCGTTGTGCCTCTCTGCACCCCATCCATTCTGTGGGGATGCTGGACCCTATCCCACTGCTCCCTGCCTTGCACATCCCACCCTAAAGCATCCCATCTTGCTGATCCCATCCTGCTGGACCCCATTCTGCTGCTTCCCATCCCACTGTATCCCATCCCCCTGATCCCACCCCCCTGATCCCATCTCACTGATCCCATCCCACTTGTATCCTGTCTCACTGATCCCATCCCCCTGATCCCACCCCCCTGATCCCATCTCACTGATCCCATCCCACTTGTGTCCTGTCTCACTGATCCCATTCCCCTGATCCCATCTCACTGATCCCATCCCACTTGTATCCTGTCTCACTGATCCCATCCCCCTGATCCCATCTCACTGATCCCATCCCACTTGTATCCTGTCTCACTGATCCCATCCCCCTGATCCCACCCCCCTGATCCCATCTCACTGATCCCATCCCACTTGTGTCCTGTCTCACTGATCCCATTCCCCTGATCCCATCTCACTGATCCCATCCCACTTGTATCCTGTCTCACTGATCCCATCCCCCTGATCCCATCTCACTGATCCCATCCCACTTGTATCCTGTCTCACTGATCCCATTCCCCTGATCCCATCCCCCTGATCCCATCTCACTGATCCCATCCCACTTGTATCCTGTCTCACTGATCCCACCCCCCTGATCCCATCCCCCTGATCCCATCCCACTTGTATCCTGTCTCACTGATCCCACCCCCCTGATCCCATCTCACTGATCCCATCCCACTTGTATCCTGTCTCACTGATCCCATCCCCCTGATCCCATCTCACTGATCCCATCCCACTTGTATCCTGTCTCACTGATCCCACCCCCCTGATCCCATCTCACTGATCCCATCCCACTTGTATCCTGTCTCACTGATCCCATCCTGCTGCATGCTGTGCTGTTCCCCAGCAGGGAGCCAGGTGCCCTGGGGCTGGGAAGAAGGAGAGGTGCCTGGAGCAGGAGCAGAGTGGGCAGCAGGATGGCCTCAGGGTACTCTGCTCTCTTGTTTTCCATTTCTGCAGGTTGAGATGTTTTAAAATGCATGAGAAGCCCCCAGGCACCCTGAACTCTGCATTAACAGCTTTAGCCTTGAGTTTTCTGCTTGTTGTTGCTACATTCTTTAATAAAAAAGAAATGGGATTTGGGGAGCAGATGCCTGGCAGTGGCTGCACAGGTTTGCAGGCAGAGGAGCTGCTGGTGTGCACTAAAACAGATGATGCTCCCAGCTACATCATCTCCCCTCGGCCTCCAGCCCCTGAGGGTGGTACTGCCTGTGCTTGGACATGTTGGGAGCACAAGGGCTGCCTCAGCCTTTTTGCAAAATGTTGGTGTTTTTCCTTTGGGTTCAGAGCATCTGGTTCTCACAAGCCCAGCTTCTCCCTCCAGCCACGCCACGACCGTGTCAGACAAGAGATGGGCTCAACTCCAGCTCCATGCAAAGCCTGAAGAGGCACATATTACTTCTGTAATTTATCATTTAAGAGGAGAAAATGAGGATGTCTTGGGATCTTTTTGCTCAAACAGCTCCAGACAGGGCCCCCAACACCATACACTACTCTCTTGAGGTATACAAAAGGTCAGGATGAGCTGATGCTCCCCCAGTAATGAGATTTAAAGTCAAACCCACCATTTGAACCTCTGCTGCTGCCAGGCTGAGCTCTGGCCTCAGCTGGTGCTCAGAGGGCAACAATCACTTGTATTAAAAATACAAAGGGGGCTCAAGGAATGTGTCCTAGAACAAAGGGCTTCTCCCAAAGGGAAGGAAGGACTTTCCTTCCTGCTTTGCAAACAGAGCAGATGGCCCTGGAGTGGGAAGGAGTTTCCCCAAGGCCATTGGAGCAGATGGAAGTACCAAGGAAGTGAGATGGGAGCAGGGTTAGCAACAGGCTGCATCCCCCAGGGATGCTGGACTGAGACTTGTGTCTGTGTCAGCCTCCTGGGAGAGCCTGGGCACAACAGGGCAGCAGTGCCATGGTTTAATGTGTATAGGTGTAAGCTTTTGGCCTCTTTTCTTTTCCTCCCAATGTTACAAGGTACCCTGTTACAAGGTACAACTCGAGCCCCAGCAACCCCTTCCTTCCCCAGCCAGCCTTGCTGGGCAGGGTGAGGAGATTGCAGTGGGTGGGTGAAGAGGCTGGATGGAAAAGAAGGCAAAAAAGGGAGCTGCTCAAAACAGCTGCCATTAAATCATTCTTTTAAACCTAAAAAAAGCTTCCTCCAGTCAACCTGATGAGGCTTAAGAGACTGTGTGTAGCAGGGAGGTGAGCAGCCCTGGAATTACGGCACAGTAATTGCTCGGTACTTAAAGTCCAGGTCTAGAAGATCTCCACGTAATAACTCATGGGAAAGATATTGAGCTCTCATCACAAAGAGGAAATATGGTCTCCAAACAGGCAGCTAATGGCATGCAATTTATCTGATGGCAAATCACCCACGTTCATTACTCTCTGCAGCACAGCCAGAAAGAGAAATACAAAATTAGCTGAAGGGGAGAGGGAAGGAGGGAAGGGTGAGCTTCCTTCCAGTGTCTCTCCAAGGGTGGCTCCTGATATCTGTGCAGCAGCTATTTGCACCCAGGGCCTCTGCTGCATGACCCAGCCAGGGAAAAAACACTTTGTGTGCATCTTCCTCCCTGGAGACAACAAAAATGTTCTCCATTGTGATTTTCACGCTACTCAGAGGATTTTCTTTTGTGACAATCCTTGACATGGATCAAGAAAAACCTAGGACTGGTGGAAGTTTTATTGTTCTTGCTCTTCTTTGCCAGAGCCATGGCTCCAGGGCTGAACAAAGACCAGATACTCTTTTATTCCTTTCCAGTTCCCAAGTGCCCCCATACAGAGGTTTTGGAGCTGCCTCAGAGCTTCCTCGGCTTTATGGCTTCCTTCCTCCCTGCTTCTTGTGCTCTCTTCCAGGTATTTCTGGTAGAGGAAATGGTTTTCTGGCTGTCCCAGGCTTTTTCTAAGGGATGGGTAATGTTTTCTAAGGAAAGAGTGAGGTGGGTGGCTGGTGGGAAGGGACAGGGAGGTTAATGCTTGGACTCGATGAGCTTCAAGGTCTTTTTCAACCTAAATGATTTTGTGATTCTGTGACTTTTAAAAGCCATCACTGATGGAGACATTGGGACTGACAGACCGTGGGCACATCTCCTTCTGCCTCAGGGTGATACTTTGAGTTGAAATGTAGCTAAACTCATTGGCTGGTTCCCAAAAACCTTCATTTTTGCCACCAGCTGCTGCTGAGATGCCTGAAGGACTGACCCTTGCTCAACACCTCTAAACGATCCACCCCCTGGCACAGCAGCCCCCAAGGACTGAAAGGAATAAACCTGCTCATTACAGTTTGCATTTCTTTGCAGAGTAAAGTGTCTTCATAGAAAGAAGCTCCTTCATCAATTAATTATCCTTCATCCATTAATTATGCTTCCTCTTGGAGTTATGGAGGAAGATTGGGGTAAGATTCTTTACCCTTAATTTGCCTTTTCTAGGAAAGCAGACACAGTGGGTTGGGGTTTGTTTGACTGAGGCTGCTGTTGATTTTGTCTTGGCCAAAGGGAAATTATAAAAGCTCAGAATAACCTTGATTTTCTTGGAAGAGCTGCTTTGCTTCAAAGAGCACCATTTCCTTCCAGCACAACTATGAGAATGATCTAGAAACAATGTGCAATCTTATTTCCCGTTACTCACAGCCAAATCACATCCAAGGCATCATTTTATGTTTGCCACAGGTTGGAAATTTGTCATTTTAATGTGACTGGAGATCCTGTTGCAGCTGGTGCCGGGGCCAAATCCCCCACAGGACTTTCCCTCCATGGTGGCTCAGCCCTGGGTCTCTCTTGTAACCCTTTAATTCATCTAATCCTTTGCCTGGGGAAAAAAATCCAACAAGCCAAGGCAGGGAGGGGAGATGTTTTTCTTCCTTTGCTTGGCCACCATCTATTTTTGGAAGGCAGCTCAGCACAATCACTGGTATTTGCTGCCTTTCATCACCCTTCCTCAGATTCCCAAACAACTGCCACCTCCTCCTGGGACAGATGTGTTTTGGTGACAGACAGATATCCTTGAAGTCCAGAGGCAGGAAATAAATGGGGTTAAATTTGAGGGCAGCTTCAGTCTTGTTCTTAGAGACCTTCCTAACACAGCTGGTTGCTGGTAGGTCCTGCCTGACTCAGGTCACCACCAACTATGATCGTGAAGATCAACATGTCACCAACCAAGATGCCCCAAAGGCTTCAGTGACCCTCAGCACAGACCTCCAAACTTCATCCCAATCTCCTCCAATGATTTTTAATCCTCTTCTGCTGCCCATGGCTGGAGTTTAAAAGACAACAAGAGGTGCTGACCCAGCCCAGAGCCCTGGGACTGCTGTGGAAGGCAGAGGGGTGATGGCAGCCGTGGTGGCTGTGTCCCCTCTGCCCACATGTTGAGATGGGCTGGGCTCACAAGGGGAGCTGTAATTTGTAGGATGTATGCCAAGCCAGGCAGAAGAAGGCTAAATCACTCAGACCTGGGAAGATGATTGTAACAGAAGTCCCTGGGGGAAATCTGTGCTGCTGGATTGGAGGGGTTTAATTTTTGGTGGCTTTTTTTTCACTTGAACTCAATGAACTCTCATGCTGAAACCTTCAGAAAGACTCACCAGGGGGGCACTGGGAAATATTGGTGAACAGTGCTTGGCACTCGTGAGGCTCTCAGTGAGTGGCACAAACATCCTCACAGCAGCTGACTGAATGTCTCTGTGTTTTACCCCTCCGGGGCTCTTCCTACCTGTTAAGTGCAGGCATGGTCTGGTGAGAGGGCAGAAACCCCCAGCCCTCCACTCACCATCCCCTTGCACCTCTCACCAGAGCCTGGCCCTAGGGAAGGGGCTTTTATCTCAGCAGAAAGACTCATTTAATCCAAAACCTTCCCAAGCAGCACTACATTAACTGTAAGGCAGCTTCCACACTTTATTTGCTGGTAATTTACAGCCCACACTGTGAGACAGTGTAATATTTGCAAGCAATTAAACAGAGGATGACTCAACAACAGCCACCTCGGGTCAGATTTGCAAGTGTTCATCGTTGATAATTAAGAAGGGATGGAGAAAGCAGCGGCTGCTGCCCCACTTCCCTGGCACCCCTCTGCCCCAGCAGCTCCTGCTGGCAGGCTCAGGGGCTCCTGCCTGTGCAGGCAGCTTTGACACTGGAGGAAGAGTCTTAAGGAGCTGCAAGCAAAGGTGACTGCTAATCAGTAAAAGGGAGGTCTTTGGACGCTGTCTGGGGCAGTTTGAGGAGGCTGAGTGAGCTGCAGCCTCTTGAGCTGTGGATAACAGCCTGTGCTGGGTCTGACTAATGCAGAGGGAGGTTTTCATTCAATCCTTCAGGCAGCTGCCCTCTTCCAGCAGCCTGTCACCTCTGACCACCCCACTTGCTGCCTCCCATCCCAGATGACCCGGCCAGGCTCAGCTGCAGGTGGTACAGAAAACTGAGGAGGTGTTTTAAAGTCCAGCTAAACACTGAGCAGAGGCCACACATGCAAATCTCTGGATTTTTCAAGCCTTCTCATGGGTGGAATTGGGGTGCTGAGACCTGAGGCAGAGCTGGGAAGCCTTTCTGCATGCAGTGCCCAGTTCTGCTCCTGCCAGCTGAGGCCCTGCTGTCACTGCCAATTACCCTCTGGTTTTCCTGAGACGTATGAAGAGGCGTTTGACTCGGATTTACATCTCTCTGCAGAGAGTCTCACTGTACTCTGGATGTGTGACATGTCCCTGTGACACTGCTGATTGCTGAGGCTAGCCTTGGGGTACAAATTGAGAAATTAAGATGTGGCACTTAAGCAGTCACTTAGTGTTACCCCAGAGGCCCATGGCAGTCCCAGCAGCTCCCTGGATGGCAGCAGGGCTGGGGCCAGCCTCAGCCTCCTCACACAACACAGTTTGCCTGGTAGATGACATGCTGGTTGAGTGGAGTGACCCCAGACTGCACTTCTCTTCCACCCAAGGGCATGTGGCACCTCCCTTCCCTGCCCACCTTGTTCCCCTCTGACTCTTTGATCCTCCAAACAAGTTCTCCTCTGTCACTTATCCCCTGGGTTAACCTTACTGATCAAAATGAGTATTTGCCATCTGCATTTCTCACTGCAATACCCTGAGTAGTGATGTGGGGATGGAAAGGGAAGAGATGGGACCAACATGGAGGCACCAGCATCTCCCATGACATCCCCTTGCTGCCCAGCCTGGAGGGCAGCTGGTTACAGCCAAGAGCCTGCAGGCAGAGAAGGGTTAATGGCTCCTCCCTAGCTCAGGGTGCTCTAAAAGGAAAGGAAAAGGAGAAAAAGGGGTTTTAATCTCCTTAGGGGGGGAGGTCAAAGGCAGGTGTTGCTTGTGAGTGGCACAGGGTTTAGGGCAGCCTCATCTGACAAGGGCTGCCTGCCCCATGCTGTAGAGGCTTCAGTGCTGCTGGAGGAACGTGGTGCCTTCAGTCTGGAGCCACTGCTGTTCCTGCTGCTCTGAGGTATGTGGTACATGTCTGTCTCTAGAAGTATGGAAAGATGGGAGCATCAGAGGTTGTGCCCTGGGTCATGAGTTGGGCCTAAGGCAGGCTGCTGGTGGCTGAAATGGGCTGGTTTGAGAGTGGGGATGGGGCACTGTGAGTAGCTCCCTCCCCTCTGCTGTGGGACAGGCAGGGGGACCTGGAGGGCAGGAGGTGTTAGCTGGCTGATGGTGTGGCTGGAGCTGGCTGTCAGTGATGGAGAAGGGAAGAGAAGCAGTGCCCAGCACCTTTGACCCTTTGGGAGGGGAAAAGCCTCTCCTCACTCTCCAGAGGCAGCCAGCAGGACTGGGATTCCCATCCCTTGTCTGGCAGGAGATGGGGTACCCCAAGGGATGTGCACCCTGAAGACCTGGCAGATCTGTTGCCCCTTTCTGCCATCTACACAGAAGAAAGCAACTGCCCACAGAAATAAAACTACCTTCCATTACCTCATGGACCTTGTTATAACCTAAAGCAGCTTTTAACAGCCAGGGATAGAATGCTGGGCTAAACCCCCATGGCTGCAGAAGCAGGTACAGCTCCCTGGCACGGGGGGTGAGCAAGACATTGCTGCTGCTGGGGTGAGCCCAATTTGTCACCCTTCAGGGTGACCTTGTGCCGTTCTCCCCCTGCATTACAGCTAGCTGCTGAGCCCCGGCACCTTGCCCAGCAATTTCC
Organism: Colius striatus; assembly: GCF_028858725.1. NCBI lineage: Eukaryota > Metazoa > Chordata > Aves > Coliiformes > Coliidae > Colius > Colius striatus. The sequence continues at coordinate 10,506,919 of NC_084776.1, forward strand.
AATGATCAAAGGAAACCACAGGGCCAGTCTATATAATAGCTGCTGAATTATCAGTTTTGCCAAAACCCATTATTCATTATCCCTGTTTCACTGGATAACCCAGACCCTGTTGGGAAAATGCTGTTTCTTCTGCAGTCAGCTGTATTTTAATAAGTTACATTAGGGGTGAAGCATCCCCAGAGAAAATCCAAGCATTGTTCCATTTATCAGCCATGCAAAGTTCAGAGTGAAAATATTCCAAGGTGAGGTAATGTACTGTGACATTGTGCAAGTTAATTTATAAAAGAATTAACTGTGTTTAGAACAGTAGGAGAGAGGAAGAAAGTGCTTTCTCTCTCCAGCTAGTGTTGGAGTGAAGATGAAAAGTACTGGTAGAAAAATATTTCTCCCTTTAAAGGATGTGGTTTGGGTCAGGGTTTGGTGGGGTTTTTTTGTGGGGTTATTTTATTGGAGGTTTTGTTTTGCACAAGTTCAGGTGCTAAAAGTGAAATTAATAAAATCAGCACTGAAGTGCAAACGCACCTCCCTGGGTAGGTAAACCTGGGAAACTCTTGCTGTTGGGTAATTCCCATCAGCTGGAGCGCTGCTCTGCTGCCTGGTATCCTTGTGCCTGCTAATTAAGTCATGTTAATGAGAGCTCAGGGATGATTGAGGCTATTACAGACTGGCCTGTGCTATGGCATCCCTGTGAGGCTGCCCCAGGAGACTTGGAGCAGCCCAGGAACAGGGAGGCTCACCAGCACTGGGGTTTCTCAGGGCTTTAGTCTTTTTTCCAACCAAAGCTCCCATCTGTGTGGCCACCACGAGCATCCTGTGTGCTGCCATGTGCCCTCTGCCAACGGAGGCTGCTGCCAGCTGCACAAGTCCTGGCTGGAATGCAACTATCCCAGGAGATGTCTGCCCTGTTTTCCGTGGCTGTGCTTCCCTGGGTGCCTTCAGGACATGGCACCTCCTTGGGCTCCTCTCCCCTGTGCATTACCTGCAGCTGGAGGTGCAAACACAGCTCAAGTGACCCCACAGTGCTGGAGTGGTGACATGAGTCACCCCAGGCCTTGTGGCACCTGCCTTGGCTGGCAATGTCCTCCCTGGGCTTTGAGCCCAGCTCCAGGCTGCAGAGGGACAGATCCTGTACACCCAGAGTGCCTCCGGCATCAACCAACGGAGCCGGGAGAGACCCTCCAGGCCTTTAACTCCAGTGAACGTTCCCAGAATAACTCCTTCCCCCTTACCTGGCAGCTTTAGCCTCTGCTTTGCAAAAGCAGCGAGGAGTCTCTATTTAGTAGCTATTTCTCAACATAATGATTTATAATAGATCAAGCAAGTGAAAGTGCTGGAGGAAGAGAGGCCTAGTTCGGGCGCTCGGCGGCCTAATGAAGTCCCCTCCAAGTTCCCGTTTGTTGTCAGCTATTAATTCCCTCTCCCATTCAGTCTCCAAATTACTTTCCCTAGAACTGAATCTAAATATGAAAATCAATTAAGAAGAGAAGGAGTAGCTACATCTGGGAGTGGGGAGAGGAGGCAAATATAATGACAAATCGGCCGGTTCCTTTCGAGCATGCAAATTAACATTTAGAGTGTGTTTTGAGGAAGGGGGAGCTTGGAAATGCTGCTTCACACAAACCACTAGATCAATTTTCCAAGCCTGAGTGCTAGAGATTCTTCAAAGTTACTGAAGGCTCTGTCTCTGAATAAAAATATAAGACAGACAAGAAATCAATGCTGATAATTAATTTAACAGAATCTGTTCGTTCTTTCTCCTTCCAGTCGCTGCAAAGAGAAAATCATACAGTAGCTGAATTTTACATTTCCACAGAGATTGTGCTGGGACACACACTCATAAATTACTTCAAAAGCTCTGCTACATTGTTGGAGTGGGGCATTTTAATTAACTGGAGGAATTTGTCATCACTTTCTCCCTCTGCCCTTGTGAGGGGAAAGTGATTGCCATCTGACAGGCTTGGGCAGCCCAGCCCTTTGGAGATGATGCAGCTACAGACCAGAATGTGGAAGAGCTTGAGTGTGGAAAAACATCAGTTCCCCAGCTCCTTTCTTAGAGGGATTTTCTTTTTTAAGCACTGCTTTTACCTGGTCCTGGGATTGATGTGCACTGCAAAACCCAGCACCTGCAGCAGGAGCTCACAGCCCAGCCAGGATCCTGCCTGTGTCCTGCAAATAAGAGCTAGGTGAGAGTTTGGAGGGTTACTCTACTGGGGACAGGCTTTTTGGCAGGGCCTGTAGCAGTAGGACAAGGGGTAATGGTTTTTAAAGGAGTGGAGATTCAGACTAGGTACAAGGATGACATTTTGTACAACGAGGATGGGGAGACAGTGGCTGCCCAGAGAGGTGGGGGACGCCTTATCCCTGCAAACATCCCAGCTCAGGTTGGATGGGGCTCTGAACATTTGTGAGATTGGACTAGATGGCTTTTAATGGGCCCTTCCCACCCAAATCATTCTGATTCTACAACCAGGCTTTTGTAGGGTCCCTAGGTAGTTTGGGGTCTTTGTGGGGTTGAACAGCTGGGGCTTCACAGGGTTAGTAAATGCTGTTGCAGGGTTATCACAGAGGGCTGGGCTCAGACCCTGGAGCACAGGGGGACTGGGCAGACCAGCAGCACAACCTTTGCTCTGTCCAGTGATGGGCAGGCAGAGAGGAGCTGGCTTTTAATTATTCAAAACTCATCTTCCTTCCCATTAGAAACAAATGGGAAGCGGATGGATTTTGGTAATGAATCCCCAGTAGGGTACTTAGGTTTAAAGCAAAACCTGTCCAGATAAATGTACCCTGTGGAAATGGATTTGATTGCTCTAATCTTCCAGCTTCAATTTGGTGGCAGTCTTAGTGTATCACCAGACAGGAAGGCTGTGCAAAGAATATGAAAGATAGAAAACAAGAAGGGGAAAAAAGAAGAGGGGTCTGGCAGGTTTTGCCTTTGACCTCAACTTCAACAGCGAGGTGGATGCTGAGGGATGAGAGGAGCTAGGGTTTGCCTGGCAGAGGAAGGTTTGCCTGCAGAGCTGCCAGTGCTCTGAGAAAGGAGAAGATTGAGATTGATTTTTCAGACCTGTTTAGTGTATAGTTTGCTGTGGCCTCAGCCATGCTGGGGTGGGTGGAGGGCTGTGTCTGTGTACTGCAGATGGGCAGGAAAGCCCAGGGTGCTCTTCAGAAAAGGGTCTGTGTCAAGACTGGAGCTGGTGAGAGGTGTTCTTGTGGGCATTTTGCCCCGTGCTCCATCTGCAAATTGTTCATGAACTGGGTGATTTTCACTAAAATCCCCTATATTTCTCAACTGATGCATGGGAAACTCAGCCAAGGGTGGTGGGTTTGCTGTCGGGAGCCCTGAGAGCTGGTGTCCCCAGGATGCTGCCCCAAACCTCCAGTAAATCCTGGGGTTTGCCTGGACAGAAACATGGGATTTTGCTTATGTACAAATGTGTACAAGCTCTGGGATTTCCCCCCAGGGTGAAATCCTTTACTCCTCATTGCAGCCTAGGGATGTGGGACTGTGCTGCTGGATCCTGGGTCACTGCTGAGCTTCATAACATCTGGGAAGAGTTAATACACAATATCAAAATGTAAAGCCTCCAGAGCCAAATCCAGAAGATGCTACTTGAAAACACACAAACCTTTCTAAATCCCTTAAACCCAGTGATTGGAGCAGTTTGGTTATTTTACCCTGCATGGCTGAGTGAGGAGCAGCTGCCAACCACCCCAAATGGTCACCAATATCCATTCCTTGTGAGGATCCAGCCTGTGAGATCAGACCCAGATACTTTCTGCACTGAGTTGGAATGAAAATGCCACACCAGACAGCCACATCTGCTGGTTATAGTGAAGGAGAAAAATTCTTTAGAGTAAGGAATGGCTTTTGGAACAGGAAAAGTGGCCAAGGAAAGATTGCACATATTTCCCTAGTCAGGGTGTGTTCTACCATCAAAGTACAGAATGAAGGGATGGGGTGTTGCAGTCTATCTGGAGAGCAAATAAGCCACAATCTAATGCCTTTCCTTGCCATGGGCAGAAGGTATAGAACCTCCTTTTGTGTAAGGCTGAGCTCTGTTGCCATAATGTACTGCCAGTGTGGAGCTTCTGGGTTTTCTGCTTTGCTAATCTAGCTGAATTTTCTCTATGCAATAAGCTTTTAAACACCACATGGCTGTTTGCCCATAAGAAAAGTGCAAAATCCCTGCAACCTGTATCAGCTGTGTGACAGGTTAACTTTGTTAGCAAAGGTATAGGCCACGTTCTCTTTCTGCTTTGTTGCTTTCCCTCAGGAGCAGCTGGGCTGTTCCCCACTGCTCAGCTGGGTAATGAGGGTGCAAACCCCATTAATTAGAGCTGGAGGATGGGCACTGAGGCTAACCAGCCTCTTTTAAACCCTCAGTGCTCTGTCATCCCAGAGCAAACTTGCAGCCCCAGCTCAGCAGGAGCCCAAGCCTTCCTTGGATGGCTTCAGGTGCCCTCTGATCCCCGTTCCCTTGGCAGAGGCCACAGGAGCTCCCGGGCCGTGTTCTGCAGCATCACTCAGAGCAGAACTGAGCCTTGCACTGCCTTTTTTTTCTTCTCCTCCCTCATTAACAACTAAATCTCTTGGTGGATGATGTTTCTGTGATGCAGATTGGCCCCGATCCGAGTAGGGCAGGCGATCATGTTCAGTTATTTCATTAGCAAGACGAGGCTCCTGGCAGTGACTCCGTGTCAGCTCCGTGCTCGCCGTGGGGCCAGATGCTGCTCACTCGGGTAGAATGGTCAGTCCAGTTCCCTCCCCACCCCCTCAGGGCTTCTGAACTCCATCTGCCCTCCCCACTGCTCTGGGCCACATGGCAGCTGCTTAAAACGAAGTAATTTCTATTCTATCTTCAAAAGAATGCTGTTGCATCAAAACAGGGTGATCAAGGGTTAAATGGGGTGGGTTTTGGGACAGTTCAGCTGCTGTGTCTGTATTTGGAGTTTTTGTCAAGTTCTTGCCCCCAGTTTTATTCACATCAAACCCCAGCACATTTGTCACAGGGAAGAAGAACATCAACTGACATTTTTAGGCCAGGGCCAAATACATCAGTTGTCAGGCAGCTCCACAGCTGCCTTCGTGTGCTTGCAGGGGGAGATGGAGGGGGGATGTTCCTGCTCCTTGCAGCCATCAAGGGCAGTGGGGAGCAAGCCAGTCCCACAGCCCTGTCCTGTCTGCCATCATCCTGTTGTCATGATTGTGTTTAAGCACATCTTGCCCAGTTAAACCCCTGAGCCAGAGCCCACAGGAGCTGTTCATGGAGCATTTCTGCAGCCTGGGGGCATGTGGTCCATCCCTTGGGGGATGCTGCTGGGCCAAGGAGCTCAGGGGCTTTATATGTCCCCAGCAGTCATGGAAACGTGGGTCTGAAGGCAAAGTGAGCTCATGCTTCTTGGCACACAAAGCCAAGGCAAAGATGACACCTGTGCAGGGCTGTGTCCCTGGGGCTGCCTGGACCCAGTGGGACATTGCACAGGAGGCAGCAGGATCCCCCAGCCCTGCTTTGTTCTTTTTTCCTGCACCATTCATCCCAGAGGACTCATAGAAAGCAATTCTGGTCTATTGCCACCCTCAAATAAACCCAAGATACCACTCAGGCTCCTCAAGGGCCCTGCCACCCCTGTCTTGCAGCTGAGGAGAGGAAAGCCAAGATGCATCCAAGCAGGGGAGGGAGCACACACAGTCCTCAGTGTTGCCCAAAGGCAAGCAGCAGTGAGAAGGGGAAGGCAAAGGTGAAATACCCTGTTAGCAACTGAAGTGTTACAGGCCAGGCAGGCAGCACCCTGACATCTGGAGAGTTTAATCACAAAGACATTGTCAGGCTGAATGGCATCAGCAGGACAGACACCTGGGCTTGGCTGGCCCTGCAGCTTCTTCCTTGGGCTGTAGGACATGGCAGCTCTGGGATTTGTCCCCAAGTGTGTGACATGTCCACCCTGTGTGGTGGCAGCAGGGAGACAGAATGTTATTTGAAGGGAAGAATGGTGCTGAAAATAAGAACTGTGGAAAGGCTTGGTCAGAGGTCAACCGTGGGATGAATCCTCTTCTCCCTCCTGGAAAGGCCTCAGTTAAAGCCCTGGGGTGATGCTGCTGCTGCAGCCAGCCCCAGGCTGCCTGTGCTTCCTGCCCTGGGTGTTATCCACAGCAATCACACAACTTTTTGGTACTCCAAAGGGGATTTGCCTCTTTCCTTTGCTCTATCACCCTTTCCCCATGCCAGCCATCTCCTTGCATGTGCTGAGGTTGAAATTACCTGTCCTTCCCCTCATGTCCAGGCTCTGCAAGAGGAAAACTGGTTGATAGCTTTGCCCACAGCTTGAGTAACTCAGTGCTAACAGCACAAACAGGTTTATTTGCCATCAGGACATAGGGTGAGGGTGAGGAGCCCTGACCTATGTGGATCATTATCTCTGCATGAAAATATTGTAGGCATGACCTTTCTGTAGAGGCATCTCCCTCCTTTTCTGCTTCAGTTGAGTGTTGCTCTTGACTCTTCTGCTATCCAGTCTCACCTTATGACTGGGAAAAGCAGCAGTGCCTCACCCTGCCAACCCCAGAGATGCTGGGGGGCACTTGGGCAGCATCAGCATCCAGCACAGACCACACTGTAGGGTTTTACCTGCCACAGGAACATTTTGCAGCCAGCACTCAGTATGCTGCCCACCTTCCTAGGGCATGAGGGGCTCTCAGCAGTGGGAGGGATGAGAGTAGGGGCAGAGAGAAGAGCAGGAGGGTGTTAGAGGATACAGGCAGTGTTGCTGCTGGCTGCCTAATCCAGCTCTGGGTCATAAGTATGTGCCTGTGTCTTTCAAACATGTTTGTCCTGGCTGCCTGAACCTCTCTTGAGCTGGTGTTTGGGATAACATCTTGGGCAATGGTGCATTAGTAGGGAGCAGCCCTGAAAGTGGCTGGAATAGCCCTTTGGGACTGGGACTGAGGGAGCTGGGATGTTCTGGGGTACAGCAGGCTGCAGCCTTTGTGTTCCAGGTGGTGATGCCAAAGTGAGCAGAGGCTGTGGGTATCCTGTGCCCTCAGGTAATTCCCCTTTCTGTCTCCCCAAGCCATCTCTCTGCCACAAGCCATTATATTCACAAATGAGTGCACAGTGGGACTTTATTCTCCAAGTGCCTGGGTGTAGCAGTACCCACAAGCACCAAGCAACCATGAGTGTTCCCAGAGCAGCCAAGCCAACCTCTTGACCACTGAAACTTCCCTGAAAGAGTTCCACAAGCAATTGATCCAATTAATAACTGCATGTAGCAATCATATTTGCCATTCCTGGGCAGTGGGGGTTTGCAGCCCTTGCAGACAGTCACTGCTCACATGGGGTATGGAGTCAGCAGCTATGTGGTGCAAACCCTGCCACAGTTGATGCTCTCTGCTGAGGTTCCCCTGCTTTATGGCTGGCAGCTGGAATGGGAGCCAGGATGTCTAGGTCCTCCCCAAGACCCTCCAAAAGGGGCCATACCCTCAGGCCTGAAGGCATAAAAGCCCATCCTGGTGTGCACAAGCTCCCCAACCTCCTTCTCCTTCCTTGGGAAGAGTTGCCTTGCAGAGGATGAGGAGACAAGGAAGTGCACAGTCAAGATATTCATACATATTGATGCTTTCCTGTTTGTTCTCTCTGTCCCACTGCAACCCACCCCTTCATCCCAACCACATGCTTAGTTTTCAACCACTCTTCTCCCCAGTAACAAACGATAAGACAAGAGGAAATGGGCTCAAGTTGCCCCAGGGGAGGTTTAGATTGGAGTTTAGGAAGAACTTTTTCCCTGAGAGGGTTGCCAGCCCCTGTGCCAGGCTGCCCAGGGAGCTGGGGGAGTGCCTAGCCCTGAAGGTACTTAAAAGATGTATAGATGAGATGCTGGGAGCCATGGGTTAGTTTTGTGATGGGCTTGGCAGTGTGAGGTGAGTAATTGAACTCAATGATCTTAAAGGTCTTTCCCAGTCCAAATGGTTCTATAATTCTATGGCCCTAGGTCCTTGTTCAGCAGCAGGAGCTGACTGTCAGCAGGGCTGAGGTGATGCTTCCCATCTTGGGTGCAGGGTTTGGCTCTGTGCTGAAGCTGGATCCTGCTGGGAGGGGAACTGGAGATGGATAAACCTGACCTGCAGACACCTCGTGGCACCAGAGCTTTAACACTGGTGGAGTTCAGGGCTCTGCTTAGTGCTTCTAACCTCATCAAAACCCCTCAGGGAAACCATTAATAAAACCCCAGTTAAGTGACCCCAGCTGACATCCAGCACTTCACTGCCTGCCCAGGAAGAGAGCAGAAATGCAACATCTGCTGATGCTCTGCAAAACAGCTGTTTCCAGCCTGGCCCAGCTGATGGAATCCCCTGAGACCTGCTGCAGCCCCTTTGGATCCATCCCCTACCTGAGCCCAGCTGCTGTGCTGGTGGTTGTCAGCCCTTCTGCTTGGGTTTAACTTGGTGAATGCAGCTGTAGGCAGTGACCTCCCCTAAGCATGGCTGTAGGGAGCAGGTGATGTCCTGCATCACAGCCAGAAACTTCTTTCTCTCACTATAAATATTATATATGTGTGTGTTTATATAGCTAAACCAGACAGATTTGCAAGTCAATATCCAATCTGGCACTGTAGAGCAGTGTGGTTTTGCAGCTGGGGAAACTGAGGCACAAGACAGCTGGCTTGTACCTGGAGTTGCTGGGGGAAGATAGGCAGGTTCCTCCCAGTCAATGACCCCAGGGAAGGGATGGGTGCTCTTGCTTGCCCTTGTGCCACTTCTGCATCACCCAGTGCTCAGGACAGGCTTTTTGCAAATGCTTCCAGGTTACAAACCCACAGCAGGTGGGTGAGGGTGCTCAGGGGATGCCTCTCCTCTCAAACTGGCCTTTGGTACCCTCAGGGGAGGGTTTCTTTAGTCAAATCTTTCTTTCCATGTCCATTATTTGGCAGTTCATCCTCTGCTTGGGCTCATCTCTCGTCGGGTGCAGGGTGAGTTCAGACTGTGCAGAGCAAACCCCAGGCAGATGAGGGAGAGGGAGCATCTCTTGATTTGACAGTTCTGCTGCTTTGTCCAATCTCATATGAAAAATGAGATCTTCATTGGGGATCTCCATGGGGATCAAAGGCACAAGTGTGAATTGAGAATAGAGGTTTGGTTTGGGGCTTTGGACTGGGGTGGGGGGGGGGGGTTGCCTCTTCCTTTATTTCTGTGAGTTATGAAAGCAATAGCACCATGGCCACAAAGGCAGAGCTTTCTTGGACAAGATCCAGGCTGGTGTGACACTCTGTTGCCCTGAATTACAAGAATAGAAAAGAAAAAAGGGACAGAAAAAAAAATGGCAGCAGCCACTGCTCCTGCTCCAGCATCACTAATCCAACAGCTGAAGGTTTATTTGTACAGACTAAGCTGAAGTGAGCAACTTAATTCCCTTTTAATTCTCTTCAGAAGGCTTCAGAAAGCCTAATAGCTGTTTTCTTGCATGCAATTAAGTCAGAGGCAGCCCCCAGCCTTGCTGGGCTCTGTGCATTTGGTGGTGCTGGATGGGTTTTTATCAGCCCTCTGCAAGAACAGGTATGACTGGAGCCCAGGAGCAGGACTGCCGAAGCTGCTGAGGATTAATACATTGCAAATCCCACTTAGTATTTACAGCATCTCTGTGCACATCTCTGAGCTTGCCATGGATGTGGCAAAGCTGCTTGCTGCTGGCTTTTCTCTGACTGCAGAGCCAGTGACCCCTGCAACAAAACCCTCACAGCCTTGGCTAAAAATCCTGGGAGATCTGGCAGAGCATCCCACCTCACTCTGCCCTGGGTCAGCAGAGATTATTCCAGCCCATCCAACTAATCTCTGTCCAAGCCTGGTGAGTGCTAAGCAATCATTTTTTTCTCCAAGAATGCCTTCAGTAAATAGCTCATTTAAAAACAACCCCAAAAATCAAATGAATCCAAAAGAAAGAAAGAAATAGATGACCCCCCCAAAACCCAAATGATTTTGTAGTGAAAATCAAGTCTGTTTTAATCAGGTGGATTTCTGATGGTGCAGAGATTGCTCCTCTGCAGCCTTCTGAATCTTGGAAAGCATGTGTAAGAATAGAAATGTGACTGCAACTGTCCCTTTTTGCATGTGAGGGATGGGATGGGATGGGATGGGATGGGATGGGATGGGATGGGATGGGATGGGATGGGATGGGATGTGTGGCAGATGGGTGGTGGAACTGGAAACAGGGAGGACAAAGGCAGCACCCTGAATCTACTTTGAGGAGGGTTGGCAAGAGAATGGGGTTTATACCCTCCTGTAAGATTTAGTATCTGTGAACACCCCACACCTAGAGGTAGCTGAGAATTGGATGTAAAGCCCTTTTATTTGACACTAGAAAATGATCATTCCAGGGAATACTTGTGGGGAAAAGGGTTGTTCTTGATGGGTTTTGGTGGGAGAGGCTGGAGAATTATTTCAAACTCTGCCTCAATCATTGTCCACTGGTGGAGGGCAGCAGCTTCTCATCGGGAGGCTGAAGCCAATGTGTCATAATTCAATCAGCACATGTCCAGGTGGGGTTGGAAACCTCCCGAGAAGGAGCCTCCACACCCTCCCTGGGCAGCCTGGGCCAGGGCTCCCTCACCTCAGCACCAAAGGAGCTTCTCTTTGTGTTTGAGTGGAACTGGTTTTGTTCCAGTTTATGTCCCATACCGCTTGTCCCGTTGCTGGACACTACTGTGGGATGCCTGTAGCCAAAGACCTCGCTTTCGCTTTCCTATCGCTGCTGTCAGGATCAGCCCTTCCCAAGCAACGTCCCAGCTCCAGTCTTCACTGACACCTAGTGGCAATGGGGAGAGGTGGAGCTGGCAGTGGAGTGGCTGCTCAGGAGCCAGAAAGCGGGGTGCAGCCTTTCCTGCAGGTTCCTATCCCTGGTGCAATGTCACCCCCTTGGAGAACGCCACCCCCAACCTGCACACACCAGCTCAGGACCTTGCAAATAGTGTCCTTGCCACTAACTTGGCTCTGCAGATGGGGACATCTGGAGTCACTAAATGGTCCAGCATGAAAAGGCTTTTTAAATATGTGATCCAGAGTTAAAAGGCCTGTGCCAGGGCTGTTTAGATACAACAGCACACCTTGGCTGGCTGCAGGTTACCTGCTTTGTCACCCTTTGCCCTGCTCCTCCAGCAGCCAGGAGCACAGCTGCCCTCCTGGGCAAGGATGGGTTTCTCACACCCTTCCCTTCTCAAGGAATGATAAGTTTTGGCAGGAGGGGCAAGCCTGGGTCAGCCTCCACTGAGCTAAAAGCTGGAAAAATGGGAAAAGAAAGAAGCAGCAGGAGAGGCAGGTGTGAAGAGCAGAGGATGCTGAGGCTGGGATGTGCCCAGCTCCACAGAGGTGGGTTTCTCTCGATGGGAGGTGGGTGACATGCCACCTGGTTTTGTCACTGAGGCCAATAGATGATGTTGCTCTGCACCTGCAAAGCCAGTTTGTAAAACCAGAGCCAGTGTAGCCCATCCCTCAGTGCAGAGGGGCTCCCAGGCTGGAGCTGCCCTTTGCTACCTGCACTGATTTTACCTTCTCTATCAAAAAAGCTCAGAATCTGATTAACTTGGTTGCTGTGCAAACAGAGTTTTGCAGGTTTTTAAAACCTTCACAGCTCTGAACTTCCCTCCCAAGGTACCACAGAGCCCAGCTCAGCCTCCACTCTGCAGGAACACATTATTTGATAGGAATCTGCCTGTGTTTTTTCTGCCCAGTGTACATCCTTATCTCTGCCCTGGCTGTGTGTGTGCATGGAGGAAATCAGTTCCTTCCCATTCATCTGCTACAGATCTGATTGATTCACTGCCCTCAAAGGACTATTGAAGCACAATGCTCCAGCCATCCCTTTTCTGCAGATCTAGAAGAGAAATTAGCAGCCTGAAAGCCCTGTTCCCAACTCCATGGTGACAGCAGCAAAGTGAGGGGTGCCTGAGCTGACTCTAAAGGGGAAGGTGAGACCTTGCTCCATGCCCCTTGATCTACAGAGTTTTTGCTGCTTTTCAAGTAAATTAACTCCTGGGCAGGTCTGAAGCCAAATAGCTCTGTTTAAAAAACTTCTGCACTGAGAGGAACCAGTTTGCCAAGCAGGTAGGAGCCAACAGCAGCTGGCAGGTGTATATTCCCATTGCTCACCACAGTCAGAGCCCAGTACTGCAAGGCCCAAGGTGTTCAAAGCTTGAATCTAAATGCTTTTTTAATGGGATAACATCACTGTGATATTTCTTTGAGGCTCATGTTCTGCAGGCAGGATGCTTTTCCCCCCTATTTCTCTATATTTCCCATGCCACTGGGAAGAAGGAAATAAAAGCTGGTAATCTGCAACTGGCAGGTGCAGAGGAGATAAGCTTCAGGTGCCTCCAAAGGCTCATGGAGGAGTTTTGTTCTTCCACTTTATCTCTACCCCCAGGTCATGTCATCCCAGGGCTTGGCACAGGCCTCAGTGGGAGTGCAGAGCACTGCTGTCCCCATCCTGCTGGGGGCAGGGGCTGGGAGAGGGCTGTGGGCCCCAACAACCCAAAGGACAGCTTGTTTCCTGACAATAACTCTCATCCCAGATGCTGTGGCTCACACAGCGATGATGAGAGCTCCTGGACTATAAACCCAGCCTGGCACAAGCATCCCTGGAAGGATTTGATGATTCTCCCCCATCTCTTCAGGTATTGTAGTTTTCAGTGCTAATTATTGCTTAAATTCATCCAGAACTGATATGATCTTCAAAGCTTAAATGCCTTGCTCTAATGCTTCCAGACTTTTATTCCTTTTTTGCCTTTGAACCTCTTGCAAAGGAGCCTCTGGGGCCCCACAGCTCTTGCTCTATGTTTGCTTTTAATCAGCTTGCTTTTCTTCCCCAAAACAAAGACAAACAATACTGCAAAGGTTTCTCCTTGGAAATTTCTCCAGACTGAGAAGGAGAAAGGGGGAAAGTGTGACTTGTTAAAGGCTGAATTTCTTCATGTTTTTCTCCTTTTTATCTGGTTCACTGCAAGACAAACAACTCAATTTAGCTAAGAAGTTGAAAGGCACCCATGTAATTTGGGAGCATCCAGCCAGCTGCTGGGGAACCCCAGTAAGGAAGTGTGGTGAAAATAAGGTGATGGGGTGTTGCATCTCATCTGATGCCAGAGAATCAGTGGGTCAGGAGTTTGGCTTTTGTGGCAGAATGTTGCATGGCATTATGGTAAGAGCAGCCATGGTCCTGGTGACACTCCAGTCACTGTGTGGTGAAACACCTCTGGTAGATACTGGGAGGTTGGTTTGTGCTGCTTGTGTGGGTTGAGGTGGTGGGTTGAGAGTGGGGAAGGCATCTGTAGTGCCCACAGATGCCATTCCCACCTGAGTAGTGCTGATTTTCCTGGGGTTAGTCCAGAAGATGGATTTGTTGGCCAAAATCCTGTCCCCACAGAGGCTCCAGGTGTGAGGATCTGGCTTTGTAGCTGCCTCATTTCTCTGGTGAGCACAAGGAGTGGCTGGTGGGTGCACTCCTGCCATCACCCAACCAGCTCCTAGGGCACAGCCCCCAGCCCCTCTGCAGCTCAGGGGTGCAGAACCTTCTACTCTGCAGCCCAGGTGGGCTCCAGAAGAGTGAGAGGCTCATGTAGGTACAGACAAAAGGTGATGTAAGGAGATGCTGGAGGCAGGGTGCCAGGCTCCAGCTACAGTGCCTGCAGGCAGGGCTCAAACCCCAGCACGGGGAGGGTGTTTGCAGGGCCCCTTTGCTTTCCTCCTTCCAGAGAAGCCAAGTGGAAAGTTTGGGGTAATTTGTCTGCTTTCCTCATCTTTACTCCCTGCTGGAGCTGATTTATCCTCATGGCTTGCAGAGCTACATCCGAGAGAGACGTGTTTTGCCTTTGTAGTACATGAGATTGCTATAAATTATTGGCTTCATTGTGTCAGCCAGAGCCTGACACAGCCCATAAAACTTTCTGGCCATGTTATTGTGCTTGAATGTAGCACCAGGCTGCTGGCAGCAACCTGGCCCAGACCCAAAGGAAGAGGTTACAAACTCAAAGGGTGCATTTTTCTCCAGTGTGACACTCTCAGCCTTGCTCCTAAAATCACTCATGGACTTCATGAGCCTGTGGAGCCTCAGAGGAAAGAGCTCTGTCCTCTCTGTCACTCATGTCTCTGGATAGCCACTGCTTACTCCAGCTCTGTGGGTACCATGGCCACCCCTCTGCTGTGCATAGGTGGGTAAAGCACCCCACAGGATTTGTTCATGAGGCTTGCAGAGCCTGGCTTGTATCAGAAATAGTAGGACCAAGGAGGTGATTGTCCCCCTGTACTTGGCTGGGGGAGGCTGCAGCTCGAGGGCTGTGTTCAGTGTTGGGCTCCTCACTCACTGCCAGAGGGACACTGAGGGGCTGGAGCAGTGGAGCTGGGGAAGGGGCTGGAGCACAAGGGTGCTGGGGAGAGGCTGAGGGAATGGGGGTGTTCAGCCTGGAGAAGAGGAGGCTGAGGGGAGACAGAAGCCCTCTCTGACAGGAGGCTGCAGTGAGGTGGGGGTCTGTCTCTTCTCTCCAGTAATGAATGACAGGACAATAGGAAATTGGCTCAAGTTGCACCAGGAGAGGTTTAGATTGGAGATGAAGCAGAGCTTTTTCCCTGAGAGGGGTGTCAGCCCCTGTCCCAGGCTGCCCAGGGAGCTGGGGGAGTCCCCAGCCCTGGAGATACTGCAGAGCTGAGGTTCTGAGGGCCATGGGTCAGTGGAGGGCTTGGCAGAGTGAGAGGAGGGCTTGGACTCAATGATCTCAAAGGTCTTTTCCAGCCAAAATGATTCTGTGATTCTAATTATTATCATTGTTGTTATTTTATTAGTATCATTATTTAACCCTAAGCATAGGCCCAGCAAGGTTAAAAACCATCTGTGTGGAGGCAAGGCTGCAGCCTGCTCAATACATCATCCACAAGTGATGTGCATGGGAGGGCAGAGTGGGAAGTGAAGGGCATCTCATGAGAGCCACAAAAACTGGACTTTTAATTTAAAACTATCTTTCACTGACTTGAGTGTCTCTCCTGTGAGCTCCATGTTTTATTTCCCCCCTGTGCAGCAGGAGCAGGGAGGTAACAAGGGAGAAGGGGAAAGGGATTGTCTTGCAGCTCCATCTGACCCGTTTGAGCGCTGTAAATTACAGAGATCTACAGTACAAAGCAGTGCTGGGATATTAATTCCTGTCGTTGAAAATCACAAGCCCCTCTGCTTTAATTTACTGCTAAATAATAAATGACTTTATAAGATACTCAGCAAAGATAAAGACACCCTGGTAAATCAAACAGCTCATAAGCACTTATGGATCAGTCTATCTTGGATGTGTACTTAAGTGGTTTATATTATTCTCACAAAGCAGAAATAAGCAGGCGTTTAACTGATGCTATCTGCCAAAACAGAGGATGAACCCGTGAATCAAATGGTTTCCTGCAAATCCTCATTTGCCTCTGCAGAATTAAATGAAAAGTGGTGCTTTAGGGATGCTGAAATGGTAAGATTCAAGCCTCAAAATGTGCCCCACAGGAGGCAATGGATGCAGGCAGTGGGGCTGTCGAGGAGAGCAGCAGCGTAGGTTTCTATAGTTTACACAGCACTTAGAGTTTATATAGAGTTGATCCACAGCTCTGCAGGAGGAATGGAGACCCCAGATAAGCCTGGAAGGGCCCAGGGTTTGGAGCTGCCTCTTTCCTCATCTCTCACCCTATATCTGCAAAAGCACCCTGAGCACATCCATTCTCATGGCAGGTCATGAGATAAGGGTGTGAGATAAAGGTGGCATCAGGAGCCCAGATCTGCAGAGTGCAATGGAGAGCCAGGCCCCTGTTTGCTTCTGCCTCAATTTCCCTCCTGGCATGCAGAAGAGACCATCTGTCATGCAGGTCTGTCTCTTGGCTCAACATGTGTTTTTTTTCTCTCCTCCCTGGGCTCATTTGTGCCAGGCAGCCATGGCAGAGCTGCTAATTGCATCTGTGGGAAAGGCAGGAGCTCTCAGGCAGCTGTTAAGTGAGATGGATGTTGAGCTCTCCAGCACAGCCCCAGGGATCTGGGAAGGCAACATCCCTGGTGTGCCAGGTTCCATCTATTTGTAAAGGCAACTCAGAGTCAAAATGATGCCATTGGAGTCTGAAGTGAAAATAAGATATTGATGTGGCTGATTTTGACACCTGTATCACGTGTTTGTTATGCAAATTGGCAAAACTCTACAGGAATGCACAGAAGGAGACTGCAAAGGGCACCAACTCACCTGAGGCACCCTCACTGGAAGCATCTCCTGTGTCATGTAAAGCAGCTTGTCAAGGTGGTGGGGAGGCAGCCAGAGCTCTGCCAGTGGTGCAGTGCCTGGATGAGGAGGGGGGATGTTCAGGGCTGCAGGTTTTTCAGAGCAAGAGGGTGTCAAGCATTCATCCCCAGGGCTCAAAAAGGACCTCCAGAGCTCACCCAGCCCAAGCCTCTGCTAAAGCAAGTTCTCCTTGAGCAGGGGGCACAAGAACGTGCCCAGGTGGGTTTGGAAACCTCCCAAGAAGGAGCCTCCACACCCTCCCTGGGCAGCCTGGGCCAGGGCTCCCTCACCTCAGCACTGAACAAGTCTCTTCTCCCGTTCCAGTGGGACTTCCCATGTTCCAGCTTGTGCCTGTTACCTCAACTCCCTCCTCTCAAATGCCATGTTCTCCTCACACATGTCTCACAGGACATCTTGCATGGGGGTGATGGAGCAGCTGTGGTAGCTGGTGGCCCTTTCACTGGGAATCACAGCATTGTGACCCGCCACATGTCAGACTGTGCAGCAATGACTGTGAGCACAGGAGCATCCAGTCCCAGCACAATCAAACTCCCCAGGACATCTGCTATTTCCTTTTCCTACTGCAGCTGAAAGATGGGGCAGCTCCAATTTGCCTGTAGCTGCTCGGTTGTAACATGGCACCACGGGGAAGAGCTGCACAGAAAACCACTTTTGACAGTGAAAGCATTTTGCTGGAGCACAGTATGAGGAAAAAACATATTACTAAGGCATAAACGAGCAAATCCATCAGCAGTGGGAAGAGGAGAGAATTGGTTTAAGGATCCATGTATGAGACTGTGACAGTAATCATGTAACAGCCCTTTAAATGTCAAGGGGGATGAGCACGGTTTAACAGCAACAGAAACGTTGCCAAGCCAGGAGACGTGGAACAAAGCAGAGGGATGGATGGATCTATCTATTATCTGCTCCCTGGAAAAAAAGCAAGTGGGAGATAATTCAGGTTTCTGCTTGATCTAGTGTGTAAATCTCAGAGGGGAAATGTTTTCTTTTATGGAAAAGGAAGAAGAAGGATTCGTTTGTTTACAGAACTGTCCCTGCCATCAGCCAGACGGCCGGGGTTCAGCTGCACAAATGAGATACATAACATTTAAAACTGGCTGCAGCCCTGGCAGCCTGACACCGAGGAGAAATGAAAGCCTGGGGCTGTGGGGAGGGTGGATGGTGGATGCTGGGCTGCTGTGTGTTCCCATAGCTCCTCTCGAGGAGAGGAGAGGAGAGGAGAGGAGAGGAGAGGAGAGGAGAGGAGAGGAGAGGAGAGGAGAGGAGAGGAGAGGAGAGGAGAGGAGAGACAAAAGGATGTGTGAGGGGAGGGGGACATGGCAAAGGTATGCAGCTTAAATGGTTTTGTGTTCAGGCTCTGCAGATGTGTGACCCTGTGCCACCCTGACGTGATGCCCTGGGGGAAGGGGATGTCTGTGTGCAGCAGGGTGTGCGGCTGCCCCCTGTATCTCCCTGCCAGGCTGCTGTTGGACAAGGTTGTGAGGATCACAAGGACAAGGGGTGATGGGATGAAGCTGGAACAGAAAAAGTTCCATTTAAATATAAGAAAAATCTCTTTCCCTGTTCAGGTGAGGGAGCCCTGGCCCAGGCTGCCCAGAGGGGTTGTGGAGGCTCCTTCCTTGGAGGGCTTCAAGACTCACCTGGACATGTTCCTGTGCGACCTGATCTAGGTGACCCTGCTTCTGCAGGGGGGTTGAACTGGATGAGTTCTAAAGGTCCCTTCCAACCCTCCCATTCTATGATTCTATGATCACAGAGCCCTTCCAGCTCAGCTGGAAAAGCCCATCTCTTTTGTGAGGGTGCCTGGGGTCCCCACATTTGGCCCCGTGAGGAGTTTTGTGTGGCCACTGCACAAGAGATCCCAGGGTCCAGCCCCAGGCAGACTGGCTGCAGGGCTCTTCCACCATACTCAAGATACCTTTTTCTACCTTTAAAGGATGTCACTGTGATCATAAGAAGAATACCAAACACTGAGCATTACCACATCCAACGTTAAAACAGCATCCCATGAAAACCTGGGCTATGTTGGCAAAGTCCCTCAGGCAGCGACCACTGGTCAAGGGGCAGAAGGAAAGGGCTTTGTACCCTGAGAAGTGCAGACACAGCTCCTCAGACCTGGGGGCATTTCTGTTTCCATTCATCCCTTTGCATCACAGCTCTGTGTGCACAATGGGGATCGTGACCTCTGATTTCAGAGGGACAGGAAAGACATTCCCGGGTATTTGTAAAACACTCTGCCTGTATATTCACAAGCACCGTGAGGAAAATCACAGGCAAATGAACAGTTTGGTATTCAGGGTGGGTTTTGAACAGCATGGGACTATGAGTTGTCGCTGTGTCATCCAAACCCCTTTCTTGAAGGTGCCAGCACTGAGAGGCCACAAGGTTTGATGGGCTAATGTTTGGTAGTGGCTTACAGACTGTTCTTCCCATCCATGTTTTACGTGTGTGACATCTATGTGGATGCTAAAATGTGTTATTGCAGAAACAAAACTAAGCACTGATTCATTCTTAATGAGCCATCAGGGGAAAAGCTACAGCATGTGTGGTTTTCTTCTGCTGGGGTATTTATACTAAAATGTCTTGGAGGGGAATTTGTGATTGAATTACATGAGTGAGATCTATTTATTCATCCTGAAAGGCCTCTCTGGCCAGGCTGTCAGAGCCACTGACACTGAGGCACAATTCAATGTAAACGAGCAGCTTCAAAACCATCATCAGAAAATTAGATCTAAATACTGATTTGATATCATAAAAGCCCCTCTGGGAACACTGTGTGAGGCTCTGCTCGGGAGCTGCAGGAGGCAGGCGTTCTGTATGGCAGCACTGGGTGCATGGGGCATAGCTCCTCCTGTGGTGCATCACACGCTGCTTGTGTCACCCTGTGGCACACACGTGCATCAGTTCCCTCAGAGTGTGGATGCATGCCCGTTATTGTCTCAGAACTTATTTACACAGGGTCCATGTCCTTTGTGCGTGTGCTTTAATCACAAAAAGGGGTTTTGGGGGTCTTCAGGACCCTCTCAGGTCCTTGTTTCAATGTTCCTTCACTCCAGAGTCTGGTCATTATCAGTTTATTCATATAACTTGCTGCTTCTTTTTCACAGTCAGCCCTTGACCACAAAGTTCTGACATTCTAGTTTGTGTCTGTGTCTACATCTGCATCCTGAGGGGCTCAGAGTAGTTGACATCTGGATGTCTGGAGATATCTGAAGTTAAGCCTATAAAACTATGGCAAGAACGAAACTTGCCACTCTTTCACTGAGGTTATTAAGCATTGGAACAGGCTGCCCAGGGAGGTGGAGTCCCCATCCCTGGAGATCACAGCATCACAGGATCTCAAGGGCTGGAAGGGACCTGGAAAGCTCATCCAGTGCAACCCCCCTGCCAGAGCAGCACCACCTAGAGCAGGGCACACAGGAACTCATCCAGCTGGGTTGGAATGTCTCCAGAGAAGGAGCCTCCACAGCCCATCTGGGCAGCCCCTGCCAGTGCTCCCTCACCTCACAGGGAACAAGTTTGTCCTTGTGTTTCTTTGGAACCTCTTCTGTTCCAGCTTGTACCCGTTGCCCCTTGTCCTGTCATTGGCCATCACTGAGCACAGCCTGGCTCCAGCCTCCTCACACCCACCCTTGATGCATCTGTAACCATGACTGAGCTCACCCCTCAGGCTCCTCCACGCGAGACACTCAAAGGCCGCCGAGCTGAGGTCTGAGGGCCGTGGGTGAGTGGCGGGCTGGGCAGGGAGAGGTGAGGGATGGGACTCGATCTTAAAGCTCCTTTCCAGCCATAACGAGCCTATGACCTATGCGTGAGTTTACTCTGCGCTAAGGGCGGCGCAGCCCCCGCTCTGTGCAGGGGCAGCCTGTGACCGCTCTGCGTGCAGAGCCGTGCCGGTGCCGCGCCGCTTGCCTCGGGGCGCCGCTGGCCCTTTAAGGCGCGGGCGGGCGGGCGGCGGCGGCCGGAAGCGCTGCGTGAGGCGCTCTGGCTGTCGCGTCGCTGCGTTTCCGGGCGCGCGGGGCCTCGTGGCGGCGGCGCGGGCGGAACGGGGCGGCGGGCGGCGCGGTGCGGTGCGGGCGGAACGGGGCGGCGGGCGGCGCGGTGCGGGCGGCGGGAGCGCCGAGGGTGTAGTGAGGGCCCGGGGAGCAGGAGAGCTGTGAGGCTGTGCCAGGCACAAACCCCACCCGGGGTGTTGGAGGCCACAGCGGGCGTGGGGCGGGAGCGGGCCGGGGGAGCTGGGCCCAGGGGTGCAGTGGGCGGGCTGTGTAGGGCAGGGGATGTGAACGGAACGGGGCAGGGCCGAGACTTTGTTTTGCTGGACTGAAGCTCTGTGTTTCTTGCAAATCCTCCTAGAACTCAGTGCATTGCAGATTTGTCGCCGGGGCTCAGCCCCAGCCCGGAGTGGTGACCGCGGGGCGCTTACGCCGGCACTTGGCGGTTTCATTGTTGAGGTGAGTCAGGGGAGCCTCGCTCCTCCTGGGCAGGGGCACGAGGGGTGTGTGTGCAGAGGGCTGGCGAAGGGCTGCTGGGTGGCGGGGCCAGTAAGCCCTGCCTCGTACCAGCCAGCCTCACCCGTGCCCGAGATCAACCCCCAGGCAGGCTCTGTGCCAGGCCTCATCCTGTGCAGTACCAGGTGTGAGCATCCATGCAGCCTTTTGATGGTCATGTATGATACTGCATACAACAGGCTTCCCTCAGAGCTGAGCAAAACCAGCTTGTAGGTTGGTTCTTCTTACGTTGCTCCTTTTTTTTTTCACGTGATTATCACTGCTACCATCTGAATTCCAAAACTTTCTTCCCCACATAGCAGGGAACACTTGATCAGGTGGTTTCTTTGTTTGAGCAAAGTGTAAGGCTTTGTTGGGAGTTTTGTACTTTGCTCTCTTTGCATCTGTGATTTTCTTTCTGTTTAGTTTTTCTGCAGCAGCTGGGGAGTTCAGCTGGGGCCACAGCTCAGGCAAGCACCTGCTCTCACAAGCATGGGAAGGGGAGTGGGTTTGGTAGTTTGCACAAGCATTTCCCTTTCACTGCTTTTGCTTTTCCCTGTGTCACAAGTTGGTATTTATGGCCATGTGGGCTGTCAGAGTAAAGCCTTAGATATCCTGATATCCTGCAAATATCCTGATTGTAGTTACGCCTGGCAAATGAGCTGTGCTTCTCTTGCAAAGCTGAGGTGCTGAGGGCCATGGGTTAGTGGTGGGCTTGGCAGTGTGAGGGGAGGGCTTGACCTTGATCTTAAAGTTCTTTTCCAACCAAAATGATTCTGTGATTCTCTCCCTTAAACCCGGGGTGTATACATTTTGCTATATTTAAAACTTATCAGGTTTCTAATAAAGGAGAAAAAAATTGAGTGTAAGGCAGAGAAGTATCTTCCAAGCTTGAAGAATTTGAATTTTAAACCCAGAGCTCTTTATCTGACCAAAGTTCCCTGACACTAACCTTTAAACAGCAAAGCGTTGTCTCCTTTCAGTTGACATATACTGTGGCTGTTTAGGACTCTGGGTCATGAGCTGTTTGTCACAGCCTTGTGAGACCTGCCAGCCTGGCCCAGCTTTCTCTGCAGTGTTCTTGCTCTTTACTGAAGGTCCTGCTCCTTTCTTTTCAGGTGGCTGGACCAGAAGATTGCTCTGCAAGATGGTGAGAGTGCTGCCTGTGCAGTTTGGTCATATCTGTGGGGTCTTTTTAGGTTATAGAAAGTAGTTTTGCCTAACTAGGTGGTGACCATGAATAAAATCTGGTTCTCAAAGTTAACTTTCTTCATTTCTTTGTATTTAATGCTTCCTGTTGTGCATCAAGTTGAAAGACTTTTGATGTGTTACAAGCATGGGTGTATAAACCTGCTTCTGCGCTGATACTTGTGATGTGCCGAGGCATTCACACGCTGTAGCGCTCTCTAGATGTGCCTTGGGGGTCTGCAAGTGTAAGTCAATCCTGAGTGCAGCAGCACGGGGGGTGGAATTGAGAGCGCCTCCTGAGCGTGCCGAGCTCCAGCACCACTAGAGGGTGTGGAGCTCCGCGGAACAGGTCGCTTAAAGTGAAACCAGGACGGCTCTTCCCTTAATGGAGAAGAGAAGACAGGGGAGACCTCATCAAAACATAAATACCTAAAGGGTGGGTGTCAGGAGAATGGGGGGACACTTTGTAGTGCCCAGCAACAGGACAAGGGGTAATGGACATGAGCTGGAACACAACCAGTTCCACTGAAACATGAGGAGAAAGTCCTTTGGTGTGAGGTGAGGGAGCCCTGGCCCAGGCTGCCCAGGGAGGGTGTGGAGGCTCCTTCTCAGGAGGTTTCCAAACCCACCTGGGCACGTTCCTGGGCCCCTGATGGAGGGGAACCTGCTTTAGCCCCTGCTAAAGCCCTGCTGGGGCTGGGTGAGCTCTGCAGGGCCCTTCCAACCCCCACCACTCTGGTGGTGGCTTTGCTCCAGTACTCACAGTGTTTAAGGTGACTGGCACCTTCATGAGTACAGGAGTGCTGTAGCTTCAGATATGGAGCATCATACATTCCTCTCTGGCTGTTGGTACCAGGTGGATGTTTTGGAGCTGGATCTTTACACCCGAGAGGGGAGCAGTTCTTGGCTGAACGATGGTGTCTGCTGGGCACTGCTCCTACAGCAGCAGGTTGGGTATTGGAGGGCAGGCTGGCTGGGGGGCAAAGAGGCGGCAGCCCAAATGGAGTGGTGGTGGCAGGGCTGAGGAGGATGAGCTGAAGGTGGGGAGGGGAGTGGTGCCTGCAGGAAGGGCAGTCCTGCAATGGCCTTTCTGCACATGTTCTCAGGGAAATGTTACATCTTTCTGACCTCATGATTTCTACAAAAGGAATATCAGTGTTCTGTGTTTCAGTCCAGAATGCATCAGCAAGGAGCTGGTCACTGCCTTTAGAAAACAATGTGCTTTTCCCCAACATCTCCTGGAGGGGATTCCATGTCTTGATACAGTCACACACACGTGACTGCCCAGTGTGGTCCCCAGCCTGTCCCAGCGCCTCTCCCAGGGTCTTGCTGTGAAAACAGTCCAGTGGCTGAAGTCATGAGCTGCACTGGGAGCACAGTTCCAGTAAAAGGCTCTTTGGGCTGACAGGTAGAGGCGTGATGCAGCCTCCACTGGCTTGGTGTGCTGAGGTCTCTGCTTAACCAACATGCAAAGTGGATTAGAGCTTGTAAACAGTTGCCTTCATTTGATGAAAGCACAACAGGCCTGGGAGAAGTGGGTCAGTTGAGTATTTGGGGCTGTGTAACTTGCAAATCATGCTTAAGGATATTACTTCTCAGCTGGAGTGACTGAAATTGCTTTGTAAAAGAGGCTTGTGCTTGTCTGGAGCAGTGATGCATCCCCTGCCCCTACTCTGAAGCCTCTCATGGCCCTGGGAAGGTGGGTGCACCTGGCTTTGCTTATCAGTTGCATATCTAGTTTTCCTACAAATTGAAGCTGCTCTGAGGCTCTTAAATAGAATTTATTGGCCAGAGAGTAGGCAAACACTCCAGCCAGTGGGTGTGGGATTGCATGGATATGTTTTGAAGCCTGTGCTGTTTTACTAGTTTTGCCTACCAACAAGGTGAAATTACTCCCCAGCATGGTTAGCTCCAGGCTTTCCTGGAAGTTTTAATCACTGGGGTCAACAAAGTGCTTGTTCCCCTCCCCCTCGCTGCTCTCTCTTGCCTGAGTGAAAATGGGCAATGTCCAACAGCTTGTGTGCTCTGAGGATTTCATATGGTCAGTGCTGGGCAATGCAGGGGCAGCTGTGAGCCCTGCATGAGTTGCAGAGGGTTGGGCTGGATGAGCTCTAGAGGTCCCTTCCAAGCCCCACTATTCTGTGATTGTGTGAGAGGTGCTGAGGGTGCTGGCAGGGATGGTGAGTGTCCATCTCTGAGCTTGTTTTGCCCCACTTCTCCAAGCACATGCCAGATTTTTTCTTCCCCAGCTGTGAAGGAGATTTGTGTGCAAAGTGCTTTGGGCACCACTGTGGCTCTTGTGTCTTTGCAAACACAACCTGACCATCAAAGCATGAGTAATTGTTTGGAGGAGCCTTGTGGACCGTTTGCTCCATGTGTGCTGCAAGAAGGTGGATCCACACCCCCCCTTTCTATGCTGGTAAGAAGAGCTTATCTCACACAAGTCTCCAGAGCAGTGAGTTATCTGCTTGGACACACTCCCCATGCTGATGGCAAGACAAGGGGAAGTGTGCTTTGGTGGAGCAAGGCCTTTGCTTGCTGGAGGGAGCGTTGCTCTTTGGCTGGTCACAGCCCTCCCTGCACTGCTTCATCCTGTCCCAAGGCAGTGTGGTGCCTTCCCTCCCCACAATGAAGAGCCCCATGTAGCTCCTGGGGCTCTGCAGCTTCTGCTCCAGCCCCTGCTTGGACACAGCTCCATGGAGGGCAGCAGCTCAGATCCTTTTTTGGGTGGGTAGGCTGTCCTGGTGCAGCATCTGACCTGTTCCTCCAGCCTCAGGCAGCTCCACCCTCTCCACTCTTCCCTTAAGCTCTCCAGTCCTTGTTTCCCAGCACATGGGATTTCTCAGCTCATTCCACACGATTGCTCTGGCTGCTCTGGGGATGTGGGGATGGGAGGATGGGAGCTGCTCCAGCAGCCCATCACTTACCATGCCCAGCTCAGGCTGGCTCTTCTTACTCCTCACAGGGAACTGATACAACTTGCTCACCTGGCAGGAAAGCATTTTGTTGTTGCTAGCCCCACAGAAGCTCCTGGTGGGCGCTGGCTGAGCCAGACCTCTGCCTTTGGCAGCACCAAGCCCTTACGTCAGCTCTGCTGGTCAGGGAGCTCCAGCTTTGCTGGCTGTGCTTGTCCCAGCCTGCTGCCTCTGCACAGCTTGCTCAGTTCCTCCATTTCTGACTGCTGAGGTCATGCTCTGAGCATCCCATGGCTTTCTGGAAGAAGTTCTGCCTCTTGTGTTTTTGTGGAGAGACTGGGATCAATCCTGTAACCTAAACCCAGGGCATCAAGCACAGACACTGCTTGTCATCTCCTCTCCTGCTTCTAACCACAGAACTAGGCTTTTTAATGATTTCTCAGTAGTTGTTCTGACTGCAGGGGAAAATCCTGCTGGACTCGGGGCCCTGGAGGTCTCAGAGCTGCAGGTGAGGGCAGCCCTGAGCTGTGCCAGCCAGCTGGCAGTGTCTGGTCCTGCTGAAGCTGCAAATATGGGTCTGTGCTCTAATGCAGGGTGGCAGGCAGGGCACTAGGGTTTTGGGAAATACTGCCCTTTCTGACATGCAGCTGATTCCTTCTCCCTGGCAGGAAAGTGCCCCAGCTCGTGCCAGGGCTGTAATACCTTTCCCATACGTGAAGGCCACCAGCACCCATGGGGAATGGTTTGGCTTCTCAGCCTATTTTTATGTCAAACTTCTTTCTTGAGAAAGAAAACTTGAGGTCAAGGCTCTTGGACCAGACTGTAGATGATCTGTAATAACTTTATGTCTTCCACAACAGAAGAAAACAAAAAGCATCTCTCCACTGGAAAGCTCTGGCTGCAGGTGCAGCACAAGCAGCCAGAGCCCTCTGCTGTGCTTGCAGACACTGCTGGTAATGGATAGTGCCACACACAGCTCTGCCACCCACCAACATGGCCTGAGAAGGAGGTTTGTGCCTGAGCAAGTTGGTATAACCTGCTAGGTCAGAGCAGCCACGTTGATCTTTTTGGATTAATCAGGATCTGCTAAATGGAAAAAGAGGAAAATGGGCTGAGGGAGGGTGGTGTGTGGGCTGTTGGGCTTCTCTTGGCAAAACAGTGCAAGGCTGATGGCTTTTGTGTGGCTGGAGCAGGCAGTGCAGGTCCTCTGTGCTTTCCAAACACATCACCCTTGGAAATGTCTTCAGAACTGGAGGCCCAGCTTGAATTAGAGGGTGAACCATTCCCTCTTCATCAGCCAGCACAAGATGTGGAGGACAAGCCAGAGACAGCCCTCTCCTCTGACTTTACACGTCACATTTGTCCTTCAGGCTGAATAACAATTCTCTCTTCCAGGCAGGGTTTAATGGGGCTGTTTTTATTGACAGGATAAGAGTTCTCCTCCTAAACAGTGAATCCCAGTCAGAGTCTGTGTCCCCAGGCTGAAAGATGCTGCCTGGGTAAAGAAAGGTTGGTAGGAGTAGAGATTGGATGAAAGCTCCCTTCTCCTGGTCACAAGATGGAATAGAATAGCTCCTCCTTCTTGTGAGACATCTTACACTGAGCATTTTTCCTCCTAGGTAGAAAGCACAAGAGCAGTTGCCTTTAGCCATCCCTGGGAGCTCAGCCTACTCCTGTTTAACAGATGGAAAAAAGCAAGATGTGTGTGGCCTGGTCAGTGAGTCCTCTTTGTACAGACACAGAGCAACTGGCTGCTGTTTCTGATGCTCTCCCCTCCTGGAGCTGTGAACAGCAAGCCTGAGGCAGGGTGAGGGAAGGCAGCTCTGTAGGGGCACAAAGGGGATGGGTCTCAGCTCTGCAACCCAGCCTCTGTCACGAGGTGAACTAACCCAGGCAGAGCAGAGTCAGGGTCACAGCTAAGCCATGGGAGGAGGATGTGCCAGCTCATGGGAGAGCAGGAGAGGAAAGTCAGGCATTTTCTCTGCATCACTGGTACCTCCCTGTGCATCTCCATACACAGTGTCGTAGGGCAGGGCAGAGGGAAAGGGCTGCAGGGCCATGGTGGATGATGCCATGCTGTGTGGTGCCCAGCAGCTCTGTCCTGGTGTGCTCATCCAAGCCCAGGAGTGATGGTGGAAGTTAGGTCAGAGAATGACTGTCCTCTGGTGCCAGATCCTGGTACAGAGCCAACTGCAGAGCAACAGCCAGGATCATAACCCAGCCAAGCAAATCCTTCATCAGCCGAGCATGAAATGGGTATTTATGTGCACAAGTCAAAAATAATGAGGAAAGAGGCAGAGCTGTTTGCATATGCACCCGTGTTTCACCTCAACTGCAGACAGGCCAAACCTTGAGCACTGGGGCTGGGTTGGGAGGAAAGCCAGACTCCACAAAAGGTGGGGCAAGTTAGTAAGCAATGGGGAAAACTGCTTTGACCTCCAAAGCATGTCCCAGCAAATGCCTTGCTGTGGAGGTGGCTTTTCCCCTTGCACTAAGCCCTCAGAGGCCTTAGAGCTGTGAGGCCACAATTGCTGACTGGGAACCAGCATCACACAGCCACACGCCGGGAGCCCAGCCGTGCTCTGAGGCCGCTTTCTGCCCTCCTCTGCTCCTGGCCTGGGCTTAGGCTGGAAGAGTTTTGAGATCTGTGCCTGGCAGGCTGGGCCTTCAGCTGGGGCAGGAATGGGTTAATGCCATCAGCCTGTTATGCAAAGCAAAGCCTTAGACTTTGCATTGTTGGAAAAGGAAATGTCTGATTTGTACAGGAACTGAGAACATGGACGTTTGGGGCTGTGGCCACTTCTGCTGGGCAAACAGCCAGAGAACTGCCTGGTTTCCACCTTTCTTCCCTCTCCATCACCAGTGGAGGAGGCTCTAGCAGCTCTCTTAAAGCCTGGTGTCTGGGAACAGTGTCAGCAACGATCAGTTTAAGCCAGATCCTTCCACTCAGCCTTCAGTGAAGGTTCACCTCTGCTAAGAGGCTGCTTTTAGCTGCTCCCTTGAGAGCTGTTTTTAGGTCTGGCTGTAGTATTGGTCTTCCTTCAGCAGCAGCTGAAGTCTTGTGTTTACTGCTGGAGGGAGAGTACAGACTGCAGGAAGGTCTGGGTGTCTCTGTGCCCTGACCCTGGGGAGGGGATGAGGCACAGCTGGAGCATTACTTGGGCCCTTAGTTCAGGAGCTGATTTCAATCACTGTGCTGTGATGATGGAGACAGGGAGCAACCAAAGAAAGCTTAAAATATATACATATTTAAACTGTAGCTAAGAAATCTGCTATGGCTCCAAGCTGGACCTTCCAGCCAGGGGTGAGCAGGCTTAATTTGACAGCTATTTCTTAAATATTTAAAAAGCTGCCTGGAATAAACTGAATGCTTCCAAGTAGTGACCTAAATACCACTTGCTGTAAATTTCATTAGAAAGTGGATTTGTGTGCCTGCCAGGAGCAGGCCACTTTGCAGCTTCATTGATCTGTCCAAACCATGTGCTGTGCAAGTGCCTTCCTCAGCAGATTTTTAAAGAGCTCAGTGCTGCATGCTACTATCCCAAAATGTGCCTTGGTTTCTTGCTTTTCTTCTCTTTTCTCCTCTTTTTTGTGGTGTTTTTTTAATTCCTTGTGCAAATGCATCATTTGTTTACTAATCACATTGCATCATTAGCTGCACAGAGTCATCCCACCGGCTGTGTGGGCAAGGATATAGCAGCTGGGAAGGAAAATGTCACTCTCCTTCAGCTTGCTTGATGTACTTTGCTCTCAAATCCCCATCTCATGCTTTGGAGGCCAAAGATTTTTGCAAGCCCTGAGGCTGCCTGCAGCTCTCTCCTCTCATCAAGGTCACCTGTGGTTCTGACAGCCCCTCAAAGCTGCCTTCCCTTCTGCTGGCCCCAAAGTGCTTGTGCAACCACAACTTTGGATCTTGTGGAGAGGTGTGATGGTAGCACAGATGGCATTTACTGGGTCCTGCTAGGGGAAAAAAAACTGGAGAGATGTGCTACTGCCAGACCTGTGGATGCATGAGCAACATGCATCTCCTCCAGGCTGAGTAGGGTCATGCAGGTGATGCTGAATTCCCTTCCCGTGGCAGCATGTTTGCAGCTCACCTGCCCAGGCTCGAGGTAGTGGAGGGGGCTCCATGCAGCCACCATGGGACACAGGGCCTGTGCAAAACTACAGCTGCTCCTGTGTTGTCAGACATGTAGCAGTTGTCAAACTGGGCTCAGTTAATAGTGAGGGGAAAGGTGATGTGTCCCTGCCTTCCTCACAGGAACCCTACTGAGGCTGTCCTTGTCCTGCTGCCACTTCTGCCTTTTTCTCTGTATGAAGCTGATGCTCCTGAGGGGAAGGGAGCATCTGCTCATGCAGGGCAGGCAGAACACAGCCTGGGCAAAGCAGCAGGAAAGAAAGGATTAACCCAGATGGGCTGTGGAGTCTCCTTCTCTGGGGACATTCAAACCCAGCTGGATGAGTTCCTGTGTGACCTACTCTAGGTGGTCCTGCTCTTGCAGGGGGGTTGCACTGGATGAGCTTTCGAGGTCCTTTCTAACCCTTAAGATTCTGTGATTCTGTGACCAACAACTCTGTCCTACAGGAATAAACTTTTGGCACCCAGCAGGAGCTCTCACAGCTCTTCCCAGCTCCCAGCACATGGCAGAGCTGCCTTTTGAAGAGGAGCTTTCCTACATCAGTACTGCCAGGCTTGCAGAGAAAGCAGAAGGTCCTGGCAGTAAGGCCAGAGGTGGGCTCAGAGGCAGGAGTGCACACTTATGATGAAGCTATGTCTATGGGAATTGGTTGCACCTCCAAAAGATGAGATTAAAAATTAGGGTTTTCCTCAGTCACCTCCATAGATGGAGCCTGTGCAGCTTGGAGCATGGGAGGAACTGAAAATACCCCAAACCTATCAGAAGGGTCAAGAGTGGAGGTTGGAGAGAAATATCTCCCTCTTCTAAGCACTATCTCTGTGTCTTGTTTATGGCTGAACAGTGTGAAGAGATGTCTAGGGTAGCCTCTGGCACTTCACTTGCTGTATGGGTGCTGGAAGTGGGAAGAAACTCCTATGCTGGAGCTGTGGAGCACAGGGCTGTCCTGCCTCCTGCCATCAGCTGCTGTGGAGGGGGCTTTCTCGGGCTGAGTTTTGTCAAGATATTGGCAAGGCTGATCCTAAGGCCTTCCTGCAGCCTCTCCCTCCCCTTTGCCTGCCAGCACAGGCAATGCCCAGGCACAGTGAACCTCCTTGTTCTCTTTGCTGGGAGAGCTGCTGCTTCCTCTCCCATGTCTGAGGGTGATTTGTTTTCAGAAGTTAAGCCTGAGGCCTGAACAAAGAGGCCACAGCCTGGGCCAGCAATATGGGCTGTCTTGGGGACAGGCCCTTGCTGGCTGTCAGCATACAGACAAGAGTTACATTAATTTCCCATCAATGTCAAATGCTCTGCTGGTTTCCAGTAGGTTTTGTGGAAGCAATGGCCTGGGTCCTGTTCCCTCCTGGCACCAGCACCCTGAGCTTTTCTTTACTCTGGCCACTGATGTAGTGTTTCTCTCCTGGTCCCAGGTGGTTTCATCTGTGCCCAAGCCTTGTCTGTCCTCAGCTGCAGGAAAGGCAGGGAGGGAGGAGAACTGGAAGCAGGAGGTCTCCTGGCATTCTCCTGCTTTGGTTTGAAGCAGTGTGGGTGGTTCAGCCCCACTGAAGGGAGGCAGATAGTGCCTGGAAGGGGAGGCTCCGTAAGCTCACCTGTCTGTCCCCAGAGCTTTCCTGCCTGCCTCATTGATGCCAGCCCATGGACTTTGTGGCTGGAACAAATGCTGCTGCATTCCATAGTGGCAAGGAAAGGGCTGATGAGGGTGTTGCTGCCAGGGGGATCTGGTTTTAAGCAGAAGTAGCAGTTTCCCTCTGCAACCTATGAGGGGGTTAAGTGACAAACCACATTTTGCTCTGTCTCCTTCCTTGTGCTTTCTCATCTCAGTCAACAGAGCTGAAGATGGGGAGGATTTTTGTTCTATATTTAGCTTTGCAGAAATTGCTGCAACTAATCGGCTTTAGGGTCCTGGGCTCTCTTTTATTGTCTCTTTTCCTGTCACTAAGACCTTGTCACGTGGCTGTGGACTGGGGCTCTCTGGCTCGCTCTGTTTGCTGGGCTCAGGGTTGGGTTGGGTTTTTTTTTCATGGAGTCAATTAATAACCCATAAAAATAACATCTCCAGCTGTTCCACTTGCAGCTGCTGGGCCAGAGTCTAATTACCAGGCCTTGGCTCCCAAATCCTGCTTTGCATGTAAAAGTGCCAGTGAACAGGAACAGAGGGAGGAGATGGCAATGTAAAAAAGGAATGGGTTTGGGGTGCTATTTTTAGCCTGTTCAAGCCAAATGTAAAAAGACCCTTAGGCTGCTTGTGTCCTGCTGGATCTGACAATATGCACAATATTGTTCCCATGGCACAGCATGGCAGCCAGGGTGGGCTGGGGTTTATTTTTGGCAGTTAGCTCCTTCTGGGTTAGTTGGAGCAGTGGTGTGTGGATGTGGCTCACACCCATGTACTAATGGTTTCTTTGCAATCACCTGTACTTCTCTGTGTGTTGCTGATTGTGCCAGTGCTGGATGTGGCCATGGCAGTGACAGGGAGGGAAGGCACATGGTTACTGACTCAGTGCAGAGTTTGCATCTCACTGAGTGGTGGTAAAGGGGTGCCCAGCCCCGTTGAAAGGTCCTTTCCTACTGACTGATACAAAACTAATTTAGCTGGAGCTCTGATGGATGTACAATGATGTCCCTCCCATGTCACCCTGCACCCTCTTCTGTTTCCCAAGCTAGATGTCATCCTTGAGTGGACCTCGTGGGCAGATCTGTCCAGATCTCCAGAGCCTGAGGGTTTTGCTCAGCTGGTGCTGCCTCAGCTTCCACCACTGCCATATCCATCTGACCTCTTGCTGCCTCCTGAGTGCTCAAGACCCCTCTCCTTTCTCACTCCCCACAGAAGTGATGCAGTGGAGGCCTAGAGGCATGTGAGTGTTAGGGATGGGGCACTAAGGAAGTGTTGGGCTTGTTTCCACTCTCTTTCCAGGGAGCTGTACTGAGGCACATCGTTTCTTTCCATCATTGGGCTTTTGTTTAATTGAGACTCAACTTTATGACCGAACAGAACAGTTGTTCATTAGCTAATTCAAAATACTTAGTAGTCACACATTAGTCTGTAGCTACCAGCTTGAAACCATGACTGCAAATAGGCTTCCTGTGCTGGAGATCATCCCCTTCATTAAACCAAGTTATTCTGAGACTGACATTTGGAAGCTGCCCTCAGAAAAAAATTCCTACACATCCCACTTGCACAGGGACTGCACAGCCAGTGCTTGACTCAAAAGGCAACTGCACCTCTTCTTTCTCTGCTCAGGCTCCCACTGCCCCATTCTGTCAGCTACGAGAGACAGGATGTGTTAAATGGAGCTGAACCCTCATTGGGTATCCCTGCACCAGAGCTCTGCTACCTGTTCACTTATCCAGGGATAAAGGATGATATCAATCTCTGTTCAATCTTGCCTGGCAAAGAGATTGCATATGTGGCTTTCCATCATGTAGTACATTAGCCAAATTAATTCCAGGACAGAGAGTCAGCCAGTGATGCTCAAGACCTGAGACAGATTAATGCTGCAGCCATGTCCAAATCAGCAGAGCTGCAGCTTGCAGCGTGCCAGCTCCCACGACACAGACAGCCTTCTGCTCAGCAATGCCCTCCATCTCACACTTTTCAGGAGCATTGAACTCACTGGAATCATGACACAGACAATTCAATTGGAAGGAACATCTGTCTCTAAATTGCACTCACCATTCAGGCTGCTGCTGCCAGGACCGGGTGACATTTTTTATGCATCTTGCTTGCTTTCTTCAATCTCCCAAGCACAGGCAATGCCTGTGGAGCACAGGAAGGTTCCTCCCTGATGACAAGGAAAAAGAAATTAGCAAGCAGATTGTGTATAGCAAGTAATGAGATTGCCTTGGATACAGGACTGGAATTCATGCAAGGAATTGTGCTGATCAGAGGAGATAAGCTGCATTTCCAGGGCCTGCAAATAGCATCGTGAGACTTCTATTTCTCAAGTGTTGTTTAAGCCATCTTTGGGTGAAGGCTGCCAGCACAGGCCCAATCCACAGACAGTGGGATTTAAAAAAATAAACCCTCAAATAGCTATACTGGTAGTTATTCTGGTGTGCAAGTGCCTCATAATGATATGCCTCACTTTCCTTCAGGCACAGGAATAAGCTGCCCAGCTCCATGCACTGTTAACTGCGGAGCAGCTGCCACAAAGGCGGTTTGTCCTGACCCAGCTCTGCTGAAAGGCCCCAGTGTTTGCCCACAGAGTACAGACCCAGCACTGCTGGAGTCAGGGCATACTGTAAGAGGAGTTGGATTTGTGGAATACTTCTAATAATAAGTAATTGTTTCTTATTACTCCTCTAGTATTTGTTGGGAAAAAGGAAAAGCCAACATTTTACAAGCAAATAGGGACAAAGTCTCTACCTGGTGAGTGACCCAACAGCTAGATTCAGCGCTTCTTAAAGTAGATGAGGGTATTTGTACTGTCAGACTTGTTAAAGAGAGAGAGAGTAAACAGCCTTTAGTTTTGTTTTTATAGTAAGTTTACTCTTCCTTGCCTCTGCTATGCCTCTTGGCTGAGATTGATGTTCTTCTAAGGACAGAAAAGTATTATTGATGAACTGCTCATGTCCAGACAGTCCTTTAACTCACTGAAAGAGATGATTGGGAATAGGCTCTTCTGCTGGCAGGTGGCTCCTAGGCAGTGGCACACAAGCACAAGGGCTGTTCCCTGAGGCTATTATAAAAGCTGGTCATCACTTCATTGCTTGCAATTTCAGCTCCCTTTATTGTGAGCAAGACATCTTCAGCAACAATCAAATACTCCAGGAAATAAGTAACTATAAAAACTATTGATTTCCCTTTACAGTGGAAAAAAGTTCATGGAGGTGAGTTCCTTTTGACATTTTGGCCTCCCAATGTCTGTGGGAGCCCCAAAAGCTGTCTTCCCCTCCTCACACTCCCCCAAGAAGACTGTCCTACTGTGATTAACCTCTTGGTGCTACTAATACAAACACAGGTATTGGAAAGATGCTTCATATAGACTCTGCTACTTCCTCATGCTTTAATTGTTTCTGTACCAGCAGAATTCTGCCTGCACCACCTGCTCACTTTGGCTTTAGCACTGTGCTGTTTCTCAGCATTGACAGCAGATTCGATGCAGGGAGCCTTGTACAGTGACAGGCTTTGCAATGAGAGGATGTGAATAAGGGCTTCCCAAATGCTCATCCCAATTCATGTATTTTATGAATCAGGACTTAGTCCTCTCTCTGCTAATGTTCATCTGTGTAACCTTTGCTGTGTCAATGGTGCCCGTGCTCTGATGTCAGCTGCTGGAGTCCAAGCACTGGCAGCTGGTGTCTCTGGCCAGCTCCCAGCCTACAATTCAATTTTCCTATCAGTCACTTGAGAAGAAAGGAAAAAAAAAAAACCCATGTTTCTGACTGTGGCATGAAAACATAAAGGGTTTCAGTCTACAAGACATTTAGGGCTTTTTGCACTGTAAGACGGGGAAGTTCAGATAAATAGTGGTATAAAGTTAACACATCTTCACTTACACTGAACTACAGTAAATTAAGGCCAGCTTAATCCTGACTAGAAATCTCATCACAAAAGTTTAATGCCTTCTCAGTTTCATACATTAACATCACCTCTCTGAGCACAGTCTGTTCTGGAGGCATTTTGCCCCATTCCCAATGTTGTCAATTGTAGAAGAGTTCTGCAGAGCCAAATGGCAGTGTTTAGGGATAAGGAGATCATCCTGGAAGTGAAGAGCTCTGCTCTGCCTTCTTATTGACCTAGTGCAAAACTTTTCCTATTATATTTTATGAGCCTCTGTATTTATGTCTGCCTATTGGGATTATTACTGTCTTCCCTGACATTACAGAGGGCTTTGAGATCTCCAGAGATACATGGAAGAAATTTCTCCTCCTGTTTCCCCATTAAGTGCTATACAGAGAGCTTACAAAAATACTTACAGCTGTTGTAGTAGAGAACATTCAGGGATGTGTCTGGAGGACTGAACTTGGGTGTCACAGTTCCTTTTAGTTTTATGAGTAAAGGAGTGAAGGAATTCGCATCACCTCATATCCAGCAAGGTACAAGATACAGCTCCCTAAACTGACAGGAGAAAGAAAAAATTGTGACACCTACTTAAGCACCTACAATGCATTTAAGAAGAACTTTGTGTAAACTAGAATTGCATGTCCCCAGGGCACAACTCTGTCTGTTTGTCAGTCATCATGCTTATTTTAGCTGCAAATGTTATCGTTTGGGACCTCTTTCATGGTTTTCAAGGTTTAGGAAGCAGGGATTTATTTCAATGTAGCCAGTGGCACATAAATATTCCACTGACTTAGATGGGGCTGATTTAGAGACTGTCTCTTGAAGAACTGCAGTATATCTTAACTCAAAATCTCACGTCCCTTTCACATACATTTAATAAATGGACAGCTTAGCAGCAAGACCTTGAATGAAGGCACATCCTCTTTGTTAAGAACTCCTAATAGTCTCCTCTCTTTAGTACAAAAGCTGCAAAGATGAGACCTGCTGGACAGTAAGAAGCCAGGACCATTTTTATTCACTCTTTGGGATGCAAACAAAAGAGAGCAAGTCCCTGCCTGCTGAAATTCCAGGGGCTTACACTGAATTACAGCAAGGCCCCCGAGGTGTTTTGAATCTTTTCTTGTACACACCAGCCTGTGCTGCTCCCAGGCAATTGTACTTTAAAGTTAATTATTATGATTAATAAAAGATACTGGTAGTTCCATTCATTTTCCTGGCACTACTGCCTGAAACAAGAGAAATGACTGGGCTTTGAGTTGTGTAACCAGAGTTCGTAATGCAGAGGAATGCAAGCCAGGAAAAGTGTTCAGATGGTGGGGAGTGACCGACCCTGCAGCCCTTTCTAAGGCCCAGCTTCCCTTCATCCCTAGCAAGCTGCATTCCTAATTTTCTGAAAACATTGCATGGTTTACACTTTCAGCCTGTGTCCTCTGAGCTTCAGCTTTCAGCATGCCTCACAGCTTTCCTTAAGCATTCCACCCACCCATTTGTTGAGTTATATTCCTTCTAGCAATGCAGTGCTGGAGCTTCCATAAGAGAAGATGTAGGAGGAATATAAACAGTCATAGGAAAAATTAAAACCAAAGCGCTTCCTTCTTCTGTGTCAACCTTGTTAAGATTATTGTTTCTGCAGAAAACAGACAATACATCTATCACAACTGATCTAGATGTTATGGACTTGAAATGACAGACTTTAATGCTTTCACTCTATCAGTAAACCCCAAATATCTTTAAAAGTCCAAATAAAGCTTTTCTGGTTATCTGGCCACTTGGTTAAACACAATAGTGGCAGTCAGTAAGAATTTAAACATTTGTCAGAATCTAAGGAGAGAAATGTTATGAACAAAGAGGAATCTGAGTGGGCGTAAATTCCTCACCCTGCTATGATGGTAGGATTTTATCTCAGGCTTTCAGAGCAGGAAAAGGATGTTACAGGCATAATGGCAGGGAATACCAATCAGATAACTAAATCTAATTACAGACTTACTAAATTAACTGGTTAACTTCAGCTACATGAAGGTAACTGGCCAAGTGCTGCATCAGAAACCAGATTCAGAGAAACAATTTCTCAACAGATTAAAACAGCTTCATTTAATGACTAGTTTCAGATCAGACAAGGCACTACTCTTCACTAGCTTTAAACAACACATGGTTTGTGTAAGAAAGAAGTGTAGCCGAATCACTTATTAATGCTAACCACAGATTCAGCCTTCCTAGAGAAGGAATTGCACCAAGAGGGCAGGATAATGACTAAATTTTAGTAGTAAGATTTATTTTCTGAGACTAAGGCAGTAATAAAGCTGGGTAAAAAAACAACTCCTTAATAGAGTCATTGCAGAGAACAGAAGCATGGGCCCCTAATGTTTAAGTCCTTATTGTGACATAGTTTGTGATATACTGGTGTCATACAAAACACAATTGTATTTCTTGGTTTGAGTAGATCATAGTTAAAATATGGTAGGCACGGTCTAAGACAGAACTCTTTCAGACAGCTTAGGCTGCAAAGCACCCCAGGCTGGGTGACTGCTGGCTAAAGAGAGAGGCAGATGAGAGGCAGAAGGATGCTCAGGCAGTGACCCAGGCAAGTCCCTGGGCTGGGCCTGTGCTCCCATGGCAGGTGCAGGGGTCCTGCTGGACAGAGCCAGATGCCCACAGAGCTCCCCACAGGTGCCTGCGCTCCGGCTGCACACCTGGGACAGGTTCTGCACCTCCTCAGGTGATTATAGCCTGAACGGGGTGACTACTTACTCCTAATGAAGTGCTAGAGTACTTGTTCTCAGGAGATACCATCTATGATCCTAACAGCAGTTCTTTGCACTTTCAGGAGAGATACACTCTGTCCCAGTGAGGTCTTTGGGGCAGCGTCTCTCCCATGCTCAGCTCCGCTTGGCCTGGCACCATCACCCTGAGGCCACCGCAGCTGCCTGGAAAGGCGGCCGTTTCTCAGGGCTCTCCCCTTTAACTCAGCATCGCTACCTCACCTCTGCTTCCCATCGCTCGTGGCACCCACCCGGAGCCCCCGAGGAGCCACAAGCCCAGGTGGAGCTGCAGCTTCCACTCCAGGAAGGACGCACCTGCCAACCGCCGCCACTCAGGCAGTGGTGAAGGGTTTACGAGCAGAGCTCCCCTCAGACCGCGCAAGGCTCGGTGTGCGTGGGGTCTGTACCCTGACACCGCCTCACGCCGCGCCTGCGCCTCCCGGCCGTGCGCATGCGCAGCGACAGCGCGGCCCGCACCCCCCCGCCGCTCGGCGCGGGGCCGTGCGCATGCGCAGCGCCTGGCCGGGGGCCAAGCCGCGCCCCCGCGCTGTCACCAGTACCGACAGGCGGCGGCGGCCGCGCGCTGCCCCTCCTCCGCCGGAACCGGCGGCGGCGCTGCCCGCGCCGGCATGAGGCCAGAGCCGCGCGGGCCGCGCTGACGGGAGGCGGCGAGCGGTAAGCGTCGTGGCGCGGGACCGGCGCCCCGCGTTCCCCTCGCGTGTCTGTGTGTCGCCCCCGCCCGCCCCCGACGTTCCCCTCAATCATCCCCTCCGCCGCTGTCCCCCGCGGCAAGTTTCCTGATGCCCACCCCCCGCACGGTCTCCGCTGGCTGCCCTCGGCGCTGTGCGGCGGCGGCGCTGGGCCGGGGCCCCGCGGTGAGCCCCGAGGTGAGCCCCGAGGAGCCCGTGAGGTGGGGGAGCGGCGGCGGGGGGTACCGGCCCTCGGGCGGGGCACGGCGGCACCGCGGCCGCTGGGCTGCCGGCCGGCCGGGGCGAGCGGGCGGCCCCGTGCGGATGCCGTGCGGATGCCGTGCGGGGCGGCGCGGGGCTGGCTCGGCGCGGGGCAGGTCACAAGTGGCCGTCGGTCCCGGCCCGAGGCTGTCCCGGCGAGCGGCCCAGAGAAGCGCCGAGTTTCTTTGTTGTGTAACTCTTTTTGTCCGAGGGTTAGAGGGGATTTGCGGCTTTTTCTGCTGATTCAGGTGTGGGATTTTTAAATGACGGGGAGTTATGGGTAGCCACTCCTGTCTTGATTAGGATGTCGGGTGAACTTTTCTTGTGACTTGAGTTTATTGTTGGCTGCTGCTGCCTGAGAAGCTGCTGTGCCCATCTGCCGTAGCTGGAGTTGATAAGGCTTTCCAGAAGTACTGTAGCTAGTGTGAGAACATAACCACAAAAAAAATATAACGAACTTAATGTAATAAACCTATTTTTTACTTAAAATGAGTCTGGCTAGAAGCCTGTTTTTTCACTACAAGTGCTACCACCAGTGTCAATAAATGTAATTGCATTCGAGACAGGTTAGGTCAAGCACTTCACTAGGAAAGGCAGACAAAAGCCTTGGAAACAACTGCTGTCACTAGTGAATTTTTCCTGTCTCTATATTGGAATGTGTGTAGTTTCTTTTACATTTTTCTCCCTAGTTATCTCTCCAGGTTCTCTCTCAAGAGAATTCAATTGATTGAATGATGAAGGCAGGCATTATATCAGTGTGCTGTAGTGATCCTTTTTTTCCCCCTATGAAAACAAGAGGGTTTAACACTTTATATATATTTTTAACACACTTTTAAAATGTATCCTTTTTTTTTGGGTCCCAATTCAGAATGACCTGTCAGCAAGGCAGCCCGCTTAGCGTGCCAGGGGACTGGGCAATGCTTTTCTGCCATTAGCTGGTGTGTGTCAGTGTTTAGTTCTCAGCAACAGCACAGGAAGTCTCACCATCCTGCCCAAGAGTCACAAAGCACGTTGGAGACTTGTTACTAAAACTAGACTGAGACTGTGCTAATTTTGTGTTATCTTTGGAAGAAGTGATAAGTCACTTTTGACAAAAATACACGTAATGTTCCGGGGCCCTGTCGTGTTTTCCCCTGCAATAAGAAAGTCATCAAGGAATGGTGAAGAGTTTCCTGTAGAATTGCTAGCATGGGATCACCCACAGAATCATTGTCAGACGAGATTGGAAATGGCTTCCTACATTTGACAGATGGCTTTAAACATTTCTTTTTCAGGTCTGAGTTGATCTTACTAACTGCAGCAATGGTGCAGAAGTATCAATCCCCTGTTCGGGTGTATAAACACCCATTTGAGTTAATTATGGCTGTAAGTATGAATTTTCACTGTAATTTTCTTCCCTGGCAGTTCCTTGTGTTGCTAAGTATTTAACTAGGCTCCCTTTGATAAGGACTGTAGACCATATGCATCTGAAACAATATACAAAATGAGGGATGTGTTTTGATGGTTTCTTTTCCACCCAGAATGTATTTTTTACATAATGTGTTCAGGTTTTCTCCCAAAGTTGAGATACAGTTCATAGATGTGTTTTAAAGTTAGAACAAAAGCAGGCTCAGAGTGTACTTCCCAGTTGATTACTGGGGGGAAATCAGTTCTAGCATGGGAGAAAGTGGCAAAATACAGTGATTAAAAGAGTGCCGGGGTTGTGTCTTCATCAGTGTAGAGTTAACAGGACTAGAGAGCACAGAGAAAGCTATGAAAACAAGGGTAAGCTTGAGAGAGGAGAGGAGAAAACATTCTGACCATTGGCAATACTTTGGGGGGGAATGCAGGGAGAAAGGTTGCTAGGGAGGTCTGAGAAATGGACAAAAAGCCTTTTGAGTGCATGGTTGCTAACTTGTCCACTAATTTTACAAACAGTAACAACAAAAACAAAATGCTGTTCTTTCTTTCTCTTCCCCTTCTCCCTCTGCTTTCTCTAGAAATCAGAAAGGAAGTAACTATTTCACGTTTTAAAGTATATTCAGCCAAAACCACAGCTGTGTGGCTCTCATGAGTTGAGGAGAGCAGTTGGGTCAGCTTCTACCTGATGAGAGCAGTTAAACCTAAATCGTCATCTATTTAGTAATTGGTTTGTTTCACTTGCTGAAAATACTGTGTTTGATAGCTTCAGAGGAGAGTTTTAATCGTATTCACAGTGCAAATAATTGGGTGCATCTCATGGTTTGGAGTGCAGAGGGAATCACTCCACAGGGAATGCTTCTATTTCTTTTCATCTTATTCCTAAAGCTGCTTCCAGTGTTACACATGCAGGTCTTACTCTTGCAAATGCTTTAAGGCAGAGGGAGTTATTTTCATGAGTGCTGAACAATCTGATGTGTTTAAGGTCTTTTAGGACCTTACTGTGCTCTGAGAGCTAGGCTTCAGAGAGTTTCTAATTTAAATTTGACTGCGTGTAACTTCAGGTTTCAGTGAAGTATACTGGTGCTTGTACATAGATCAGTCAGTCCAAATCTTTGTCTGCTGAACTGATGAATCTTTACCTTGCTGTTGAAATGAAGCCAAACGTTCCTCCAAGTTAATTCTTCAAGGATATTTTGAGTCAAAATGCTGACATCAGGATTTTTCCACAGTGCTTTATTTGATGTAATTAGAACCACTTCTGGCTATTAATATTGAATTCTCAAAGTGTTCTGTATCTTGGGGATAACATCTGAAGAAGAGTCTTTAACAAATATTAAGTCTTTCCTTACATGAAAGCTTTTCTCCTTTGGAAAGAGAGAGGCTATGCTACATATAGAACTAGGATAAAACAATAGTAAAAACAAAATAATAGAGTGAACTAAGAGGAGAAGAATGTTTATAAAAAGAAAGTCAGCTGAACAGAATGCTTTCTGAGATGAAGTTTAGATTGGCTGTGATCTATGATTTATTTCATCTGTGTCAGGGCAGAGAGTCACTGCTTGAACTTGTTCAGAGTGTAATCACTGGCTGAGCATCGTTCTCCTGCCATGTCACTTTCGTTAGTGGTTTTTCGAACTTGCACAGCTCATTGTGGTGATCTATCAAAACTGCTCATGCATTTTCTGAAGTACTTGGAGGTGCTGCCTCCACAACCCAAATTCTTCATACATAAACAGTAAATGATAGCTGGCTGTCTTTTGTTACTGTTCTCCCTTGGTTGGATACTAATTGCATAAGCTGATGAAGTATTAGTGGAAGGCATTTGGTGTCAAATTTTGTGCTCACTGAAGTGGAATTACTATGTTTCATATTCTCAATAAGGAGGTGCTATAATGTTATAGCAGTGCCAGCAGCTCCTCTGAAACGATGAACATACCATTGCATATAGCAAGCTTGAATTTAAAACACACAACAAATGACTTTAACGATGTGCTTTGATTGTTTTAACTGTCCCTCTCTTTATTTGCACCAAACCTTTGTGAC
This sequence comes from Colius striatus, assembly GCF_028858725.1. Taxonomy (NCBI): domain Eukaryota; kingdom Metazoa; phylum Chordata; class Aves; order Coliiformes; family Coliidae; genus Colius; species Colius striatus. Next base: position 10,548,591 of record NC_084776.1, read on the forward strand.
AATGTCTCCTCAAATAGAGGTTTAAACCCCCACACTAGAGATGTTTGGCTGTTGGTAAGAAGCTTCTTGAAACTTTTGGTCGGTGTGGCAGCAGTGTTCCTTATGCTGAGCTGTCTGACAAAAATGACTATTTCTAGCTTGAGTCTTGTTGCACAGGATCTCATCTTTGTCTTGAGGTGCTGAGTACTTCTAAAAATTTTATGTTTTAAATCATGCTGTCTTCCCTGAGAGTTTCATGTAACTGAAGAGATAATTCATTCTGTAGAGCAAGAGCACCAGTGTCCATAAGCCCATATGGACTGTACAGATTTCCTGGATGATACGTGTTCCAATTGCAAATGGGAAGTCATTAAGTCAAACTAGTATTTGGCTTTCAGATAGAGAAATCAGCATAAAATCCTTTTTTTTTTCTGCAAGCAACCAAGTGAATGCCACTTGAGGAATGGGTCATTTACACTACAGGCTTCCTATTTGCCTTTTTTTTCCTTTCCTGGGTTTCAAAGAGGTACTTGAAGGAGAATAAAGTACAATCAGCATCCCATTCATGCTTCTCTAGTGTGTTTTGAGAGAACTTGGTTCTCTCTGTGAAGGGTGAGTGCAGCTATATTAAGACAAAAAACTGAATTTAACTCCCCTTTGATGTAAAGCAAGATTGACAAGACAAGTGTTTTGCAGACAGTTATGATAGAAAGGCTTTTAAAAGAGACACAGTGAAAAAAATCTTTTTCTCAGTTGAATTGTTGTTCAAAATAAGTTTCTCTCACAGTCTTCCACCAAAATAAACTGTCAAACCCTAATGTAGCTCTATGACAATATACTTCAAGGCACAAGCCCTTCTCTCAAGTCTATAGGAGAACTGAGCTGCTGTTGTTGATAGAAGGGTGGAAGATCCATTGACTTCTGCTTCTTACATGCTTTTAATGATAAAGGTAATGTAAGCCACTTCCCTTGAAGATTTCCTTTTACTAGTGAATTGTATAGTTCCAGAGAATATCTGAAGTTGTTTTAACAACAGCAAGAACTGGATGCAAATTCTTCAATGAAGCTATCTCTTGAGAAGATGGTAGAATCACAGGTTAGGAATTACTGTATTGTAGTCTGACATACATAACCCAGGCAACACCATTTCTCCAACTGGCTACCAATGCTGACATGATTACTTCTGTCTGCTCTGTGGCATATCTGTCATAACTTCTTGAAAACTCTCTCTGTGTATCTGTAGATATATATTTAAAAAGCCCCAGAGCAAAAACTTGCACAGCTGTTCATCAGACTGAATAGAATCTCGCCTCCTTTTTCCCCCTGTTCATGTTGAAGTTTATGTAATGCTGGAAGCAGCTGAGATATGGAAAAAAATGTCTGTTTACTTAGACTCACTTGTCAAGTTACCAAGGTTAAGTATATTGGAGAAAAACTGAGAAGGTGGTTTTACACAACTTTTAAAGATTATAGATTCCTTTTTTTTTATATCTGCTTTAAAGAGGTTTACATTTGAAGTAATGCAGGGACTTTGCTGAATAAGTAGTTCTTAATGTTAAAAGGCAGTTAAGAACTTGAAGCTTTCTTAACACACAGGAGGCTAAAATTAACTGGGGAGTCACAGCTCATTTTCAGTTTCACATGCATTAAAGAATTCGCCTTGAGTTTAATTTCCAAGGTAAATTTACATAAAGAATAATCAACTCTTATGGCATTCCAAGGGTGGGAATTGTGTAAATGGGGAAATAAGTAAGATTTTTGAATAAACCACATTGATTTGATTCTTTGACAAGAGAGGGTGAGGGGTTTTTTTTTCAAGTTTTTGGAAGCTCTGTGGCACACATACTGCTCACTAGCCCATTTAGAAAATGTCCTATTCACAGACACAAATCAGTTTCAGAAGTAAATATGAATAGTAACGTGACAGAACACGACTGGGCTCCAAACCTCTCCTGTTACATTTAGTCAGATTAAAGTAGATCTTGATGTGTGGCTTTGTGCAAACTAAGATTTTCAAATTCTCCTGTGACTGGAGACAGACTTGCAAAGACATTTTGCAGTCTTTTCAATACCTAAAATCGTGTTTCCACTTCATCAAAGTTCATGGCATTTGTTGGCTTCCACTGGTGCCAAACAACGATGATGAAGTCTGTAGGTAAACTGGTCATCAATGTCAGGAGCTTCCCATAGTGGAAATAATGCACTTAGTTTTTAAAATAGCAATGAATCTTGCACTGCCTTGAGGTTGGAAACTACTTCCTTCCAATCTAAGTGTTCTCATCAAAGACCTTTAAAAAAAATGGTCTCATGTTGTTCCCTTGTTCTAATAGAATATCTCCATTATTGAAAGCATGAATCATTCTTAAACAGGATAACAGTGCACTGCCCTATTGAATATATTGTGATTTAAATGGTTCAAATTGGCTGCTTTTGGACAACAGACTGACTGGCTCTTTTGTTTTGCAGCTCTGGAAAAAAACCCCCTGTTTAAAGTAAATGTCCATGATTTAAAGTATCCCTAAATTACCGGAAAGTAAGAAGATTGTAGATGATATAAATACACTTCAGTGATAAAGTAGATTGGAAAAAGTTTATCTGTTGTTTTTCAGACTGACAAATCAAAGTGTAATTCTTTGATCTAGATTGTAATGAGCTTCCTGATCAGGCAGAGCCATCATCTTTTCAATTTAAATGTTATTTTAAATGACACTTTGAAGTCAGTAACTGTGTATTGGGTTAAGTGCCATTCCTACTTGTAAATCCCTACAATTTTTATTCATTTTAATCTCATTTTCTTTTTCTTGGAGAAAAAGTCTTCCACACATACGAAAAGAGGCTGAGAGGCAGATGAGAAAAAGGAAACTGTTCTCCAAGTACTTTTGAAAGCAGGTTTTAAATGTATGGAGTAGTTTATTCCCCCAGTGCTGTGCAACTTCTTGAGGATCTGTCCTGGATGCTTACAGCCTGGGGAAGGGAGCAAAATGAGTGTTTGCTTCTGCAAGGGCCCAGTAGCTTTCCCCTTGGTCTTGTGACTGCCAGACTCTCATCTACTTGGCTTCCTGTTTTTGTAGGAAATTCAGGCTTTGGTACTGCTGGAAATTCAGTGGTGGAACAGTGCTTTGTAAGGATTTTCTTATTTTATATGAAGATATGATTTTTTAAATGAACTGCTCATATTTTACATGGAAAGTGTAGTTTAACTGCTGGGTTATATAATTTTTGATGGTCTCTTGTGTTAGCACACGTTGTGAGAACAAATGATTTTTTTGGCCACTTGTTTGGAATGAGTTGTGTTTAAGAAATGTAACAGTTAAGTTGAACACTAGGGCAAAATATTGACTTAGCAGCCTGCTTACCAGGCAGCTTATGTGTTGTTTCATGGCTTGCTTAGATATTTCCATGGCTAGCTGTTTCCTGTTTTTCTGTGGGCAAACACATGACCTGACTGTAGCTGACAGCTGCAGTTTTCTTGTTCACCAAATGCTTTGAGTCAGGTTATTTTAAACAATCTTTTACACTTTAAAAGCCAAACTCCTGAAAGGTGTCAATAGAAGAGAAATATGTATCAAAACAGTTCTTGTTGCTTTGTTCTGAAAGCACTCCAAGCTTTTCAGCCTTCACAGGTGTTTTTAGCTCTGACACTGGTGTGAAGTGCTGCTCTAGGATCTGCTGATCAGCCACGTGAAGTTGTCCTTGAGTTAAAAATCTAAAGCTCATGGGAACCTGGCAGAAAGGAAGTGGTTAACACATTCTGCAGAGTCCCAGACACCCCAGATACTACAGTTATGATCTGGAGAAGCTGTAACTTCATGACTGTAATTTAACGTGTGCTTTGCCATTAAGAAGGACGTGTAATAGCCTTCAGAACCCTGTGGGAAAGAGATATGGTGTACATTTCTTTGTTGTTAGTTTTAAAAACATGTCCAGTGAGAATTCAGGGGTTGCTCAGATCAGGGGTGTCTGTCTGCTGCAGACACAGGAGATGTTTCTGTATAATGTGACCAGTTCCCTACACCTCCGGCTCAAGCAATCTGCCACTTCCCATGCCTGGGGAGCTCTTGCTGCTCTCTTACAAGAGTGTTGAGCTGCTGTGCTCTTAGGAAGCAAGCACACCATGAAAGAGGAAGCAGGAGAGCCTGAGGGATTGGAGGCAACCCCTGAGGACTTTCCATAAACCATGTTCAGTCAGAGTCCAGATTTTGGAACACAGAATTGAAGGGTATTCATTGAGGTTTTCATCAGCAAGACTGGTTTTGTTTTGCACTTAGTTTGAATTTGTTCCATTTCTGGAAGGAGGACATCGATGTGATCTTAATGTTACGTTCTGAATAGAGAATAAATCTTCTGAGAATTTGCAAGGAAATCTGTTAATTAGCTCAAGCTAAAATTAATTACAGGTTAGCTTTAAATAGTCTGTTTTCTCCCAAGTGAATCTGTCTTCCCATTTTTCATGTCGTTAGAAATTACTGTGTATATATTGTAAATGAAGAACTAGGCTGTTAAGCTGAATTATTAACTTTTAATCTCACTTTTGTGATATAGTTAAGACAGGTCAGGCTAGCAGCTTGTGTCAAATGTGAAATAGGGCTCATTCCAGGTACTTTAATAATTTGCCTTTCACAGTCAATTTGTAGACAGCTGGTTTCAGTTGTAATCAGGCAGTGATGTTTGAGGGGAGAGTCATGGCAAGAGCTCATCTGGTCAAAGATACTGGTGGCAATGTGACTGGGAAGCTTGTGGTGGAAGGACTGGTTGGCATCATCTGGGTTCCACTGCAGTGTGGTGTTGTCAAGAGAGCACGAGCAAGCAATAGGCTGTCAAAATTTGAGATAGGTCTCACAGTCTTGGCTTTTCTCTGCAATGCTGTTGCTTGAATATTTCTGCCCAGTCCACAGATGTTTTCAGGTTGTAGTTCATGGGCTCCCTTTTTCTAAGGGTCAGAGAAACATAACCAGATATGTGGTGTCCTATTGTAGCAAATTTGGTGTGTGTCTGCTGTGGTTGCTTTCTTGCAAAGACATATTGATCAGCAACCACATTTAGGGAGATGGGCTGCTCCAAAGCTGCCTTGGGGTGGGGGGAAGAGAAAAATAAATACCTTTTCAGCCTAATTTTTCCCTCCTAGGCTTGTGTAAGGCTGGTGAGCATCACTGTGGGGGCAGGTGCTTGTCCCCACCTGCACTCTTAGTGAGCTGATGGCAGCTGGCCACAAGACAAGGAGTCAGCAGGGCATTTGTCAGGACACTGTGAGCCAGGGAGCCCTTGGTTCCATGGGGAAATAATGAAGGATCTGCATTTTGAGGAATGCCAAAGCCTGTGTCTGTAACAGTAAATGAAGGTCTCTCTAATGAGAACTTAGTTGGGCAGTCGTTTTAGGTCTGGTATTAATTAGCAGTGTAGCATATTTGCAAATTGTGCTTAATGGTGTGGAGTTGTTGATTCTGGGAGTTCTTCTGGTATAAAGAGAAGTCCATCCTTACCCTAGAAAAATGGCAATCAACAAAAAGAGGTCTTTTGTATGCTGTGTTGGGGTGGCAAACTGGCTGGCTGGCTTTCTTACTTTGTATTCATGTATGAAACTTCAAATTTGGACATTTTCTATCTTGGTTTCCTCTTGGGTTTTACTTTATGGTAATTGGGTTTGGAGACTATATATCAGTAAATTAAAAAATAAAAATATCACAGGGCTGTTGGAACTTAACAGTTGTAGCTCTGGTGACAGCAGAGGGATCGTGGGAGGAAGCAGAGAGGAGCTTTTCTATTAAAAGTGAATTTTTATTTGAACATTTAATTCTTAATCATATACATTTTGGTTCTCTCAAATTAGCTTTCCAAGACTTTGTCATGGGCAAATTTAGAAAGTTAAATATCTAAATCTGTTGGGTTATACATTTGGGATTACTTGCTGGAGAAAAACATCAGAATGAAAATGTAATTTATATTCTCAAAACTTGAATATAGATGCTTTTGGGACTACATGCAGCTCAATCTGTGGAACAGTTAAACTGCATTGCAAACCTCGTCATGTTTCATTCAGCCTCTCTGGTTCATGACCTGCCTTGCCTGCTGCTGCTGTAAGATTATATCACTTTGATGATAACAGATCTCTTTTTATGAAAATGAATATTTCACTGTTGATGGCCAGGATGGTGATGTGTCATTTACTTGTTTATGCCACAACAGAAGGGGGACAGTTAGTTTCCTGCTGAGAGTACTTCCTTTCTCAAGGGTGTTGTGCCTCTTTGTTTGGTATCAAATGCGAATGCCATGGACATCAAGTCCAGTTCAGTCAGTGAATCCTTTCCAGAGGATATTTTTTTTTCCTGGCTATTTCATTCTGTGTGTAAATTAAACTACATCATTTGCAAAACGCTTTGCTGTGCAAGTTGCTGGCCTGTGGATAAATTCTTCATTACTGAATTCATGGCTCTATGAAATTACTTCTTTCTATTGAAGTGTTTCATGGTCTGCATGGTGCAGCCACTGATGTTGTAATGAATAGGATTTAAAGCAATTTCACTTGAACCTGTTTGTTCTGTTGACAAAATGTGTTCTTGCTTTTGTCTGTCTTTGATGTAAAGAACAAAGAAGTGATTGTCTATAATCTGTAATTTTCATTGTATTTTAGAGGAGAATCAAAGGACTCTTGACTGTTCTTTTTCAATTGGCTTATCTTTTGAAGCTAGGTGGTATCTTTCTGTATTTTAATGGGGAGCGGATTCAGGGGTGCAGAAGTTGTACCACCTTAACATGCCAGCAATGCATCTAGCAGTGAAGTTACCTGGTTATAGATATCTTAGTGATGTATTGGATGTCTGGAGAAATGATTATCTTCTGTCTCTTCCTGAGAACTACAGGACTGAATTGCACCAGAAGGCCTATCTAGCCAGTGTGACTGTATCTGTCAGTGGCCAAGGGCAGATCTGCCTCTAGGGAAGAGGATAAGAATGAGATGAACACAGGGTAACACTCTCTCAGGATACTCTTTCATCCTGCAGCAATGTGTCTTGACAGCCCTTCTGGTCCAGAATGTGCCTGTTGTCTATAATAGCACTGCATGTGCTTGCTTTCTTCTGCCTGCCCAGTTCCTATCCAGAGCCAAGTGACACCTTCTAGCAGAAGTTTGTGCTTCATGACACGCTTTGTCAAGAGATGTTTCACTTATCTAGAGCCCGACTCTCACTTGCTCAGCTTCACGCCACCTGCTCTTGGTGTTGGAAGAAGCAGTAAATCCCTGCTCGCATTCTTAGTGCTGCTTGCCCTGTTAGATCTGTGAGATATCTCCCTCAGTCTTTAAATTATTCTATTTCACGGTCATGACTCTTGGTCTGTTTAAAGGTTTATGATTCCATATGAGGCACCAGTGTCTTTTGTACTTGCTGACCTTCCACAGTCAATTTCTAAGCCTTGTTGAGAATCTCCCGATACATCAGACTTGTGTAAGGTTAAGAGTTTTTAAATGTTACATTTAGCTTCCTGGTTTAATAGGTAAACTGCCTGCCCAGGCCTCAGACCTTATCATGCCACATCTTGATGACATTCCATTGACATTAGTGAATGGTCAGGATTTTATTGATGTACTTAATACATTTTAATTGGTTTGCATAATAGAGTACAGCTGCTCTCTACCTTGAAACTGATACTTTGTCTGTTCAGAAGCCAGGGATCTTTAGAGTTGAGCCATGCTACTTATTTTGAATTATGCCCTTTTGGCAAAGCTTTCTTTACTGATTATACTCATGGTAGAGTGAAATCACTCTTGCAGTGCTCAGGCCAATTGCCTCTGGGCAAAATGAAAACCTGGTGGGTGCAGACTGAGACAATGAGGTCAAACCTGTTTTGCTGAACCTTCATGGGGGGGGAGTTGATTTGAATAGAGATTAGGAGACTTTGTTCTTTGTGGTAGTACAAGTCTTTAACCTTTCAGACAATGGTTTAATGAGGAATTCTGAGCCTATACTGTAGCAATGTCCTCATCATCCTTTCCTCTCCAACTCTTAAATTAGGTTCTATCTACACAGTAATAATTTTATTTAAAATGCTCTAACATATTCCAGATGTTAACAGACCTGCTTATTGAAAGTGTCTGTGATTCTAAGACTAAAAAAGTAATGAACACTAATTGCAGGGCTCATAAAAGTGAGACTTAAGCATTAAGCAGTTAGGAATATCTGACTGTTCCAAAAATAGATCCTCCGTGGACACAGTAGGATTGCAGCTGAATTTTAAAGTAAAACTGACTGCAGAGGAGCCAGGCATACAATTTTGTTAACTGGAAAGAAATAAGGAAGCCTAAGTGCCAAATTCTGCTTTCAGTGTGACTGTGCTGTGTGTTTGTGAGGTGTTTTTATTGTTCAGCTGCTGTAAGACAAATAACGGTTACTTCCAAGCACTGGTAAGACAAGCTTAATGGTTTACATTGGTTTTGATGTGTATCTTAAATGTCAAAGAAAGATGTGTTCTTGTGTAAAGGTTTATGTATTGTCATTGCTGCAGGGAAGTAGGAAATGCTGAGAACAACTCACATTCCCCAGTAATCGCTAAACATTTAAGCTTTTGCTGGCCTGTTGCCAGCCTTTACTGTGATGCTTTACTGGAGGTCAGCCTCTTCTCCAGAGTACTTTAACCTTGGGCTGAAACAGTCATGTCCTGGGCAATTGGTGTCAGAAGCCAAGTTTACTGAAGTTGATTCTAATTGCAGGGCATATTCTGTCAAAGTGGTGTGCACAGAGCTACAGGGCTATGGGCTAGAACTGATTTCCATCAGTCTTGCTTGCAATGTGGGCAGAGCAAACATTTTCTCTACAAAATGTTTAATATAGACATGTTGAAGTGAAATTGCAAGTGCACCTGGTATTACTGTTGCCCTCACTAAGTGAGCTAAAGTCTATGTGTACTGGGGAGAGCCATGCTGCTAGAAGTTTATGAAGTCTATCCTCCACCTTCAGCCTACACCAGCAATTTGCTGTTAGTCTCCCAGTCACAAGCCAGCCCAACCTGAGTGATCAGGCTTTCCCATCTTACTCCAAAGGAAGGGAAGATATCCATTTACATTCAGCATGCTGCCATTAATATTTTTTTCTGAGGAAGGAGTGGTACTTGCCCAACTTCTCTATTCTAGCTTCTCATTTTAGAGATTAATGTCTTGCAGAGGCTGCAGTTGAAGCTCACTCTTCAGTGGAGTGGCACTGTGCCTTGGGCTCTGTCAGACTCTCTGGACTTCCTGAAGGGAGGCAAAAAAAATTATTGTCTTGTGAGTGTCTGGGAGGCAAGCAGGTGTAACTTTTAAACTCTTACACTGGCTATACACATTCTCCTCAGCCCAGGCTGGTCATTCAATTGTTCTATGAAGATGGACATCCCAAACAAAAACTCAAGTCTTACACAGTTCCAGCTGTGGAAATTTATTTAAGCAAACCACAAGTAACTAGTATCTCTTTAAAATAAACCACTCTTCCAATTAAAGTACTGTTGAGGCATACTTGTGGTTATTAAAGATCATCTTTTACAGATAAGTGATGGAATGTTAGCCCTTGTCTCCGGGTCACGTTCTTTATCCCCAAACTGTTTTGCCTGCTGAATCAGTCTACCTTTTAAAAGTTGCATTAAGTCACTGGAGAGTTTACTTTTTATCTGGAAGAAGATTGTGTCTCTGCCTGTAGCAGAGTGGTTCTTCGGTGTTTCAGAGCCAGTCCCCTTCCAGTTTCATGACATGCAGCTATATGCAACAATTAGGCCACTATAATTTTGCCAGTAAAGCTTCTCTGTGACCACTTTTCTGAAATGAATGCATCCAGCTATAGAATAGCATCCATTCAGGAAGAATATGCCAAGGGGAATAAAGTAGTGATCTGTATATGCCAAGGGGAATAAAGTAGTGATCTGTATAGAAGGAGCCTGTGTGTGAGTGGCTTGGCTGGTCATATCTCATGAGAGTAGAGGTTTCTGTGTCTGTTTCCTCTGGTGCAGGAAAGCAGAGACTCCTTGCTCAATCTGGCAAGTTGGTTACCCCAATTGCATAACTCAACTGTGAATTACCAGTAAAATTGCCCTTACCTCAAAGATTGCTTCATACTGTTTTGAATCTCCTGCTTTATTTATAAGCTCTAAATTAGTTTAATGAAATATTAAAATATTAAAATAGTAAAGTAACTTTATTCATGCTTGAAAGCACTGGATGCTGTAGCCTACAAATTTATGCTTCAGTACAGAGAAAGTTTTCTTCAGATGTTCCTGTTCCCCAGTAACTCCTTGCTTCTGCTTTTTGTCTTCTATCTCTTACCTTGCTTTGGATTTTGGGCAGTCTTAAGCAAACATGCAATGCTTTTATTCAGTATGTGAAATTTGTCAAGAATGCTTCATGAATATATATTTTTCAAGTATTTCCTTGGATAAGCTCAGAATTTTACTGACAGTTCTAGGTGCTATCTAAATGGAGCATCCTTTCAATAACCTGCCTGTGGAATCCTTTTGATTTCTGATTGTATGCTGGTAAAAAAAAATAGCACTTCCTTGGCTCACATAATGCACAGAATGTAAACTAACAATCTGAAGTGTGTGCAAGCTTTTGTAGTAAAAGGAAAAAGGTGGGTTTTTTTTCTGAAATGGTCACTATCTTCAGGCTGGGTTTGTCTTCTGTAACTCCAGCACTAGAAGATCATTAGTTCTAAATTCTGTTAATAAAAGTGATAATAACATGCTTAATCCTGCCTGGTCAATGCATACTTAACATGAATTTCTCCAGAACATTCTCTGCAACAGCTACCTAAAGGTGTACTTGCAGACAGTGTCCTGTGACAATGGACAGTCTATGGATCAGGATGAAGTTCAAGCACAGGCAAGGCAAACCTATTTTTAAGATGGGTACCAAAGTTTTAGAGCATGGTCCTGATGCTGTGATGAGATTGCTTGAGCACTGCAGTGTCAGTGGCTGCTTTGACAAATAACCTGGATGATACAACAACCTGTATGCTGGCTGAATTTTCAGTCAGCATTGGAGCGTATTTGTAAGGTCATTCCACCTCACAGGGACCCAAAGCTTGTTTACAAGAACTGGCCTGCATGGTAGCTGTTAGAGCTATTTAAAATGCCAAGTTAAGCATTTGAGCTGTATTTAGAATGTACTTTAAAGCCAATAGTGATCAACACTGTAACCATGGAAATGCTGCCTGAGTAGAGATGAACAGAAATGTCAGTATGTGTGCTAGTGCTATTACAGTCACTCCAGAGTGCTTGCTAGCAGCGTTAACACATGAAAGGTCCTGTTGTCAGAAACCCAGGGTGGTTTGTAATATGTTGTATGAGCAGCACTCAGCTGCAAGCTATGAGAAGACAGTTTCATTTATAATACCATTTCAGTGATATTTCAGGATTTTTGTGATGGGTGGTGTGTATGAACTACTGTTGTGCTTGAGATTCACCAGGAAGCTGTTCCTTTTGCTCTGCAGAAGACTTCAGAGAGAAAATAGGTGTGAAGTAGCCTGGACTGTGCCTATAGAGCCTAGAGACAAATGTCAGTACTTCCTGTGATGAATAACAGCTTTGCTGTCCAAAGCCACAGGGGCTCTATTCAGAAAGGTGATTTTGCTTCCTCCCTGTTCCTGTTGTGGGTGATGGATGCTAAGTGCTGTTGAGAGTGATGGTGATCCAGAAGCAAACAGAATTGTCTCCGAATGTTTGTGGTCTCAGCCAGAGAGTACCTTATTTGAGCTAAAGCACAACAGTGGCTTCTGTGCTGTTTTCTCAGTCCATAGATGTTTTTATGTATTGAATAAAAGCTCATCATACAATACTATGAAGTAGCTATTGAATTTTAGATTAGTCTATATGCTGGGTTATTTTGTACTGGCTGTGGGCAGTGTCCTCATTGCTTTCACATGCTTTGTGCTTCAGGAGTTTGCAGAATGGATGTGAAGTGCTCTGTTTCTAGGATTTGAGCAGCAAATCGCTGCATCTGCTTTGCATATGGCAGGCCTGTTGACCTCTTTGGTAGAACAAATAAGTATTGTTTGTTCTGTGGTGACATCCACAAAATGACTTTTAACAGGTTTTCATTAGCTCTGTTCATACCATCTAGGACTAGGAGGTATTTGAAATATGCAAGAGACATAACTGGATATTTTAAAGTACAATGGGCTTTAATAAAGCTAAGCTTAAAAATTGATAAAGCAGTCTTGCTGTCTTTATATGAACTATTGAAGCCTAAGGTTTTATATAGTTAAGCTAAAGGGGGAATTTAAATATATTGGAATAAATCTCTCTTCTCATCCTCCTCCTTTCTGTGTGGACTATTGCAAGATGTGGGTCATTCATAGCAGTGTAGTCTGAAATCCTTTTCAGTGAAACCTGATTAAATCAAGAGGACCTCTTTAAACAAGTATCAGCATCAAAAGACAAGGAGGAATATGGATGATGCTCTCCAGCACACATAAAAAACCTTTTCTTCCATGAAGAACTCTTGAGTGATAGAGCTGTCAGTGGCAAGAATTTAATGGCTTTGGTGAATGCCAGGGAAAGAAGTGTGATTTTTGTCTTTGATTTTCCTCAACTCCTGGTTTTCTGGAGAACTTGGCATGAATTTCACTTCAAGACCTCAAGGAGAGTTAAGCTGAGAAAGCACAATTTACTGACTTGACTGACTTTCAAATGCTTTTCTAGAGTCAGGGATACTGTAAGCAGCACTTCATACTCTTAACAAGATTAAGTGTAGCTCTGGTGTTAATGAATCGATCCAGTAATGTCTATGTGGTCATGACTGATGCAGTGCTGATTCTCTCTTGAATTGATTGGACCTTTGGTCTGGTGAATATAAGAGCTTCAGACCTGGCCTTTACATTTGAGAGCCACTTCACTGCAGTGTCACAAACAGGGCACTGTAAAAATCTCAAATGTCACGTTGCAGTAAGATCTTAAACCACTGCCAATTTTTCTTCTGGATGCTCTACCTGAAAGCTCTGTTCAGTGCATTGGAGAACATCTGAGACTGAAGAAGCAAGCTTGAAAAACACTGTTTGAAAAGTTAATTAGCCTTCAATTAGAATTCATGAACAGAATGAGGGCAGAGTAGATGGTTGTTAGTACTTGTCTCATATTTGTATAATAAAGTGTAGTTGTGTGGGCTATATTAAAAAAACACCCAAAAAATGAACACTTTAAAAACTGAAAAGCCATTGTAGTTAAAGGATTTGATGCATGATTATATACAAATTTATCATCTCCCTTTAACAAAATTTTAGACTAAGTATAGTGTTATGGAACTTTAAAGTTGGGCTCTATTCCTTCAAAGTACAAACTGTCAAGTCATTTCCTTGGGAATGCTTTGCTTTGGTAGGCTGTATGTGAACAGTGCAGGCACTGATGGTTCCCAGTGCTCTAAGCTTACAGTCTTAATACAGTAATGATCCTTTAATCAGAATGTCATAGGTCAGTAGCACTTCATGCTTCTGTAGTAAACAAGAACTTTTCAGTCTCTAAAATGAAGCAGAATGCTTGTTTTATTGATGCTGACGTCCTATTGATTTTTCTGTGCAGCTTATGGAAGGGTTATTTGGTTTATCTTGGACATACTTAATAGTCATTGTTAGTATTTGGCCAAATTTGTCTTGTACTAGGGAACAGAAGGTGAAGAGGGTATATCCTGCTCCTCAGTGACTTGTGCCACAGCAGCTAAAATGCTTTTGGACTGTAGCAGAGGGAGGACAGAAGGAGACCAAGTAAAATCAGATCAGAGTACAACTGCTAGTGTAGTGAAGTGTGATGGGGAGAAAGGAGAGTTGTGCAATTTTTCATCTGTGGCTTTGTGTAAGGAGCTACTCCCATTTACCAAGTGAATGTCAGCTCTTGTTTTCAGAGATAACCAGAGTACATCCCATCACACGATGCAACTGTCCCCTCAGAGCCATCTGCACGGCTGTCAGATCGAATGTTCTGCCAGTTCTCTGCTAATCACACCCTGACTACAGCTCAGATTGTAAAGGGTAGATTTTCCTCTCTCCTTCATAGAGTGGGAGAGTCTTTCCTGTTCCAAAATTAATGTATTAAAATGAAGGTGTATTCAAATGTGCAGCAACTGGATTTAGTTTCTTTTTAACAAAACGAGATGGAACCCAGAAGCCTCCTTTTTAATGGATGCTCACTGCCTGCTTCATTTGTCTTGCTGCTTAAAATCTTTGGAGTAGCTCTCAGTCAGGTGAAGGATTATAATTTTAAATTCAGACAAAGGGCTTACACACAAGATATTTCCTTATGTACTTCCTTATTGCTTATATCCTGCTCAGAGATAAGTTGTTATGCAAACATTTTGTTTGTTGTTCTTGCTGAGCTATCTTACTGGAAGAGCTTTGGAGGAGTGCATTGTGTTCTAATTCTAATTTGACCCTCTTACACACTTTTTTAAAGTAGAAATTGGAATGGAAGAATTGGACTCTTTATTCCCCTCCTTTAAATCAGTCAGTGTTGGCTGAACTGCTAAGGAAAGTGGTAGAGAAGGTCTGTTGCATCTAATACCAACTTATACAAACACCAATTGTACAGTGGCTCATTATCCCAGTACTTTGAAAATCTGAGTAGTCATAGGCTGGGACAGGGTTTACAGGCAAGTCAAAAGCAGGGTTAGCTAAACTGCCTTGTATTTATAAAGGACTACAAGTGTGCACATAAGAAATTTGTTTGAGGTGGTATACATTCATTCATGGGTCTGAATCTGCCTCTTGTTCTGGGTAGGCTGTCTGTAGTCCCCATAAGCCTCATCTGTAATCTTGTGTAACTAAAGCCTTCTTGGTCTGTTCCAGAGAGACTTCTTAGTACAGAGTCACTGCCAAGCAGCCTTTGTTTCCCAGCAATAAAAAAATAACTCTCTCTTTGTAAATGAGGACATTTAATGAAGTGAAAACACAGTGGAGGAATAAAAAAACCCAGCACTGAAGTCTACTTTGAACAAGGGCTGCCGTGGAGGGCCATGCTGAGGGGGAAGTTAACTGCAAAGAAGAGCCAGGTTTAACTGTGCTGCTTGCATGGCATCAGGGCTCTGGCTGTAGCAGTGAGGATCTTCTGTCAGAGGACTGTTTGTCCTTCCAGAACTGGCGTAACAGAGGTGTTCATTTCCAAAGAGCTGACTACCTGTATGTTTAAGCTGTTTTTTCTTTTCCAAGCTCCAGTCTGGTTCACATCCCTCCTTTCTGACTATTTCTAGAGCTTTGAGGTGTATCCACTCCAACCATCTGCTGTCTTCCACACACGCCCCTGAGATGATTACTACCACCTGAACTAACACGAGACACACTGGCACTGACATACTCACTGCTTGTAGAAGTAAAATGATTTTTAAACATATGTATCTATTATAAAGAGTATGGTAAAGAGCTATGAGCAGCAGTAGTGAGAGCCAATGCAGAATTGTTTCTTTCCAAATGCAACTAGCAAGAATTTGAAACAGCTTGGTTGGGTTCCCTTGAGCCAACGTTTTTGCTATGGCTCTGCAGTGCTCTAATGCAAGGCCAGGAAGAGGATAGAGTGATGTGCAGGAATGATCAAGCTGCTGGAATGCAGCCTGTCAGGCTTGGGCAGCATCTTGCTTGATGTTTGTTTCTTGTTGATGTTGATTCAGAAGTGCCACATACTCCAAGTAGATGGGAAAGCATGGGCAGTGTTGGTGTACATTTGCAGATTAGTACCCAAATGAGGCCCGGTATTGCAGGCAGAAATTAAGGTTTGTATGTGGCATTCATATAGTGTAGACTAGATTTGATTGCCAGGATGAATCTCTTCTTGTCTTCTCATGCGATGCCCTTGGAGAATGTTGTGCTGCTCTTTGGTTACTGACCTAGCAATTTTGAACAGAAAACATCAAAAAGAAAGAAAAGATCTTAACAGCTTGTTTAGCACAATTAAAACTATTAAGAAAGCAGACAATGTGTTTCATTTGCAGAGTGGGGACTGAAATTCCTACTTCTTTCACCAGGTTAGAAGTCTTACTTGGGGGATTCAGCTCCTGTAAGAAAAACAGACCTGTGTAAGATTGCTTGCAAGCTTTGTCTGATCTTCTTTTCTTCTTTTAAGTATAGAAGTTAGCTTTGAGTCATCTAATGGAAAGTCTGAACAATCCCTGTCCTTTAAGCAGAGGCTGGGAATATATTAATCCGGTCAGAGAAGCTGAAACACTTATTTGCATAAATGGCTGACTTTCCCCCCCTGAGGACTGAGCACATGCCTGTTATCAAGGTATTTCATTAGCTTTAGGCATGGTTTAAGAAGCAAAATGCCAGAACAGAGTCTTTCTCACTCCTGAAAATTGGGTTGGGGTCATACCTGGTATTTTTAAAGGATGCCATTATTGCTGGTATTAGAATCCCAAAATCTAAGGACAGAGGCAGCAAGGCTAATTCCCTTGGGTATGAAAAATGACTGCCATGGGTTTTAAATAGTCTCCCTTTTGAATAGCTTTCATGTCTTTAAACATAGCTGAAATAGCAGCGAAGATAAAAGTAAAATAAATCCTGTTATTTTGACTCTACTCTGAACATGAGTTGCTAAGGGAAGCTCTTGGAAAAGAAGCTTTAATACTGTGCTATTTTGGTTGAAATTATGCTTGTCAGTGTTCTTACTGTTACCATGCATTAAGGAAGTTAAGGGTTTATGTAATGAACCTGTGAAATTTGAAGTTCAAGCTCCTTCACCATACTGTGTTTTTCTTGATGCATGATGCCAGCTTCTCATGTAGCAGAGTACACAAATGTTCCAGAGGCTGGTGGCAAATTGTAAAAGCACATTATTAGTGAACAGAATTGCAGGCTTAAACCAATTTTTTTGGGAAAAAGTCTTTATATAGATGGCTCTCTTAGCCAAAGAGACATTATGACTTTTCATGTCAAGCCCAGTGCCAGATCTAGAGACTTTAAGGCTGAGCACAGCATGCCTGTGCATTTTACTTATGTTCCAAGGCAGAGTCTCAACATGCTGCATGTTTTACATGTCAAAAGAAAATGGTAAAATTAAGTAACATCCTTCTTGGATGTGTTTAGTCCTACAGTAACAGCATTTCATCCTTGAGTCCATGGGGATTACTGCAACTGCTTTGCTTTCGTGGCACTACTTGTCTTTAGTGACGGTATCTATATAGTACAACTGAGACCCTGAGAGAAAGGTGTGTAGTATCTAATGGTTTTATTTGTAAAGAGAGACCTATCACACAGGAAAAGTGGGGCATCTTATACTCAAGCATTATCAGACTATGAAAGGAATGTTGGCCAGTGCAGTTCAGTAATTTCCTGTCTGCTTGGCAGTGACTTGGGACAAAATTTCTGGTTCAGAACAGCTCAGTAACGCAGAAAAATCCATTCAATTCTGTTCTTAGAAAAGCAGCAGCACTGTTTGATCTTCCTTTAATCTTCTCATGCTCTTTTAATAGCTCCAGTCTTGGTGATGCATATGCTGCTTTGACTCATGTGTCTCTTATTGTGTTGTACCACAAATTACAGGTCTTCCTGTGCTGTATTGGTCCCTGGTGAAGGGACATCTTTGTATCTTGTAGTCTTTAGCAGCTTTTTCCTGCCTTTTCTGCAGTGTGAAAGACGACTGTTGGCCACATGTGGAAGACACAGCTAGGCTTAAATCAGATTGAGTATTTTGATGTGGCTATGGTTTACTAGAATCACTTTTTCCTCAAACATGGCTGTGCTGAAAAATTATGTGTTACAAGAACATATTGGCAGTGGTACACAGAGAAATAAAACCAGCCTAATTTCAGAGTCCAATAAAATTGACTCTGAACAGTTTTCAGTACTCTGTGTGCATGTTCTTTAGCAAGAAAGAGCCCTGTGTTGCTGTTAATCTCTTTGAAACCTTCAAGTACTTTGTTGTTATAAGCATTGAGCTTGCCAACTTTTGGCAGATGATTCTGTTCTCTTCAAAACTGAGCACATTCAATTCAGTCTTCCCATTCAGAACAACAAATTCTTCTTGGGCCTTTTTTTTTGTTTTGCTCACAGTTCAATAAATACTTAGGAGCAGTTAATGTTGTAATTTGGAAGTGTTCACGGGGCAAATAGGAAGCATTTTGAGGACTAAGATGAGAAATAAATCGATGTATGCAGTGAAGGAGACTTCTGTCTAGAAAATAATGAAAATAATGGTTGTAGCATAAGGTCCTCAAATAAAATAGAAGTATTAAATGAAACAATGTGAAAACCAGAAGCACTTCTCAATCCTGCTTCTTCTGGAAATCTTTTTCTAGCCACAGTCAATATAGTTAAAATAGAGATTAATTTAGAAAGAATGCTGAAACTCATTCAGGGAGAGGGCTGAAGTACCTTTGGACAACTAAATTGTACAGCCTTCTGTCCCGAACAAGAGCCAAAAGAAAGAAAGAAGAAACTTCTTATACCATATTAATGGGCCCCATCCTCCCATTCTCTTGAAGCTGGGAAAGGTTTTTTCCCCCTGCCTGCTATTGTGTTACAGCCCTAATGCTCTGTCACTTCTATTGTGCATGTGTTTCTTGAAACCCAGAAATTATTTCTGTTCTGAATTTAAACCAAAGCAGCTGTGCACAGATGAAAAGTCTGGAAAAAAAAAAGAGCATGTGTGCTCACTCACTGGTTATACTTCTGGTATGTTACCTTGCAGAGGAGCTTTATGAATTCAGGCCAATCATGCTGCAAAAATGGTTTCAAAATATGCATGACGGGGGGCAAAAAGCTGACACTGCTTTAGTGCCTTACACCACTGTCGTGATAGTAACACTGTGTTCAAACTGTGTTTGAATACTGATAACAAATTAAGTACTTTAATTGCTATAAAGAGGAGAATGAAGGGACCTTTTCTGTCCAAGTGCCACCACTACATACTTTCTGCAGGTGCTACTTATTTTCTTCTGCACCCTCTCCCGGTTGATGCTGTTCTGCTGCTGCAGCTCAGCTACATTCAGAGCAGTTAAAATCATCTAAAAAGGCAGGGTGGATATTTTATCTCTTTAAAGAATTGTTTCACACTCTGCTCTCCCTTTCACCAAAGCCTGCTGTGTTCTGATAATAAAAGTGAAAGAATTCAGATTGTGGAAAGGTGGCTAAATAATTAGTTAATTTACTGCCACCCCATGAAGAAGAAAAGCCAGAGATAAGTGGAGATACATTAGTGACTACTAAAGGGGGGAAGAAAACCCCAATCTCCAGTTGTGTTGCATTCTCCAGCCACAGTAATTCTAAAATTGAAGTCCAATACTTACTCCCATTTTCCTCTTACCTGTTTTGCTGATCACAGATTCTTTACTGCTACCCTTTCCAAGTGTCTCTCATTTACTTCCACCTTCAATGTGTCAGATACTTAAGAGATGAGCTTATTTACATGGCTATATTCTTTAACCAGAAGCCAAGCTATTGCTAGCTCTGCATATTGCAAAAAGCATTTATTTTTGGGAGTATGGAATGACCTCACTGCACTGGAAGTACCTTACTGTAGGCTGGTAACCTGTGCAGTGAGGTAATTATGAATCATCTGTGCAGAGGGAGCTTGAGAGATCTGTTAGCTTAAGAAATAGGTTTTGAAAGGTTTTTATTAGACCTTTGGGAGCTGTATGGATAACTCTCTAGACAGCTTGGTGAAACACTGATAATTGACATGTGGGGATTTTTTAATCCAGCAATTGTTTAGTCTTGTGGCATTTTAGAACTAGAGGGTCTTATTTTCCTGTTGCTGCTCACAAGAGGCTTGTCACTGTGAGCAATTTCCCTTTGGAGGGAGGGAGAAAGGGGATGGTTTTTTGTGTGGTAATTTATTTTTTACCTGGAAAGGGCTCTATTAGGAACATATGAACAAAGAGATTGTTTGGAATGCACTGTGACTTTCTTTTAGCTCTGGTGTGGACTTCTGGAAGGCTCAGTCCCTCCTACGAAAGGTATGAAGGGCATTGTGCCTCCAAATGCTGGTGATGCCAGCAAGGGAGCCAATGCACACCCTCAGGAATTAACTGTGGTTTCTTCATCTTTATAGGCATATGAAAGGAGGTTTCCCACATGCCCTCTGATCCCCATGTTTGTAGCCAGTGACACTGTAAATGAGTACAAGAGCGAGGATGAAGCCATCCATGTGATTGAACGGCGCTGTAAGCTGGATATAGATGCCCCAAGGCTATTGAAAAAGGTGACGAGGTTTCAAGTGCCTGTTTTATACCTTTGTATGTCACATGAGTATTGTATCTTAATGGAATCTGTGTCATCTTCCTCAGATTGCAGGAGTGGATTACGTCTACTTTGTCCAGAAGAACTCTTTGAACAGACGAGAAAGGACTTTGCATATAGAAGCCTATAATGAAACCTTCTCTAACAGAGTCATCATTAACGAGCACTGCTGTTACACAGTGAGTAACAGGCTCTTGCTGGTGCTGCAGATGGAGCTAAGTCAGTGTTTAGATTTCAGGACTCATCAACAGAAGTTGGATTGTTCTTGGCTTTTGCCTTGCAAGAAAAAAATAAGCAACACACAGCCCTGAGTGGTAATTGTTGTTAGTGGTAAATGTAACACACTTGCTTGAAGAACTGAAACAAGTTTGGCACCCTCTTCCTTGAGTGTCTTCTCAGAGAGCAGAACACAATGTAATTGGCTGTGTTTGGCAGCTCTGTTTGGGCAAATCTGTGGTTTGTAATAGCAGTGTGGGACCTGGTGAGGGTGATGACACTCTGACAGAACTGTTAAAGGAAAGTTCAATGTAGCTTCTTTGCCTTCTGTTCAACTCAGACAAATGTGCCTCGAGTCATCTATATTTTAACCTAGTTCTTTCCATCTTTCTTGATCTTCAGTGCAGACCTTTTTTGACACAAAGGAGTCTAGGCTGCTTACTGGTCATGGATTTTTTGAATGGCTTAGCCAATACCCATGGGCTCCTGCACCACACATACCAGTAAAACCTCGATGTTAAAGGTCAAATCACAGCTAGCAGATGTAATAGTTTCTTTGTGCTGTAGCTTTCTTCTTACATGCAGGTGAAAACATTTTCTATTGTGTACAGAGCCATGGTTAAAAGGTCAGTGGATGTGAAACCCACTTGATGCTATAATCTGATTTAGAAAAATTATTTCTGCAATTACTTCCAAGGCAGGTTTAAAAACACTTTTCCACCTGCAACTGATCTGTGAAAACCCTGTTTAAACAGGAGAAATATTGTACAGAAAAGTGCTAAATATGTACAAAACACAATGTGTCTTCTTGCTCTACTTAACCAAAAAATTAGCTTCTGAAAACAAACCCAGGATTTTAATTCAAGAAAGAAATTGTTTGTGAAATTTCATTCTTATGAAAGTTATTTTACAATTGAACTTATGAAAGAACAGGAAGATTCTGAAGTGTTGTTGTTATGATTTTTATGTATTTAGGCTGTACAAGCTATTTTTGTACTCCTCATTCCCAAAAGGTCCCTTCCAACCCCTACCATTCTATGATTCTGAGAAAATGCAGGAGCAAATTAAGGCATGTATATGGGTTTTTCTCTGTAGTTGTCCATGTTATAAAGAGTTGATACCATTCCCAGTCAGTTTTAGCATAGTTTGAGGCAGAGGGGAACATAAAGGCATCAGGACAGTTGCCTGCTCAGAAGTCCAGCCTTGTGTGATGCTTGCATCACAAATTCAGAGCCCAGCCTGGAAATTCCCTAAAAGAGTCATTTTTAGCTGAAGAGACATTAGAAAACAGCTTTCCTTCAGAGCATCATCACCAATCCTAGAATCACTGAAGCTGAAAAAGACCTTTAAGATCTAGACTAACCATAAGTAGTAACATCTTTGTTTCAGGGTCATCTCAGCAAGTTAAGATATAAGCTAAGGAGAAAGCTGAGCTCTCTACAGTAGCTTATTCAGCTGTCAATCAAATGAATAGTTTACACATCTTTCTGTAGCATTATCACAGGAGAACAAAGTAGAGAGACACAAATACTTCCTTGGTCAACAAAGGATGAATCTATGGCAGTCTGTTGCAAGCATGTCTAGACTACAGTGCTTGGAAATGCTTACACTGCACTTGCCAGAGTCCTCAATCTAGTTGGCCTGCTCTGTCATTTGAACTGCAACAGCAGCAGGTTTGCTGCAGAGTATTTTACCCTATTCCACAATTTCTAGTGTCACAGCCCATATCTTGAATGAGATGGTATTAACTGGATAAATGTGCCAGTCCTTTGGCTCTTGGCTAGTGCACTAATACTCTATCCTCCCCTTTCTTGTTGAGAAAACAATGTTCTGTTCTAGCCATGGGTCTGTCAGGGCTTCTCAATATTTTGTTCTTTAGTGTTACCTTTCCCACACTGTGTTCTGCAAATGAAGCAAAAAACTGCAAAATCTACTTGAATATTTTTGACTGTGAACCTGTCAAACAAAAAACTGAAAAGGGTAACAAATGTATGACCTTCTTTTAACTAACAGGTTCACCCTGACAATGAAGACTGGACCTGTTTTGAACAGTCAGCAAGTCTGGATATAAAATCTTTTTTTGGTTTTGAAAGCACAGTGGAAAAGATTGCCATGAAGCAGTACACCAGCAATATTAAAAAGGTGAGCTTGCAGTCATGAAGGAAGTGCCTGGCTCCAAGTTACCCAAAGACAATGTAGCTGCTGCCAATTAACAGGCTGCTCTGCTCAAAAAGCTGGGCTATTTACTCTTCAGCTCGGGCAGCATATGTGTCTAGGTCTTGTGTTTTCAAGTGGAATCTCTAGAATCCTGTCTGTGTCTAAAGGGTTGGTTTAGTAGCTGAAGAACATTTTCCTTTTTGAAGGGAAAAGAAATAATAGAATACTACCTGAAGCAACTGGAGGAAGAAGGGATAACTTTTGTTCCTCGTTGGACTCCTCCTGTTGCATGTAAATTGGAGAGCAGTACATCCCACACAAGAAGACCAGTTTCACCTGCTATCAATATACCAGACTCTGCCACAATGGAGGGCTTGAACAATAAGGAGATCCTCAACACCTCCAGCAGCCCTTCGGAGCCCACAGCAGGAACACCTGATGGTATGCTGGTCTGACCTGGTTTAGTGGGATTCTTTATACTGTAGAGGCTCCCAGCACTGTGCTGCTTCAAATGGGCAGCTGGAAATCTTCACATTGGCAGTTTGTTGGGTAACACACAATGCTGAAGTGCAGGCTTGCAAAGCAATAACGTTGGGTCTCTTGGATAGCTGTCATGGGCTGATCTTTTTACTAAATGAAGATAAGATATGAGTGGCAAAAAAACCCCCTCTTTGCTGTTCATTAAGTTGCAAATGAATGGCCTACTTCTTGCCCTGAAATACAGGGATGGGTGTAACTATAGGAATAATGGGGAAGAAAAAGCTGAAGCTTCCCTGAGCAGTCTTCTGTTGCACTTTCCTTCCACTGTTAATAAGGGATTTTTCACAAAGTCTTTGCACTGGATGATCTAGGTGAAAGCTTCTGTAAGCATTTCCAGAAGCAAGCAGCCCTATGGTGCTGTGGATTGACAAATATACTGGTAAAATGCTTGTGTTGAAATCCCTGGTTCTATTTCTGGATTGCAGAAGGAGAATTTACCTTCTTGCTTTACCATTAAGATGACAACATGTGTTCTTTTGCTTATCTTTTCATTGATTCAAAGAAACTTCAGTTCTGACTGCACAGAGCACAGTGCAATTGCTTCTCAGCTTCAGAGATCAGCAAATAAGATCGTGTGCTACTTTGGGGTCAGTTCAGAACCACTCTAATCACATGTACATCTCCTTTTAGACAAGCTGGATGCAGACTACATCAAGCGGTATCTGGGTGACTTGACACCAATACAGGAAAGCTGCCTCATTCGATTGAGACAGTGGCTCCAGGAGACACACAAAGGCAAAGTATGTCACTGGTAGTCTCTTGTGACTCTCTCTCAAAATGTGTGGTATAGAGGGTGGACTGGATGAAACATCATGCCCCACACCTCCTGTGGCTAACCTTTCCTGTTAAGTGGCCCTCCGTGATTAAAACCTAAATTGAGTCTGTACAGTGGTGACAAATTCATGTGGCTATCCACCTTGACTTTGCCAGCCAAGGTGCTTAAATGATTAGTGTGATTGCCTCTCAGAATGTCAGTAAACCAGTACAGAGGAATGAGTTATGTAAGTCTGCCTAGTTCTTAAATAACCTGATTTTTACATTTGTTTTGGCCAACCATCATGTTCTTGAATCTGTATCCCTACTTGCAGTACTGAAAGGGAAGCAATATGGCCAGTTAAATCACTGGTAGCAAGGCTGGGGGTTTTCTAGTGGCTTGTGATTTGCCTGTGTTACCTTCCTTTTACTAACAAGAAATACAGTCTGTGTTTCATCCCTAGATTCATTTAAATTGCACTGACTTGGTATAGTAATACAGGTGTAAATGAGTTCATGAGATTTTTGCATCCTTTAAGTCAAGGTACCTGCAGCACCTGCCAGGGCAACATGTCTTTGTTGCAGACTTAAGACTGATGTGCTTGAGTAACTTCTAGTGTTATATACCATCCTCTTTGGTTGGTGCAGGGCTGTGTGGTTTTCATCTTTTGTTGGTTTTTTTTGTTCTTGTTTCAAACCTTGGATATGAAAATAGATTTGGTTGTGTGGGGTTTGTTTTACTAGATCCCAAAGGATGAACACATTTTAAGATTCCTGCGTGCCCGGGACTTCAACATCGATAAAGCAAGAGAGATCCTTTGCCAGTCACTGACCTGGCGAAAGCAGCACCAGGTAGATTATATTCTAGACACCTGGAACCCTCCTCAAGTACTCCAAGATTACTATGCAGGAGGCTGGCATCACCATGACAAAGGTATGTTCTAGAGGCTGGATATTGAACAGCCATTTATGTTCTGAATTCAAGGTGATGATTGTCTCTCTGTTAACTAGAGGTGACTGCAAAGATGGTTGGAACTTCTCAGTTATGTACTAATGCTGCTTAGTTGGTGCAGGCAGACTCCCAGGTCCTAATCTTTCTGACTAACCCTGACATACTTTATTAAGAGCTCTAGCACAAAGTTAAAAATTGCCCTTCTGTAGTGGTCTGAGTTGCTTAGAAAGGTGTTATGCAAGTGCTGAGTGTTCTCTTTCAGTGATTAAAAGATGTTTGTAAATAAGTATCTTTCTAATCAACCTATTTCTGATGTAATGTAAGTCTGCTGATGGCATAAATGGTTATTTGGCATTGCAGTCAGCTTAATGATAAATGGGATGTTAAAAAAATCAAATAGGGAAGGCTTAAGAAGGGAAAAAGCTTTGGCTGCATTCCCTTTGTGTGGTGAGCCACAGCCAGATCTTTAAAACATGGATGATGAAGCCTGACATCCCCCCCATCTCTCCACTTGCTTTATGATGCATGGATCTTGTTGCTATTATGTACATAGAAATGAAAGATTTTGGAATTTGTTGCTTGAGGCAAGCTGTGCTCTTTAGATAAGGAAATGATCTCTGACTGTGAGCTATCTGTGTTCTGATTTAGTCTTTTTTCCCCCCTAGGCCTCATTGTTTCTGATAGCTCTTCCTGTTTCAAGAAGTGTGTGGAACAGGACAGGATGCTGTCAGCACTAGTGGCCAGGAGACAGAGAGGACATAGCAGAAATTTAGTCACTCTAAAGCTGAAGAGCTTGAAGGGCTGTCCTCTGCTGCTTTGGGTTTGACAGGCCTCAAACTCAGAAAATGCTCGTAGAGATTGTAGAGAAAAAGACCTTTGATTAAGGTCTGCCTTTATCTCAGTTCCTTGTCCTTACTTTGCAAAGACTTCCTCTGTCAATAGCCAGTGAGTAGTAGAGTACAGAATGCATCAAAGGGTTGTTTAATGTGTTTTTGAGAAGTTTTTCAGCCTTGTGGTGAACTTCATGTCCCCCCTCCCTTCCTTTCCTGTTCCTTTGATGTCTTCTGCAGGATACCCACAAGGTAAAGCCTGCATTTGTCAATAATGCAAACAGAACTTCAAAACTGAGCAGCTCTCTGCCATTTAAAATTTACAGTGGTAGGTTCTCAAACCCTTTTTTCTGGTATTGCTCCTTTCCCTCCCACATAAGCTGAAGTCTCAAACTGGAGTTAGCTGGATCCTGTATAGCTTGTAGTGCTAAAGCAAAGGCAGCAGTGATTATGAAGTGTGTTGTCTAGAGTGAGGTGTTGGTGCAAAAGAATAAAAGTTATTATTTTGGCTTGCCATTAGCAGAGTTTTCTAGATATCTGAGTGGCTTTTATTTTGACAGCAATACTTCAATCAAATGGGCTTTTAAATCACATAGCTCTCATGGAGTATAAAATGTAGAGTGATAACAGCATTGTCAGCTGAGCTGTGTCATTTGGATGGAGTGGGGTTCATAAGCTGTTAGTGTGGGTTCAGATGCCTGTGTATCTGGGGAGGGGAGGAGGGAGGCCTGATATGAGGCTTAATAGCACTTTTTGTTTAGTGTTTCAAAAGCAAAACAGTACATTCCAAGATAAATGTGTGCTGATGTTAAAATAACATTTCCTCTTGGAGCACCTGATAAAATAGAAAATACTGGCAGCTTCAATGGGGGTAGTGTCTTTGCCAAATAAATGGCTTGCCTTGACTTTGCAGTTTTGGCTTGTTTGGTTGGTTTTTTAATAGCCTGTCTTGACAGTTTCTTTCCTTGTGTCCCAAAGGACTTGATGATCATTTGATACCTCTCTTTGCAATTACTGAAGGGGAGTGAGGCTAAACAGACAGCAGGACTTCAGGGAGATTTTTATGTAGTGAGCTTATTTGTCTTTGATTGTTTTGTATGTGTCCTAGCATATTCAGGTTTAGAAGTTGGTGATTATTTAGCTTGAATACTAGAATAGGTAGAGCAGAACTTTAAAAATGCATCATAGCTTTGGGAGCAGGATGGAAGTTGTTGCAGACAACTAGCTCCTATCATGAAGAGCCAGAAATGCAAGCTTTGATTTTCAAATTGAGCTAATGCAGTTAAGATTAATGCCTTTCTACCCTGGCCAGTATCAGGATGCCCCAGTATGCAGTAAGATAGCCATAGAAAGGCAAGACCTTGAATGCAAAGGGCCTGTCTGAAGCTGATCTCTGGAACAGTCTGTTCTCACCAGGCTTAACCTGCATAAGTGAGTCTATGTGCCAGTTCTGCATAATCTGTAATGACATAACTGAAAGATGTGACTTCAGCAGATACTGCAGGAAGCATGTTTCCCTTACCTGTCCTGGAGGTTAATTATAGTCTTTAATGTCTTTGTCTTTAATTGTGTACGTGTACTGGTGGCAGTTGTGGAAGTCCTTTGAACTTTCCTTGCAGATAAGGAAACTATTTTTGGCATCAAGGCATCTCCATGACACTTGTGCTGTTCATTTACAGGCAGTGGTGTAGCTGGACAGGGTAAAGCTTACGTTGCTGTCTGCTCCAAGTTCTCCCTCTTCCAGCTCTTACAACAAAGTTGAAACTGACTCTGACTTGTTTGCATTTGCATTTTTAGGATAAAACTGGCTCACACAAACTGTCTGCTGTAAAAATAAGTGTGATGTTGATAGCTTTGTTCTCTCTGTTCAGATGGTCGCCCGCTTTACGTGCTGAGGCTGGGGCAGATGGACACCAAAGGCTTGGTGCGAGCTCTGGGGGAAGAGGCCTTGCTCCGATATGTGAGTATTTTTCAAGCCAACAAGTTGCTAACAATGTGAAATTTTTGTTTAGAAATTTCTTCCTCTGCCAGAGCATTCATCACACTGGGTATTTTGGTGTGCTCTCCCTCTGGTTTTGGTTTGAGTGCATCTGAAAGCTCCTGGTAGCTGATGTGCATTCTTTCCAACTGCAAAGCCATGGCAGGAAGGCGTTGTTCTTGGCAGCTCCCATAGTTACCAGTTAGCATTTTCACATTCTTCTGCAGCTTGTGCAGTGCTTCCAGTCTCTGCATTGGTACAGAAGAGAAAATGCCATGTTCAGATTTTGTTAAGCCTGTATTTCAAGGATAAGAGTAATTTATTTCTAAAGAAAAAGTGCTTGCCTGGAACTTTGCCCTCTCTTGAGGCATCACTGACTGTTACTGTGGTTCTACACAGTTTCCAAGCAGAAAGCTGGCAGAATTCCAGTTTTGCAATGGTGGCTTTTTGACTCCTAGATCATTCCAGTCATGGCTGTAATAACCACTGGAAACAGGGACTGGGTTTTACTTTTTCTCTTCCAGGGGCATTTCTGCCACATACTGAATTTGATTTGCTTGCCTTAGCCTGTTTCAAGGTTGCATTCTTTGACTTAAAAAGAAGAGGGCTTTAATTTCTGAGTAAATAGGAAATCAATGCTTGAAGAGGCAGGAGTGTAGGCATGCTACTTCTCTGTATCACTCCTGAGTCTCAGTTTTCTGGAGGATCTTGTTCGCATTTAGCTGCTTTTATGGAAAAACGTGTTTTCTTTTTCAACAAGATCACCCACTGGGGTAAGTGTAGTGATTTCTAGTTCATTCTTTGCAAAGTAAAGTTTATGCTGGTTTGAGATAGTAGATAGGATAAAGATTAAATAAAACTACTGAGCTCAAGGTTGTCTCCTCTAAAGGATGTGTCTTCTTGTACAGGTTCTTTCAATAAATGAAGAAGGACTGAGGCGATGTGAAGAGAACACGAAAGTGTTTGGCAGGCCCATAAGGTAAAATACAACCAGTGGGTCTGCTCTTTGAGATTTAACATGGTTTCACAGTGTGTGGGGGAACATCAGGCAATGTGATGCTGCTGAGCAAAATGTATTAAATGGGGCAAGCAAAGTGTAGGCCTTGCCTTGCATGTGGGTGCAATCACAGTTACAGTTAACCAAGAGCCTCCCCAATTACCACTGGAGCAAATCTGCACAAGCACACCACTTCCTCTAGCAGTCTGTGTTGTGCTCATAACAGTTCTGCATGAGGGGTGCTATGCTTCTACCCTGTTCTGTTGGATGTCTGCAAAGCAGTACAGACTACCTCCCATTTCTGTTTCAGGGGGGTTTTACAGACAGAGGTTGGTACAGGCTGCCAAATAAATCATGCTGTCATAAAAATCATGGGTAACATAGCTAGTAGTTTCAGGTGGTGTTGTCATGTCATTTATTCATTCCTAGTTCATCTATTTTTCATAGTTCATTCATACCAAGGCTTGTTACACTCAATTCTTGTTAGCATTCTCTATTTATTATATGCAGTTACTCAGCTCTTGATCCAAGGCAAGGTCATGAGGCTCCTCTGAAACCTAGGGCCTGGTTTGCCAAGTACTGGCATGACTTGTGAAGTTCAGTCAGAAATGGCTTGCTGGACTATATTTAAGTCATTGTAGGGGACACTTGTGAAAGTGTTAACTGTAAAATGAATGTAAGGATATGGAATGGATCCAGGACTGGCCCTGGACAGAAAAGTTGTTTCTTGGGCTCTTTTCATTTTCTGACTCCTTCCCTTAATCTGTGAAGGTTCAGGGATGTGTGGTACATCTCTGTATCTTTTCCCTGATAAAGAACTTGCTGTCCTTGCTCTCAGTGAGAGATGACATCCAGGAGAACACATTTCTTGTGTAACTGAAATTGTGCTGCCTGCTGGATCTTCATTTGTAGAATAATCCTAGAGGACTACATATTAAACATTTGAAAGTGAACCAGAGAAGCAGTTGTTGTTTCATAGAAGCCTTATGCATAATTGAATGGATGCTAACTGGTGCAGCACAGCTGTAAATCTTGAATTCGTGCCCAGGGCTAGACCTGAACTTGGAAAGTAACCAAAGCATATGCTGAAGCTCAGTCTTTAGTATTAAGAACATATCCTATAGGAGAGACTTCCCTCCCTGACATCTGACAACAGAATTAGCTCTGACGTGTAGTGGCACTGTTACTGCTCTGTGGTAGTAGGAAATGAGCATCACAAATGTGAAGTTGCTTCACAGGAGCAGCGTGGCCACTTAATTGATTTCCTAGTAAAAGCAATGGTTTAACATTTGGGCTGGCTGTTAACAGGATTTTGCAAAGTGATCATTGCACATATTCTGTAATGTGCTTGGCACATTCTTGCGGTGTTTTTGCTCTAAAGACCTTAAACTCCAGTGTCTACAGGTGGTGCAAGGCAAGGAGGGGAACTAGAAGAAATCAAAACATGCAGTGGGGTCCACACATTTCAGTCCACTGGCCACTGGCATAAGAAACTTGATGCTATTGAGATTTTTCTTTCTATTTTTGACTTTTTCAAACTCAGCTCTTGGACCTGTCTGGTAGATCTAGAGGGCTTGAACATGCGGCACTTGTGGAGACCTGGTGTGAAAGCACTGCTGAGAATCATTGAGGTGGTGGAAGCTAATTACCCTGAGACTTTGGGTCGTCTTCTTATCCTACGAGCACCTCGAGTATTCCCTGTGCTTTGGACACTGGTATGTTTGTAACTCGAGGTAGCCTTCAGCTGTCTCAGTACACTGCTGCACACTTGTTGTAAAAGCCATTTAGAGATCATGCTTTATAAGCATGACAAGTTACCATTTGGCAATATCTCTTTTGTAGAGTTCCTGGAATCAATCAAAAACCACTACCTAAGAACTTGCTTACATAGTCAATTTAGCTGCTTTGTAGTGTGAACTCTGCCTAACAAGGGTGGTAACAGTGCAATGATTGCTTCAGAGAGGAAAGGAAAATATGGGAGCCTGTTTTTCGTTGCAGGTTAGTCCATTCATTGATGACAACACACGAAAGAAGTTCCTTATTTATGCTGGGAATGACTACCAGGGTCCTGGAGGATTGCTGGATTACATTGATAAAGAAATTATCCCTGACTTCCTTGGTGGAGAATGCATGGTATGAATATAAACTAGTGCATGAAGGAATTCATTTGTGTGGGTTTTAATTTTCCCCCTCTACTCTTCTAAACAAAGAAGCCTGGAAGCACAAAATGATTCCTAATGTAGTTGGGAGCCAGGGAGTATGATGTGGAAAGCCAAGCATGGTTTAAAGCCATATTCTTAGTTACAAATTCAAGCAGACAGGGTAGCACAACACTGAGCAAGAGCTGTCACCATGAGCTTAATCAGAAGAGTGTCACCTAAAAGAACTGGTACCATAAGGAGTCCAAGGAAATGTGTAGCACATCTGCAAGCAGGGCTTAACCTATTTGGAAACTTACTGTATCTCCCCATCATCCTTCAGTGTAGTTACCCCAGTCCTTTCAGGTCTCTGTAGGCTCTGGTTTTTGGACTGAGTTACTATTGCCACTTTCATCCAGATTAAGTGGCTCACATCTGTCTTCAGTCCAGGGCAGTGTAGGTGATCACTACAGCATTTGCACAGTCATTTTCTGTGGTGGTACCTGGTGTGCATATATAAGATGTGTTCCTCTGGTGTCTGATACTGTAAACTCACATCTAAACCAGATCATGGTAAAATAAATCTGCCTATATGATGTACAAGCCATAAAAGTACTTTCAAACTCTGTTCATATTCTTTGGAGGAGTTGCTGAATGTGAGTGTCTCTGAAGCTAGTAGGCAGAGAGTATGGCAGGGCATGGATGTACAGGAAGAATGCTTCTTAATGGCTGTTCTTGCTTTTAGTGTGAAGTACCAGAGGGTGGGCTGGTCCCCAAGTCCCTGTACCGCACAGCAGAAGAGTTGGAAAATGAAGACATAAAGCTTTGGACTGAAACAATCTACCAGTCAGCAAGTGTCTTCAAAGGAGCTCCACATGAGGTATGGGTGCAGCCTGCCTTTCTTTTCTTTCATCTCAGCCCCCTGCCCTGGACTCTGACTCTTTGAACTGAAAAATGCTTAGAACTCTCTTTAGTTGCTATGCTTCCACCTCATTCTTCTATAGTTCTGCTGCTTAATGATGCTTTAGTAGCTGAAATTGGTGACTATTCCTGGTATCATTTTGTTGCCATTTAGAAAATGTCACTGTTTTTTGTTCCAGTCAAAGCCATATCCTTCTAAGCAAAGACAAACATTCTCTCAAGCTACTTGAGAGCTTCTGAAAGCCATGTGTTAAAGGCACTCCATCAGGAGAGAATTTGTATCTACAGTAACTTTTTAATAGTTGAAACAGCCCATCAATAAGAAGCTCTATCCTTTGTCTTTACTGAGCAGGTTGCTCTTGTCTAATATGACTTTTGTGTCTCAGGTTCTCATTCAGATTGTGGATGCCTCATCTGTGATCACGTGGGACTTTGATGTGTGCAAGGGCGACATTGTTTTTAACATCTTTCATTCCAAAAGAGCCCCACAGCCTCCT
Organism: Colius striatus; assembly: GCF_028858725.1. Lineage (NCBI taxonomy): Eukaryota > Metazoa > Chordata > Aves > Coliiformes > Coliidae > Colius > Colius striatus. The sequence goes on from NC_084776.1 coordinate 10,580,720, forward strand.
AAAAAGGACTCTCTGGGAGCTCACAGTATTACATGTCCTGGTGGGAACAACGTCCAGTTGATAGACAAAGTCTGGCAGTTGGGGCGTGATTACAGTATGGTGGAGTCTCCTCTCATCTGCAAAGAAGGGGAGAGTGTGCAGGTAAGAAGGCTGAATCCTCCTGTGGGAGCAGGTGGAGGCTCCAAGATTACATGTCCTCATTCACAGTTGGTATTGATGGCTGAGTGGTGCTGCAGCTCTGGGCTGTCTGCTTGCCTGGGGGCACTATTTCAGCTGTTCCCTGCTGCAGGGAAAGGGATTGGATTGCTGGGAGGGGGAGGCTGCCTCAGCACAATAGTGACTGAGATTGATCAGCAGGGAAAAGGGAAGCCACCTAGAAGAAAGTGCACATCTAGGAAGCAGCAAGACATGCTTTGTGCTGCAATTTGGGCTGTTAGTTTCTGAATCTATGTTTGAAAAAAATCATTGTCTCACCTCAGTAATGAGAGGAATCTGGAAATTAAGACTCAGCTGCTGAGTGCTTGTCCCTGTAACAGGGACCAAAGGAGTGTCCTATGGGTCAAGGTTCCTGAAGGGTTTTTAATGGCACTTGCAACCTACCCTTTAATTACCAAGTTTGATAGTATTTGCAGCACACTGCAGTCATACTCTGCCATTGCTATTCCTTTTGATTTGAAATAAGAGTTAAGAGCCTTTGAAAAAGGAGCCCCTTAAGTCATCTCAGATGTGTTAAACTGGAAGTCTGGGCAGTGACCTCTGGAAGTGCACTTTCTGTGAGGCAGGAGCCTCGGCTGCTCTTGCACTGTCTCACAGGACAGTTGTTAATGAGAAGAAAGGATCGATTAAACAAAAACTTTTTTTCACTATATTTAAGTCCTAACCTCTTGATAACTGTCAAAAAGCAGGAGGAACCACTGCACTGGTGTTGTGACTTCTATAAGCTCTGCTGTGTGAGGAGAGTTGCCCAGCACTGCCAGTTGGCTGAGTCAAAATACTGGAACTGGGGAGGAAAACTATATGGGCACATAGACAGTTTTTTCTAAGCTTGGAAAAGAAATGTAAAGCCTACAAATCTTTGTGTTAATGAAGTTAACTTTTAATTTGTGACTGCTTCCAGGGATCCCATGTGACCAGGTGGCCTGGCTTCTATATTCTCCAGTGGAAATTCCATAGCATGCCTGCCTGTGCTACAACCAACCTGCCTCGTGTGGATGATGTGTTAGCATCACTACAGGTCTCCTCTCACAAGTGCAAAGTGATGTACTATACAGAAGTGATAGGATCTGAAGATTTCAGGTATGTCAGCTGATACTCAGATGAACAAACCAATGTCAAGGTCACTTGACAAGTAAATTGTCAGTACTTGAGTTTTCTTAGGCCTCCAAAAAAGGAAACAAAACCCAGTCAGTATTGGCACTGGGGGCAACTGATGTGTAAGAGGGGTAATTAGTTACTGTAATCATCCCTGGTCACTTTGCTTGGAGGGCATTGTGTGAGTTGTTGGGCTTGGCAGGTTGTCATGTAGAAATAGGAGCAACTCAAAATGGAACTGAATCTGTTCAGTTGCCTGCCGGTTGGTAGGCTTGACTGAATCTAGTTCTCAGTCTCTTGAAACAGCATCCATTTTCTGCAAGGTGTTTGGTGGCCCCATTATGTTATGTGGTGAGGGGGGAAAAGCTTTTGAGTATCTGCACCAAAACTGTTATTTGTTTTTTATTCAGTGTGCAAACAAATACAATGCTGATTCAGAGCAGAAATCAAAATCCTTGTGTGTTCTGAAGCTTAACACTGCTTTGCTTTGTATTGCAGGGGATCTATGACCAGCCTTGAATCGAGCCACAGTGGATTCTCCCAGCTGAGTGCTGCCACCACCTCTTCTAGCCAGTCACATTCCAGCTCCATGATTTCCAGGTAGTGCCACAAGAGATGAAAAGCAAGTGGATGAGATGGCTGGACCCTCGCCTGTGGCAGCTGACTGCAATACAGCATATTCAACTGGCAATTGTGCAAAAAAACCCCACCCCACAAAAGCCTTTTCTAGATAGTCAAGTAGCTGTTTGAATTTTAAACTTAGTGGTTTTGATCCTTGATAGATCCAACAGCTTGTCTCTTTAACCCTCTTTCCTAACTCAGCCATAAATGTATTTGCAAGTGTGCACAAATCCTAACTCTGAACACAAGGGCTCTCGTTGAAAAGAAAAATAACCAGTTCATCAGTTGATTGTTTTTAAACTCTGTAAATGTTAAAGCAAAAAAAAAAGAGAAACCCTACCAAAAATGTTCCTTAATGCATTAGAGATCAACTGCAAGTCTCCTGTCAGGACATTCCTTGCATCTTAAGAAATCCCCTGTGATCTTCCAGTGCTGCAAACTCTTTTCCTCTTACCACTAAAGTGATGTCTGAGACAAAAGCAGTTGCTGGATACTTGACTTTGTGAGTCCATTCTTTTCAAAGCATGCCCACAGAGCTGTGGACAGACTGTAAACACTAATAACCTTTTGTATGAGCACATTTAGGGGGAGAATTTGAGCTCTGGGTCTTGATGGGTTAAAGCAATTCATTCTTTTCCTTGAATTTGTGCTTGAAGCACTGTGGAGAGAGAGGCAGAGAGCAGGCTCTCCCTTGCTGTGTCACACTGGGCTGATCCAGAGTTGGTCTGAGGATTTGTTCCCACCTCTGTGCTGGAGCTTCACTTCCTTAATACACTCCATAGGAATTGATTTTACTCAGAGACTTCTCTTGTCAGGAATTTATGCAGAACTTGAGCTTGCTGCTTAAATTAGTCTAAAGGAGATATGGCTCACACCCTTCCATGCACTTCTCAATGCCTCTTGTCTCCTGTCCTTCCCTGTGCACGTCAGAAATAGACTGCTTTGGTTCTGAGTGGTGGAAGCTTTGATGTAGGCAGAAAGCAGAGGGATTTTCCCTTGAAGTGGTCGTTGAAGACAGTGTAAGCAGTGCCAACTCAACCACATTCACTTTTGCCACTCCAGTGGTGAACTGGTGTATTGGATTTTGCCCCTACTCTACCCAGGCCCAAGCACTCCTACCTGAACTCTTGTTGTTAACGTTTGTTCAGATGTTCTTTCCCACTGAGCCCAGCAAAAGGCACAACAGCCTGAAGTGCTGAGCAAAGGCCTGTTTCTAGATAGCTGCAAACCACACCTGGCAGTGTAGCAGAGAAGATTCCAGTCTGAAATGCAAGCAGGATTTTTGTAGTTAGACCCTGCCTGATCTTTCCACACACCCTCTTAGAGCTCAACTATTTATGTGTGACTGTCCCTTAGGCTGCCCAGATGTGCTGTTGTGTGAGCCAGGCACCACTTTGGTGTCCAGCAGCTCCCTGTGCTGTAGCTCTGGGCTCCTGCTATGAGCTGTCTACTCAAGGGCAGCCCCACATGCTGCAGAGGTGGTTTCATTCTTGACATGCAGGATCCCATGTTCCCAAGCACAGGGGAGCAGGAGGCACAGAGAGCTTAATGTAATGACGCTTGTTGCTCTTGGCAAATGCCACTTTCCATCTACCAGGCTGTCTAGGGTTGAAGATGGTCCCCTTTCTTTCTTTCTTTCTTTCTTTCTCTCTCTCTCAGATGGCGATTTTGCTGACAACTCTAAAGAAACTGCTTCATTCAACACTCCACATCTGTCCAGAGGTGTCTGGCTTTGTAGAGCTTTGAGTTGCAGTCACTTTTTCAAGTCTGAAGATCTCTGTTTTGTTTTTTCACTTGAGCTGGCTCAAAAGTGGCACTTTGGGATTTCCCTGCTGTTAATCTTAACACATCTTTCAGAGCTCAAAGCACATGACAGCACAAACAGCTGTGGGGAGGTGGAATTCCAGCAAAACAATAGTTCATCCTCCTCTAAGCAAAGTGCTGTGGCAATATGACTTGATTACTGCAGTCTGATTCATTTCCCATAACCTGGTCTTTTGTTGTGTGATATTATCACTCTTCTTTCTCTCAACCAATGACTCCTTTTGGCTTTTTTTTTCCCCTGTTCTCAATGTCCTCCTGCACTTTCCTGTCTGTACTCATGAACTGCATATCAAATCCTGTATATGTTTTGTATACGTAATACCTCATTCTTGGTAATAAAATACAGATAGTCTTTAAAAGGTTTTTTTTATTGTTATCAATAAATGTGAACTGTTTGGAAAGAAGGGTCAACCTCATTATTTCATTCATCTGATGCAAAGCTTCCAGCTTGGTTTTTGTGGTGAATTCAAGGCTACCAGAGCTGTTGGGGGGGATGCAGAAGGTTCTTCAGCTCTCCTCCACTGTGAGGGAGTTTGAGCAAAGCAACTTGTCTATGGGAGGAGAAACCTAAGCAGGCACAAAGTATCAGGAAATGTGGTTTTAGGAGGAAAATGGTCTCTGTTGGTCACCTCCCTGTCATGTAACAAAATCCTATGTGGTCCCTTGTACAAATACACAGAATTTTTTTTGTTTTGCCTTAAAATCACTGCTTTGATGGATTCTGTAATGATTTTATACTCTTTCACCACAGCTGGAGCTTCAAACTCGGCAGTTTGGCTGATGACAGCAGCATCCCTTGTGCAGTGTGTTTTTGCAGATGAGCTCAGGACAGCAAAGGTACAGGGAACTGTCTCATTTGCCCCTGTGCAGACTGTAATGTGTCCAGCTACCTCAACTAGCAAAAGCAGTAGCTCTTTGGTTTTTCCACCTGCTTATTTCTTCTTACCAGTGGCTTTCTTGAAGAAGAAATGGCTGACTGTCCTTAGGCTCAACGTGTTGTGTCTTGGGAAAGGGTGAGTGGTCTTGGTGCAGCCACAGCTCTTTGACCCATAAACCTTCCCAGCTGCACTGGGCTCTGCTCCCAGGGTGCACTGTGGCTTGAGAAGAGGAATGACTTCTTTCAAAGTGAATGTCCAGCTGCACTGCCCTGTGCTGCAACTTGGTGGATGCAGCTACTGTTATGCTCATGAGGTTCACGTGTTTTCTTGTAACTTGGACTTTAACAATCCAAAGGTACAACATTTTTTTTCTCTCCATCAAGAACAAGCAGGTTGCTGCACAGAGCTGCCTGTAGACAGGGTTGATGCTGCCCACATCAAAAGCTGAGGACACCATTGGTATGAAAGCCCTGAGCCCCAGTGTTGGCAGAGACTCTGATGTGCCCCTAACACAAGCTTATGGGTGGGCATTTCCTTCTTCTCTGGCACTCCTTGTGTGGGAGCAGTGGGGAGATGTTTCCAAATTGGAGCCAGACTATTTTGAGATTGAGGATGTTGAGCTGGGTGTCAGGATTGTTAGGAAAGAAGGAAAGTGCTGAGATTCAGCTTTGGTGGAAATTCTGATGCAGCTCTAAGGGAAGATTAAGGGTAGGCACTTCTTCCTGGCACCTCATGCAGGAGCAGGGATGAGATGTTTTCAGTTTTGGAGCTGGGCTTTTTGGGGACTCAGAATGTTGAGAGTGTTGGGATGGTCAGGCATGAAGCCCCAAGCCCCACACTAAGTGGTAGTTCTGATGCAGTCCTAAGGAAAGACTGAAGGGCAGCCACTTCTTTCCTTCTGGCAGCCTCTTGTTTTGGAGCAGTGGCAAGATGTTTTCAGTTTCAGGTTTGGAGCTGGGCTTTTCAAGAGTTGACATTTTCAGATGAGCGAGGGTCAGGACATTAGTTATGTAGCAAAGCCCCAAGCCCCAGATTTGGTGGAGATTCTGCACCCAAGAGAAGATGAAGGGGAGATGCAACTCTTTAGTCCCTGCACCCCTTGTGTGGCAGTAATCTTTTGTTTGGGAGCAATGGCTAGAGGTTTTCATGTAGGAGGTGGGCTCAGCCAAGACTGAACTAGCTGAGAGGAGGTGGTGAGTATAGGACATTAAGGCAATGTGTAATGAGCAGATTCCAGAGCATATTAGTGCATCCTAAGGCAAGCTTCCAGACAGCAACTGCATTCCTTCCTAGTATGTTCTGTTTGGAGCAATTGCTAGATGTTTTCAGTTTTGGGAGTGCACTCAGCCAAGAGTGAAACGTTGGACAGTGAGGGAGCCAGGAAAGCACAGATCCACAGCATTTCTGAGCATATTCCTGTGTCCCAAGGAGAGCTTCCAGCCAGCAAAAGCATTCCTTCTGGTACCTTTGGGCTGGGAGCAACTGCTGGAGGTTTTTGAGAGCTTTCAATAGGGTTTCCAGATTTAGGAGGTGGGCTCAGAAAGGAGTGAAAAAGCTGACTTTAGGTGGAGAAAGTCATACAGTTGAGAAGCAGCAAAGCACAGATTCTCAGATTTCCTCTCCATTTCAGAGAGTCCTAAGGCAAGCTTCCAGACAACAAAGGCATTCCTTCCTATCACCTTCTGTTTGGGAGCAATCTGCAGGTGGTTCCAGTTGCTGTGTTCAGCTGAGACTGAAAAAGCGAGGGCTCAACCCAGAGAGACATGGACTGTGTTGGACAGCTGCAGAAGCAGGAAAGCTCACAGCCTCAGAATTCCTGGCCATTTCAGGTGATCCAAATCAGCTGAGAGGAGAGGGTGAGTATAGGACAGTGAGGGAATGAGGAATGAGCAGATCCCCAGATTTCAGAGCATATTAGTGCATCCTAAGGCAAGCTTCCAGCCAGCAAAAACATTCCTTCCCAGCACCTTCTGTTTGGGAGGAATCACCTGACATTTGCACCTTAGGTGGTGTTACTGAAATCTGTAACAGGGAAGCACTCTCTAGGCTTCTTTTATAGTTATCTGCCAGCCTGTTTCCAGTATTTACTGGAGTGTCTCCAAGTTGGTCACCTTGCCATGCATTATTGCTGCTTGGTAGGTTGATCTTTTGTCACAGCTCCTGTATCTGGGTCCATACTTAACAGGTGAGCCTTGGGAGTTCTAAAGTCCTCTTTCTTTCCAAATAGCCCCATGAGGATGCAGAACCCTGAATACAAACCTTGAATCAGTCCAAATATTAACTATTTCCCCTTCTGAAAGCTCCATGGCCTTCAGCAAGTCTACTAACTCTGCCTTTTGTGCTTCTGTATTTGTAGGTAGGGCTTTAGCTTCTATAACCTCAGTCTGTGTTACTATAGTGTATCCAAATTTCCATTCACCTCTTTCCATAAAGCTACTGCCATCAACAAATAAATCCCATTCAGGTTTTTTAATGGAACATCCTTCATGCCCATTCAGCTGGAATACACCTGTTCTGTAGTTTGCAAACAGTCATGTACCAACTCCTCTTCCCCAGGACCTGCTGTGAGGTAGGATGTGGGATTTAATATTGTTACTGGAACAGGATGACATTGAATTGAAAGTAAAACAGCTTTGATAGTTCAGCTTTCCACTGGGGAAAGCAGTGATCACCCTTCTGTTCCAAAACAGCGGTAGCTGCATGTGGTACAAACACAGTCAATTTTTGCCTGAGTGTAAATTTCCAGGCTCCTTGAATCAGGAGTGTGGTGGCAACCCCAGCCCTGAGGCAGCCTGCCCAGCCCTTACTAAAATTGGCCAGTTCCTTTGGGAAAATACCCTCCTGGTCCTTGTCAGGATCCCAGCTTCTGAGGAAGCACTCCCAGGGCAATTTGTAATTTTTCATGTACAAAGAGTTGAAATGGTTTCTCTGAATTTAGGAGCCCTTAAACTGTGGGGCCCTCGGCAAAGCCTGTTATAAGTTAGTTCTTGAAAGCATCTTTACAACCCCGAGTGCACACTGACCCATCACCTCCCCACAGCGCTTCGGACAGCGTTTGGCTCAGTCCCTGATCCATCGGCGACATCATCCGGCCGTTCCCAGCACTGCTCAGACTTCTGGTTTAGGGACAGCTCGGGGATTTGGGGGATTGCTTCCTTCCTTTCCATTCCCTGTGCCTGAGAAACTTGCAAACCCCAGGTAGATGACCTCTGGCAGAGTGATCAGGGCTTTCTCCAGTGACACTTTTATAACCTGCTCGTCCCAAAGAGTTCAAAAAACCAATTGGCAACTCTATAATAGTTTCTTTTCGTGTGTCATCCACATGTGGCAGCAACGTGACCTTGCCATTATCCTTTTTCTATCCCTCTAATTCTTTGGCTACCTGATTGCCAAAAATCATAGGGCTATTTTTTGATCCTTCGAGGCAACACTGCCCAGCATAACTGCACTTTGCTGCCAGCTCTGGGATTCTCCCATTCAAACAGTTCTTGGCTACTGGTTTCAAGTGAGATGCAGGAAAAAAAGCAATTTTTAGATGCAGCACTGAGAGCCATTGATCAGTTCCTTGTGAAGGCTTTAGGGGTTGGCCACCACAGAGTCAACATTCTGTACAGTTTGATTTATAGCTCTTAGATCCTGTACTAATCAATGTTCATGTGTAGGGAGTTTTCTCACTGGTAAAACTGGAGTGTTATACTCTGATTAACACTCACAATAAACCAAAATCTGCACATTTCTCTTCGTTTGGTAACAATCCCTTCTTTGCCCCTCACTTCATCACGTTGGCAGTGCGGGGGCCCACACACCGTCACCCAGCCCCTGCAGCGCTGCCCCCGACCACAGCCCCGCTGCGGCCCCGCGGCACACCGAGGTGGGGCCGGGGGAGGGCGGGGGGCGGCCGGGGCCGGGGGGTTTCCCCGGGGCGGGGGGCTGCGCTGGCCCCGTTTCCACGACAGCGGGGCCGGGGATAGAACTGGAACCGTGAGAGCAGCGGGGGATTCACCCGAGTGCCTTGTAAGCACTGTGCTTCTGGGCACTCGCTTACACTTGCGAAACCTGTTGTAGGGTGATGCACGCAGGGATTGCATCTTACACCCAGCACTGGCTATTACACTCGCTCTATCTGTTAAGTGTGAAGTTGCAGTGAGGTGTGGGCTGGGTGGGACAACAGCCGTTCTCCTTCACGGGGGGGGCAGGACCCCGTTTCTGGGTGTCTCTGCCCAGGACGTGCCCCTGCTCACCCCTGCTCCTTGTCCTCAGGCACTGGCATGTCACCAGAGCACGGGCTGACTTCATCCCACCAGTGGCCCCGGGCACAGCGGCTCCTTCCAGAGCTCCACGCCTCTTCGGACAGACCCAGCACGCCGGTGTGTGAGCAGGACTGGGCGTCCCTGTCCAAACTCCTACATCCCTCACAGCCCCTGAGCAGGTGAGCGAGCAGGGACAGACAGAGGCAATGAGGGACAGTGGGCAGCCCTTGCTGAAGCAGAAGCAGAAGAGATAAAGCTGTTTCTGCTTTCAATAAAAAGGTGCCAAGGCATTTTTCTGCTACCTGCGAGTGGAGCAGCGGCTGCCACTGTCGCAGCAGAGAGGACTCGAACACGACCAATATGATGGATAAGCACGATTCGTGCGGCGGCTGCGGATGGAAGGGGCGGGGGGGTCTGGTCACTCCGTGCCGTCCCCGGCGGCGCAGTCGCTGTTAGTCTCTCCCGTGTTTTCTTTGTCTCCCCTCTGGTGCCCGATGGTGCCCAGGCTAACACGGGGTCGCGCTCCCTCACTCTCTGATCATCCCGCACCGCGCCCGACTGCGCCCGCTCGGCTTTGCCCTGCGAGTCGCCCCAGGGGGAGCTCGGCGCGGGGAGCTCCCGCGGGGGCTCTGCTCCGAAGCCCCTTCGCCTCTCTGACTTTGCCCCCTTCCCCCCCTCGCAGTACATCCCAGTTCAAACCAGTGGCCACCAGTTCATCTTTACTGGCCACCGGCCACTGGGTGCAATTGGTGGCACCCGGAATCCTTTTGGGGGCGCAGGAACTTGTGGCGAGCACCACCTGGTGGGGGAGAGGCCAAAGCACAGTGACCCTCCCAGTGCTCCCAGTGACCCCCCCAGTGCCCTATTCTCTCCCAGTTCCCTTCCAGCTCCCCCTCTCCTTCCTCCCAGTAGCCACTCTGGGCCTTTGGTAGCCATCAGGGAGCCCTTTAGCGGCCCTTCCAGTAGCCAAATGACCTCAAGGCACTTGCCCCCTCCCTCCCCTGGTGTGTCCCAGTTCAAACCAGTGGCCACTCACCTGTCTTCCTCCTCACCAGCCAACACACCAATAGGAGGCCGAGGAGCAACGTGGCTACTGAAACGGCACCCCAGCGGCCACAGGGCTAGTGGGGAGAGAAGCTGGCTACCAACGAACCTCAGTGGCCACCAGCCCCCCTACAGTGACCCCCAGAAGCCTCGTGGTGGTCATCCAATTTGTAATTTGCTCCCAAACTTATTAGCCACCTCCCAAACTTAGTAGCCCTCCACCCCTTTTTTGTCAGTTTTGGATTCAAAATCCCCTCCAAGAGCCTCCTGAAGGTCCTCAGGGCTTCCCCTCATGTAGTAAGCCAGCAAATCTGGGCTAATTGGCTCCCAAACTTAGTAGCCCATCTCCCATAAAGCCCCTTTTCCCTTCAAAGGAGTCTTTGGGCTCATAATCCCCTCCAAGAGTCTCCTGAAGGTTCTCAGGGCTTCCCCTCGTGTGATGGCCACCAAATCTGGACTAATTGGCCTCCCAACTTAGTAGCCCACTTGGCAAACTTAGCATCCCCACCACCAAAATAAAAGCCCTTTTTTTCACCATTTTGGGGGGAATTTTTGGCCTCCAGGAGCCACACGGGTGAGACCAGTGCAGGAAAGCTCTTCCTCTGCGCTTCCTTGTAGCTCCCAGATGCAGAACTTCTCGGGGCAGCCTGTGTTAGCAATGGGAGCTGAGCAGGCAAAGTGCATGGGATTGGAGGTAGCTCATGCAGGAAAGCAGCTGCAAAGGTGGCACAGTGCTGGCTGATAGGCTACACAGGGACCTCCCCAGCAGTGCAGGCAAGGTCTGCCTGTGGGCTCTCTTGTCCAGGGTGCTCACTCACTCCTGCCCCTTCAGCGTCAGGGAACCAGACAAAAAGGGGAAACCCCGCAGAGGTTGGAATAAGAGTGGTTTAATAGAACAACAAGAAGAAGAAACAAGTTCAGGAAAAAACAGTTTGACCAGTAAATGAGGGGATACACAAGAGGAATGGTGTGTGCTGCTGCTCATCCCCCAGGAACCGACACCACCGCTCCCGGCCGGCAGCTGAGCTCGAGGTTCCACAGTGCTGCCCCCCACCAGCTCCCTGCCTGTATGTACTGGGCACGATGTCAGGATGGTATGGAATACCTGTGGCCAGCCCGGGTCAGCTGCCCCTGCTGTGCCCCTTCCTACTTCTTCATTGAAGTTAGCCCTATCCTAGCCCAAACCAGGACACGCTCCCAGATGCAGTGGCATGTCTTTTAACAACTGCAGCCTGTATTTTCATAGAATCATAGAATGGTGGGGTTGGAAGGGACCTTTAGAGCTCATCCAGTCCTGCAGAAGCAGGGTCACCTAGATCAGGTTGCATAAAAACGTGTCCAGGTGGGTCTTGAAGCCCTCCAAGGAAGGAGCCTCCACACCCTCTCTGGGCAGCCTGTGCCAGGGCTCCCTCACCTGAACAGGGAAATAGGTTTTTCTTATGTTTAAGTGGAACTTTCTGTGTTCCAGCTTCATCCCATCACCCCTTGTCCTGTTGCTAGATAGAAAAGAAACAAGTGCTGCCCCAACCTCCTGACACCCACCCTTTAGATATCTGCAAATATTAATGAGCTCCCCCTTCAGTCTCCTCTTCTCCAGACTAAACAGCCCCAGCTCCCGCAGCTTTTCCTCATATGAGAGATGTTCCAGTCCCCTGATCATCTTGGTGGCCCTGCACTGGCCTCTCTCCAGCACTTCCCTGTCCCTCTGGAGCTGAGGAGCCCAGAACTGGACACAGGACTCCAGATGAGGCCTCACCAGGGCAGAGTTTCAAGGGGAGCACAACCTCCCTTGACCTGCTGCCCACACTCTGCTTGCTGCCCCCAGGCTGCCATTGGCTCCTTGCCCACGAGGGCACATTGCTGGCTCACATTCAGTTTATTATCCACCAGAACTCCCAGCTCTCTCTCCTGGAGCCGCTCCCCAGCGGTTGGTCGCGCAGGGGCCGCTGGGGCTGCGCCCGCCCCCTCGTGCCGCCACGTCTCGCGCGCCGCAGTGCGCACGCGCCGGGTGGGGTGGGGGGGGGAGCGGCGGCGCGTGCCGGGGCGGGATTGGCCCGCGGCGGTGACGTCACGCGGCAGGCGGAAGTGGGGACGGGGCCGACACCATGCTGCAGCAGGTGAGCCGGGGCGGCGCGGCGGGGCGGGGGGACAGGCGGCAGTGGCATCAGGAAGAGTGTGGGCAGCAGGTTGAGGGAGGTTCTGCTCCCCCTCTGCTCTGCCCTGGTGAGGCCTCAGCTGGAGTCCTGTGTCCAGTTCTGGGCTCCTCAGCTCCAGAGGGACAGGGAAGTGCTGGAGAGAGGCCAGCGCAGGGCCACCAAGATGCTGAGGGAATGCGTGTGAGGAGGAAAGGCTGCGGGCCCTGGGGCTGTTCAGCCTGGAGATGAGAAAGGCGCCCTCATCAACACAAGTACCTAAAGCCTGCCTGTCAGTGGGATGGGGTGACGCTTTTTTCTGTAGTGTAAATTCCACTTAAATACAAGGAGAAACTGCTTTGGTGCTGAGGTGAGGGAGCCCTGGCCCAGGCTGCCCAGGGAGGGTGTGGAGGCTCCTGCTCAGGAGCTTTCCAAACCCACCTGGACATGTTCCTGTGCCCCTGAGCAAGGGGAACCTGCTGTAGCAGGGGGTTGGGCTGGATGAGCTCTCTAGGGCTCTGCCCACCCCACCACTCTGGGATTTGTGTGAGATAATGAACTCTTCAAGAGGAATAAGAATAGAAGACCCAAGGCTGGGCTGTGACATTAACTGCTGGGTGCAGAAAGGAGCCTGGGACACTTGCTGAGAGTTTATGTAGTTTTCACAAAGCACAAATCAAAACATCTGACATTGTGGGGTTTGTATATGATTAAATCTGCACAGGTTCCTTTTGGCCATAAGGTGACACCCTAATACTTGTATGTAATCAGAACTGCCCTCACTTGGAGCTGAGAACAGATTCTTTCTTCTGATGTAACTCTGCATCTGCTCCTCCCTTTAGGACAGTGCTGAAGACATTGAGGATGTGTCTCTCTTTGATGCAGATGATGATGCATCCAGGAGATCCAAAAAGTCAAAAATAAGGTCAGTGGCCAGAGAGTTTCTGGATGAGGTCTTGGCAGAAGCATGAGGATGGGGGAATGGAGGGAAAGGCTGCCATATGGCATTGAAATGTGTAATGGCAAATACTGTCTTTATGTGGCTAGAGGTAAGGGACAGTAACCTCTAGGTAACTGAGAGAGCCAGTCCTAGAAGCTCAGTTGGAATTTGTAGGTCTGTGTTTTTGTCCTTCTGGGTCTCCTCACATTTTGTATGTGTTGTGTTCCCCTTGTGCAAGGGATCTGCACTGACACAACAGCTCCCTGATGGGAGATTCTTGCCCTTGTGAGTGTTGGTTCTGGGCTGGTCCATTGTCTTTTCCCCAGTCTCTGTTCTCAGCTACATTTGGTGCTGCCCCACTGTCTGCCATGGCCTGGCAGAGCTGGTCCAGTCCCTTCCTCACCCTGCCCAAACTCCTGCCACAGAGCAGGTGGTGATCTCATCTCTGGACTGCATGTTTCTGAACTGGAAATGGCCCAAGTCAGAAGGAAGGGCAAGTGTGCAGAGGAGTTTCTCGTTCAGCTCAGGCTGGTGTTTCTTCTCCCAGAACCTTTTTGTATTCACCCCATTAAAACTGACTTACACCAAACACCAGGTAAAATTCCCTGTCCCCTCCCACTCTGAGTTCTGTTTGACTCCAAGCACAGTGTGTTTTCCCCACAATGAGCTTCTAGTCAGTTTATTTCCTCTGTTTTCCCCAGCTGTTGTGCACTGGGTTCATGTTACAGTGCTGATCCTTATCTCAAGAGCTGACAGATCACCTCATCAGTGTCATTTCTCTGAAATTGCTTTGGTCTTGTCTGAAAGAGCTGTGACTGTGCTGTCCTTCATTCCAGGCATCCAGTGGCATCATTTTTCCACTTATTCTTCCGAGTCAGTGCGATAGTTGTCTATCTGCTCTGTGAGCTCTTAACTAGCAGCTTTATTGCCTGCATGGTGACAATTATCCTCCTTTTGTCCTGTGACTTTTGGGCTGTAAAGGTAAGTTCCTCTTCATGCTTTTTGTTATCTTTGTCTTTACATATAGGGAATAATTGAGGAGGGTGATAATCACACCACAAAACAAAGTACCTTTGTTGTTTCTTTGCCACAAAATGCTACCCAAAGTGCCCTCAGGGGCTGTGATGTTCTGCATAGCATCATGAAATAACAAGTCTTCATTCACTGTGTACCTAATTCCTTTCTGAGAATCAAGTGGAGAAGGTACATTAGGTTTTCTTTTGAGGGAGCACAGGCTTCATTATCAGATTGTGTTTGAATCATCAAAACCAGGCCTCATAGTAATTTGGTCTTGTCCTGGATGTTCTAGAGAGTAGATGGCTGGAGACCATATAAAAATGTTTTCCCCATGGTGAGGCAGATGAGCAGCATTGCAACCCAAACTGCTGAGCTGTAGCACGTGGTTTCTTGCAGCAGGAGATAACAAAGCTCTTCACTTTGCTTCTGTTTCAGAACGTCACAGGGAGACTGATGGTTGGCCTTCGCTGGTGGAACCAGGTGGATGATGATGGGAGAAGTCACTGGATATTTGAGGCCAGGAAGGTAAATTCTCCTTTTTTTCCTGTTTTAATTGCTCCTGTTTTGTGAAACCACTATTGATTAGCAATTACACCCATGATGGCAGATTGCACAGGTACACACTGACTTCTAGATGTGGATCTGACCAAGTGCTTGTTTTATTTAGGCTGCTGACTGAGCTCTGGGACTGTGGAATAAGGTTTTGAAACTCTCATACTGTAATTATCTGACTGTGAGTTACCTAAAAGTTGCCCAGAAACTGCAGTACAAGTTTCTCTGTAAAGACTTTATAAAATCAATAGTGGTTGTGAATCATCTGTGTGTAAAGGAAAAATTACCCTGCTTTATGCCTGCAAGTATCAATATTTATTTCTGCCAGTGCTGGGATTAGAGAACTCCTGATTGTCTGGCCAGGCTGGAGCCATGGGCTGAGGGCCATAGGATGAGGTTTAACAAGAGCAGGTGCTGGGTCCTGCCCTTGGGCCTCACCAAGCCCAGGCAGCTCCAGGCTGGGGCACAGGGGCTGGAAACTGCTGCAGGGAAAGGGTGCCAGCAGCTGAACAGGAGCCAGCAGCGTGCCCAGGGGGGCAAGAAGGCCAAGGGCATCCTGGCTGGGATCAGCAGTGGGGTGGCAGCAGGAGCAGGGCAGGGATTGTCCCCTGTGCTGGGCTCTGGGGAGGCTGCAGCTCCAGGGCTGTGTCAGTGCTGGGCCCCTCACTCACTGCCACAGGGACACTGAGGGGCTGCAGCGTGGCCAGAGCTGGGCACTGAGCTGGGGAAGGGGCTGGAGCACAAGGGTGCTGGGGAGGGGCTGAGGGAATGGGGGTGTTGAGCCTGGAGAAGAGGAGGCTGAGGGCAAAGAGGAGGCTGAGGGCAGACAGGAGCACTCTCTGACACGCTCTGACTGGAGGCTCCACAGTGATGTGGGGGTTGGTCTTTTCTCCCAAATAACAAGTGATAGACAAGAGGAAACAGCCTCAAGCTGCCCCAGGGGAGGTTGAGATTGGAGCTGAGGCAGAACTGTTTCCCTGAGAGGGGTGTCAGCTCCTGTGCCAGGCTGCCCAGGGAGCTGGGGCAGTGCCCAGCCCTGGAGGGATCCCAAAGCCCTGGAGCTGAGGTGCTGAGGGCCAGGGGTCAGTGCTGGGCTGGGACTCCATGGTTTTTAATTTCTTTCACAACCACAATGGTTTTAGGATCTATGACTTGGAGGCAGCAAACATTGTTTGTCTGTTTCTAAGCATTGGAACTGACTCAGGCAGCAAATGAGCTGTTTCCCACAGTTAGCCTTGCAGCCTCAGGGATTCCAAAGGGATTTGGTGCTGCTGCTTCCACTGCTTTGGACACAACTGACAAAAGGGTCCTTTGGAAATGTCTTTTGTTGCAGAATGATCATTCTGTGATGTAGGAGTTGATCTCAGAGGCACCCAGTGCTGTTGAGTGGAGGCAAAGACCAGGGGGCTTGTGGCCGTGGTTCGTGGCAATGTGCTCGGTGTGACAGTGCAGGCTGGTCATCTCCATTTCCCTGCTGTTTGTAGGTATCAGCACAAGGAAGTAAAACCTCATCAGAAGCAGAATCTCGCATTTTCTGGTTGGGTCTGATCACCTGTCCCATGATCTGGGTGATATTTGCCTTCAGTGCTCTCTTCTCCTTCAAAGTGAAGTGGCTGGTGAGTGGCCTCTGCTTGCTGGCAGCTCCCGCGGGCTGGGCGCTGCCAGGGCATGAAGGTGTCTCCTCTCTCCCAGGCAGTGGTGGTGATGGGAGTGGTGCTCCAGGGTGCCAACCTCTATGGCTACATCAGGTGTAAAGTTGGCAGTAGAAGGAACCTGACGAGCATGGCCACCAGCTACCTCGGGAAGCAGTTCCTGCGGCGGGTAAGATTTCCAGGGCTTTGCAAACCCTCCAGTTGTGTCTGTTCCTGTCCATCAACTTCCCTACTGTCTGGGCCACGAAAAGAAAGACTGGAAATGTTATTTGTCATTCAGAGGGAACCTTCCCTCTTTGCTGCCTCATATATTTGAGCCCACATAGTAAAGTCATAGAGGAACTCTCTGGATTGCTGGCATCAGGTTCCGTTGGCGTGTCACGAGCTGTTTGCTGGCACCACAGTTACTGAACGTGGCTGATATGTTGGAAACATGAAACACCATGAGTGTGGTGACAGTGGAATGGGTTTGGTAAACTCCTGCCCTTGGATGATGCAGTGCTGAGTGATTCCTTTGGCTGTACCATGGCCTCCTGGGGCTGTGCAGCCACAGCCCCATGTGTCTAGAGGGATGCTGCTCTGCCTCTGGGCCCACTGTGAGCAGTGTGTGGGTCTTGCCTGGAGGGGCTGCTGCTGCCTGTGATGCTCCTTCTCACTCCCAACCAGGCTTTCTCAAGAGATCCTTTTCTGCCCTGGCACTGGGTTTGCTTCTTTCCCTGAGTCTTTGCAGTGTCCCTGTTTCCCCTGCCAGCCTGCAGCTAACCTCTGCTTTTAGCAGGTTTCCTACCCGTGGTGGGCTGTGCTGCACAGCTGGGTGCAGCTGGTCAGGCTGCCACATCTCCACGAGCATTTGCTGAAATTATTATCAGGAGTGTGACCAGAAGCTCCAACACTGAGCTGTTCTATTCAGTCTGTGCCAGACTTGTCCTCTGCATTTGCTTCTGAATGCTCTCTCCAGGGCAGTAGTTAACCAGAGGCCTGGCCCATTCTCAGTCTCTGTCAGAAATGAGTGTCTTGCCCCAGAATCACAGCAGTGACTCACATTGTTCTCCTCTGCTCCTTTTGTTCTTTGTTTTTTTCTTTTCTACCTTTTTCAGACCATGGCAAAAGAGGACCAGCCAGCATCCTGAGTGTGGCAGCAGCCTGCAGCCAGACCAGATTCACAGGAGTGGACAGCAGAGGACATTGTTCTGCCAGTGAGATTTAGGAGCTGCATACCTGAAGTGTGCATTCAAAGAAGTAAATAAATTGTTCAAGACTTCAGGTTATCACTCCTAGCAACTTAGATTTCATTTGCCATTAGCAGCTTGTGTTTCAGTCCTTTCTTTTAGTTTGATTAATTTGAATTCATTCGCCTCAACTTTAAGAATTATCCTGAGGTGGCTCTTGTGCAGGCTTAGAACTGCTGGGTGGATTAAGAGAAAATTGCTGGACATCCTTCTTCAGAAAAACTTTGTGCAGGCTGAGCCCTCTGTTGCCCAAGAACTCCCTCAACTCCAGCAGCTGGTGTCTCCAGTAGTTTCACTTGTGGTGTTTGTGGTTGGGAGTTGTGGCTGCAGCTCATGGGGAGTTCAGGGGCCATTTGTCTCCCATTCTGTCACTGGCATGGCACTGAGGGAGTGCAGTGGAGGACAGCTAAAGGCAACATTGCTGTTGGCTTAGTGGGAAAATGATTGAAGCCTTGTAGAAACTGCAGAGGCTTCTGAGCAGCTTCAGCCTTTTTGTTGATCTGAAGTGTTCTGGGAGATGTGGGTAACACCTCAGACTTTGGGGCAGGGCCCCCTGTCACCTGCAGAGAGCACAGCAGGGAGAAACCAGCTTAGGAGGAAGGTCACAGCAGGATTTTGGAGGCAGTCAGTTGAAGAGTGGTCTGCATCTGACTGATGCTGGTGGAGCAGTGCCCTCTGGGCCATTGGAGCCATAGATCTTTCCCTCAGGCCAGGGGGCTGTGGGCTGATGGGATCTGCAGTTTCCTCACCAACCCCTTGGCCAAAGTCTGCCCAGAGGGGACCCACAGGCTGTGCCAGTCCTTGAGTCCATGCACTGTGCTGGCAAAGCCCTGCTGCCCCACGGGCTGGGTGACAACACACAGGCTGCCAGTGTTGAGTGAGGCTGCAGAACGTGATGTGTTCTGTGTGCAGAGCTGTGTGCAAGGGAGCAGCTCCTTCTCATGTCCTGCTGTTGAAGGTAGATGGTGCTTCCTAAGCAAGGGGTGCTTTGAGCATGGGCTGGGGGATTTGAGGCTCAGAACGTGGTTCCCATTTGACTCACGGCCGTGGTGAACTGTGGTGTTCTGGTATGAGGTTTCTCTCCTGTACTGCAGCAATACAATACTTGGGGGCTGGAGGTTTGTTTAACTCTTTGGATTGACACCTTCCTTTTGTAAATGTGTATTTATAAAATCTTGACATTAAAATAATTCTTTGTTTAACCAGACCAGAAATCCCTTCTGTGATCCCAGGCTGAGCTGTCTGTACACACCATCCTCTCACAACACAGTTCTGACAGGGGTGACCTCCAGCTTAAGTGATGCTGTGTAATGAGCTCCAGCACATCTCACTGCACCCAGAGCCTTGGACTGCAGAGCCCAGTGATGGGACAAGGAGTAACAGGCACAGGCTGGAGCACAGGAAGCTCCACTGGCACAGGAGGAGAAACTCTTCTTGTGCTGAGGTGAGGGAGCCGTGGCCCAGGCTGCCCAGGGAGGGTGTGGAGGCTCCTTCTCAGGAGATTTCCAACCCCACCTGGACACGTTCCTGTGCCCCTGATGGAGGGGAACCTGCTTTAGCAGGGGGTTGGGCTGGAGCAGCTCTGCAGGGCCCTTCCAACCCACCATGCTGGGATTCTGTGGGTCAGTGGGTCTGCTGGAGCAGTGTCTGTGCAGAGCAGAAGTAGCTGTTCTCATGTAAGGCTCAGCTGGAGCAGCCAAGAAGCTCCTTCAGTGGGTGCTTGGAGGGCCCCTGCCCAGGTCCCCACTCACCCCTGGCAGGTGACAGTGGCAGGAACTTCTAGTCCCCATTTCCATGGAAAAGGTGATTTATTTGTAGGGAGTGAATGTAAATGGGCAAGGTGAAGTTGGTGCTGACAGGAAGGTGCTTCCACAGCTGATATGGGATCCTTCTGCCCCTCTCCAGGCATCCCCCTTGTGCCAAGTCTGGCTGTGGCACAGCCACCAGGTAGTTGTTCTAAAATGTGTTGACATTTTTGGACTTCATATTGTTGTGGTTCCATCTGAACCAGCCGTGCAGCCCCTCACTGCCCCTCCCCATCTGCTGACTGATGCCTGTGCAGCAATTCCCCCTCCCAGCCAGCCCCCCAGTTTCTGTACTAGGCATGATGGTCTATGGTGTGGAATAACCCAGTGGCTAGTTGGGGTGGGCTGTCCTGGCCATGCTCCCTCCCAGCTCCTTGTGCACACCCCAGCCACCCCTCAGCCCACTCACTGTTGGGCAGTGTGAGGAGCAGACAGCCGGGATGCAGTGCAGCAATAACCAAAACATCCCTCTGCGACCGACCTTCTCTTCATTGGAAACCCAAACTACAGCCCTGGAGCAGCTCCTAGGGGGAAAATTAACTCTCTCCCAGCTGAAACCAGGGCACATGTTTATCCTCCTGCTGCCAAAGCTTCCCCTAGCCTGCTGGAAAATGGTGCTTTTCTGGAGGCTGCCGTTTGTTTAATCGAAGTCAGAGCATTTATTAGCACATGCCTTTAAATACAATTCTCTCTGCCTTATTTTTAGCCTCTTGGCAAACATTCAGCCTCTTGGCTTCTGAGGAGCTGCTGTTTTACTGTGCTGTGGATCAGACCCAAATCTCTTATCACTGCTGAATTGGGTGTGAGGCCTGGTTGCTGTTCCCTCACTGGCTGGCTGGGGTGTCCTGTGAGGCAGGAGCACGAGCTGCCACACAACCGGGAAATTCTCTGAATGGGCTTTTTTTTTGCCAAGGCAGTTTCTTGAGCATCAGCTATGTCATGCTGGCCCCACCTAAGGCCCCTGTGCCTGAGTGGTGGCTGCACTTTCCAGGGTTGACAGAAGCAGAAACACTTCCAAGAGCAATAAGAATAAACCATGATTCATTCTGAAATAGCAACACATCCCCCAGGTGTTGCAAGTGCAACTGAAAGGTGGGTTTGGAATCCTCCTGGTTTTACAGGCAGAGCCCTTTGGGGCCCTTGAGCACAATGGGGATGGAACAGGCCCTGAGGCACAGTTGCTGTCTGCTCTGGCTGTGCAGACATCCTTCCCGTGTGTCCTGGGCTCTGGTTGCTCTGTGGGTTGCTCCTTGGCAGCAGCTGCCACAGGCCAGCCCTGGTGTGTGCCCCATGGCTGCTGGGTTCTGGTTCCCAGGAGGGCCCTGGTCTGAAGGGCAGAGCACTGATCTTTCTGACCCTAATCTTTAACACAACACTGTGATGCATCCAGCACAAAAGCTTTAGAGTGGTTTTGCCCCCTGGCTGTGACTCCCCTGGCCCCAGGGAAGGGTGAAGGAGGGATGCTGAGTGCACAGGGGTAGCTGGGCCAAAACCAGCCCATGTGTGCTCGAGCCAGCCCATGTGTGCCCAAACCAGCCCATGTGTGTCTGAGCCAGCCCATGTGTGCCCAAACCAGCCCATGTGTGTCTGAGCCAGCCCATGTGTGTCTGAGCCAGCCCATGTGTGCCCAAACCAGCCCATGTGTGTCTGAGCCAGCCCATGTGTGCCCAAACCAGCCCATGTGTGTCTGAGCCAGCCCATGTGTGTCTGAGCCAGCCCATGTGTGCCCAAACCAGCCCATGTGTGTCTGAGCCAGCCCATGTGTGTCTGAGCCAGCCCATGTGTGCCCAAACCAGCCCATGTGTGTCTGAGCCAGCCCATGTGTGTCTGAGCCAGCCCATGTGTGCCCAAACCAGCCCATGTGTGTCTGAGCCAGCCCATGTGTGCCCAAACCAGCCCATGTGTGTCTGAGCCAGCCCATGTGTGTCTGAGCCAGCCCATGTGTGCCCAAACCAGCCCATGTGTGTCTGAGCCAGCCCATGTGTGCCCAAACCAGCCCATGTGTGTCTGAGCCAGCCCATGTGTGTCTGAGCCAGCCCATGTGTGCCCAAACCAGCCCATGTGTGTCTGAGCCAGCCCATGTGTGCCCAAACCAGCCCATGTGTGTCTGAGCCAGCCCATGTGTGCCCAAACCAGCCCATGTGTGTCTGAGCCAGCTGGCTGCGTTGGCTGCCCTTTGGCCTTTGATTCCTTCCTTTGGCACAGGGCTCTGGGCAGCTCCTTGGCCCCGGTTCCCTCCTGTTCCTGGAGTGACGGCACCTGTGGCTGCCTGGGGACGGCCTCAAGCCGTGGGCTGTGTGCTCTGGTGTGTCCCTCAGCTGCAGGAGCAGCCCTGGGGCAGGCCCAGCCCAAGAAGGTTTCTCTGTTTCCTTCTACTTGGTAAAAGCTGTGGGAGCAGTGCTGGGCCCCTCACTCCCTGCCACAGGGACACTGAGGGGCTGCAGCGTGGCCAGAGCCGGGCACTGAGCTGGGGAAGGGGCTGGAGCACAAGGGGCTGGGCAGGGGCTGAGGGAATGGGGGTGTTGAGCCTGGAGGAGGCTGAGGGCAGACAGGAGCCCTCTCTGACACTCCCTGACAGGAGGCTGCAGTGAGCTGGGGGTTGGTCTCTTCTCCCAGGTGACAAGTGACAGGACAAGAGGAAACAGCCTCAAGCTGCCCCAGGGGAGGTTGAGATTGGAGCTGAGGCAGAACTGTTTCCCTGAGAGGGGTGTCAGCCCCTGTGCCAGGCTGCCCAGGGAGCTGGGGCAGTGCCCAGCCCTGGAGGGATCCCAAAGCCCTGGAGCTGAGGTGCTGAGGGCCAGGGGTCAGTGCTGGGCTGGGACTCCATGGTTTTTAATTTCTTTCACAACCACAATGGTTTTAGGATCTATGATTTGGAGGCAGCAAACATTGTCTGTTTCCAAGCATTGGAACTGACTCAGGCAGCAAATGAGCTGTTTCCCACAGTTAGCCTTGCAGCCTCAGGGATTCCAAAGGGATTTGGTGCTGCTGCTTCCACTGCTTTGGACACAACTGACAAAAGGGTCCTTTGGAAATGTCTTTTGTTGCAGAATGATCATTCTGTGATGTAGGAGTTGATCTCAGAGGCACCCAGTGCTGTTGAGTGGAGGCAAAGACCAGGAGGCTTGTGGCCATGGTTGGTGGCAATGTGCTCGGTGTGACAGTGCAGGCTGGTCATCTCCATTCCCTTCTGTTTGTAGGTATCAGCACAAGGAAGTAAAACCTCATCAGAAGCAGAATCTCGCATTTTCTGGTTGGGTCTGATCACCTGTCCCATGATCTGGGTGATATTTGCCTTCAGTGCTCTCTTCTCCTTCAAAGTGAAGTGGCTGGTGAGTGGCCTCTGCTTGCTGGCCCTCAGCCTCCTCTTCTCCAGCCTCAACACCCCCATTCCCTCAGCCCCTGCCCAGCCCCTTGTGCTCCAGCCCCTTCCCCAGCTCTGTGCCCGGCTCTGGCCACGCTGCAGCCCCTCAGTGTCCCTGTGGCAGTGAGTGAGGGGCCCAGCACTGAGCACAGCCCTGGAGCTGCAGCCTGCCCAGGGCCCAGCACAGGGGACAGTCCCTGCCCTGCTCCTGCTGCCACCCCACTGCTGATCCCAGCCAGGCTGCCCTTTGCTTCTTGCCCCCCTGGGCACGCTGCTGGCTCCTGTTCAGCCGCTGGCACCAGCCCCCCCAGGCCCTTTCCCTGCAGCAGTTTCCAGCCCCTCTGCCCCAGCCTGGAGCTGCCTGGGCTTGGTGAGGCCCAAGGGCAGGACCCAGCACTTGCTCTTGTTAAACCTCAGCCCATGGCTCCAGCCTGGCCAGGGCCCTCTGCAGAGCCTTCCTGCCCTCAAGCAGATCTGTGACTTGCTGGGTTCATCTCTGAGCCCTGTGGACTCCTGGAAGCCTCCTTGGCCTGCTGAGTTATCCCTCTCCGTGCTGCCAGGTTGTGCAAGCCTCCTCCTATTTAGTTCATTTTGGGCAAATTCTTTGGATGTTTTTTGTCAGTCACACAGCAATGTTGTAAACAGCTCCATGGTAACCACTGGAGCACATGAGTCACTTCACTGCCACGGGACAGACTCCCTTGCCCTTCCCCACTGTGGTGTTTCCACTTTGAGGGAGGGTTTAGCTGATGAGACGGTTACTCACCGTTTCCTATTGAGGGAACTGATATTGAGTCTGGCCCTTTTGGGACAGTTTGGACAACTTCTGCCCCGTTGGACTGATCCTCTTCCCCCACTTTTCATCTATCCCCCTGCAGTAAGGTTTAAACTCTGTATAAGTTTCTTTTAACTAGTAGCTGGATTCTATTTTGCTTTTGTTGGAGCTCTCTGTCACATCTGGACCCTGTTTCAGAAGGAATGTGAATCACCCACCAAGCTGCCTCCGGGCTGGGGGAAGTTGCACAGCATGGAGAGCCCACTGGGCTGCAGGCACCTGAACCCATCTGCAGGGTTCAACCTCACCTAAAAGGCTTTGGGGATGAGGAAAACACCTGAACAGTTGTTTGCTCAGCCCTGGGGGATGTGAGCCCTTGATTTTTTCTGGTTTAAATCGCAGGGTCCTGCCCAGAGTTTGGTTTAATTAGGGTCTGGGCTGGAGAGGAGGGGATGAGGATCCTGCTTGGGTCCTGCCCTGTCCCCAGCTCAGAGGTGGGAGTCCTCGTGGGTGGGCTGGCTGGTAGCCAGGGCAGGAGAGTGGCACAGGGCTGGGGGCAGGTTGGGGTGCAGTGCCCTTCTCAGGCATCATGGGCTGTGCTTGGGCTGATGCCCCAGAGCTCTCCTGCAGCTGCTGTGAGTGGGACACCCCAAATAGCCTCCGTCTCCCTGCCTCAGCAGAGCAGGATCGGTGACATCCCTGGGGGGTTTCCTCTCTGTTTATGGAGGAATGGGGAGAGTGAGCAGCCTTCTGGGGACATTAAACCAGCCTTTTGGGCCGTGAGCTCCTGGGCAAAGCTTCTTCACCCCCTGGCACCTGGGTTCAAGGGCAGTGTGAGCAAACAGCAGTGCTGGGCTGAGCCTGCCCTCAGGACCCCGACCGCAACAGGCTTCGTCCCTCCCTCTCCCCTCCAAACCCTGTGGCAGCAGAGGGAGCTCTTAGGCTTTTTTTCCCCCTCTCCCTAATTAAACAATGATAAGGAAAAAAAGAGGAGGAAAGGAAAGCTTTCTGGAAGGGCTGGTGGGACACACCCCCGAGGAGCATCCCTGCGATGTGAGGAGTGCCAGGAGCAACCAGCCAGCGTGGCGTGTCCCAGCCAGCGTGGGACCACGGTGGGCAGAGTGTCACCTCCTCAGCATCCCTCTGGGTATCACCCCTGGCCCCAGCCACCTCCTGCACCTCACAGAGGGGTGACAAAGAGGAAAACAATCACCAAACCCACCTCTCCTTCCGCTGGGGATATAACAGGAATGTGATTTCACCGCCCTGGTGTTAAGGGGAGATGTGAGCAACCACTGGAGTTGGAAAAAGTAAGTAAAAGGCAGATTTATTCCCAGCTGGGTGTGTGAGTGGGACCAGCAGCTGCACTGGCTCCTCCAACAGATCTCAGCTGTCCTGAGTTTGGGGAAGAAGCTCTGATTTAAAATAAATGCTTCCTAGGAAGGGATTCGGTGCCAGCAGCAGGTGCCCATCTGCCAGGGGGCACAACACACCCTGCAGCACCCCTGTGGTCCAGCACCCTCCTGGGGCATGGGCTCTGTGTCCCTGGAGCCGTGGTGTGTGCTGGGTTTGGGGTGCAGAGAGGAACTTGAGCACTCTCTGACACTCCCTGACAGGAGGCTGCAGTGAGCTGGGGGTTGATCTCTGCTTCCAAGTAGCAAGTGATAGGACAAGAGGAAACGACCTCAAGTTTCCCCAGGGGAGGCTGAGGTTGGAGCTGGGGCAGAACTGTTTCCCTGAGAGAGTTGTCAGCCCCTGTGCCAGGCTGCCCAGGGAGCTGGGGGAGTGCCCAGCCCTGGATCCCAGAGCTGTGGAGCTGAGGTGCTGAGGGCCCTGGGTTGGTGCTGGGCTGGGCAGGGTGAGGGGAGGGCTGGGACTGCAGCAGCTTCAAGGGCTTTTCTGACTGAAACAGGTCCATGGGTCTATGATACTCAAGTTGAAAAGTCTATTAAAAATGATCATCCAAATGACTGAGAGAGGATTTTACATCTGTGTCCAAGTTTGCAAGCAAATACGGGCATTTGTAGGAAGAGCAGTCATCCTCCAAATATTCCTCCCCCTCTTCCAAGCAGCTCCTGCAGGGAGTGACTGAGGGAACAGCAGGAATGGGATGATCCTGTGAGGAGCTCGGCTGCAGCTGCCTGGTTCCACCTTGACCTCTGCAAATCTGGTTGGGCCAAGGCAGACTTCTTTGGAAGTGAAAACTCCCCGACTTGCTGATGGCCCTTTGCCAAGTGTTGCCCTCGGAGAGCAAAGCGTGAGTAGCCCAGCATGGCAGCAGGGCTCCAGCTTGAAGGTTTGTGCTAAGCTGAGGACTGTGCCTGTCAGTGGACACTGGCAGGAGCAAGCAGGAGAAATTCCATCTCAGCAGCAAGGTGTTGAGGGGCTGGGATGTCCATGGGGTCTGGGACAGGGGAGCTGGCACCCTAGGGCAGACACAAGCGTATCCAACCGTGTTCCTTCATGGGAGCACCACAGAGATTTCACATCAGAGCAGCTCAGCACGCCTGTGGCAAACCTGAGTCAGAAAACCCTCAGCATATGGGTGCCCAGGAAGGACGTGCACCCAGCCTGGATGGAGATCTGGCAGCTCAGAAGCTCCTCTGTGCAGGCAGGGCCTGTGCAGCCCCATCGGTGGCAGAGGGCAGGAGATGCCCAACAGTTTGCTTGGGCCCAAGGAGGATGTGGCAAACACTGGCCATGATGACCAGCTGCCCTGCCCTGTGCTGCTCCCCTCGCTGCACACTCACCCACCCACTGCACCTCGCTTCCTACATGATTGCTCCCAGGGGAACACGGTTTGGGACCAGGCCCACGTCTCTGCCTTGGATACTGCAGTTATGGAGTACACATCACCCAGGGGACACGTGTCCCTTTGGGACCTGGGGAGCTGGGAACCACACTGACCAGGGCTCTGCTGCCACTGCCCCCCTGCAGCAGGCATGCAGACCCTTGCAGCACTTGATAAAACAGACAGAGGCACAACTGGGCACTGCTGGAGCATATCCAGAGCCGGGCACAGAGCTGGGGAAGGGGCTGGAGCACAAGGGTGCTGGGGAGGGGCTGAGGGAATGGGGGTGTTGAGCCTGGAGGAGGCTGAGGGGAGACAGGAGCACTCTCTGCAGCTCCCTGACAGGAGGCTGCAGTGAGCTGGGGGTTGGTCTCTCCAGTACTGAGTGACAGAACAAGAGTAAATGGCCTCAGGGGAGGTTGAGATTGGAGCTGAGAAAGAATATTTTCACTGGGAGGCTTGTCAGCCCCTGTGACAGGCTGCCCAGGAGTCCCCAGCCCTGGAGGGATCCCAAAGCCATGGGGCTGAGGTGCTGAGGGCCAGGGGTTAGTGCTGGGCTGGGCAGGGTGAGGGAGAGCTGGGACTGCAGAAGCTTCAAGGGCTCTTCCAACCCAAACCATTCTGTGATCGTAAGCATCACAGCATGATCCCTGCTGGGGTACCAGGGGTGCAGCCCCCACCCAGCACCCCCTCACTTCCTCAGGGTGCTCTCATACCCTTACACACGTGTATGCACACATAGACACACACATGTGTGCACAGACACACTGGTGTACACACACACACACACACAGAGGTGTGCACACAGACATAGGCACACACGTGTGCAGACAGAAACACAAATGTGTGCACACATATGTGCACATAGACACACACACGTGCAACACATACATGTGCACATACATGTGTGTACACAAACATAGACACTCACATGTGCACACACATATACACATAAACACACCTGTGTGCACACATAGACACAAACACATGTATGCACACATAGACACACGTGCACACATAGACACACGTGCACACACAGACACACACGTGTGCACACACAGACACACACACACGTGTGCACACACAGACACACACGTGTGCACACATAGACACACACACATATGTTGTCCACCTCAGCAGGTTTTTTTTCTCTGCTTGGCTGTGGGTGCTGTGAGTGTTTAAGGAAAGGCCTGGCCCTCACTCTGAGCCACAGGTAGATCCTGGGGAAGGCCCAACAACCCATGGCTGTGGAGCAAAAGCACAACACTTGCCAGGCTGAGTGAGCCCCTGCCTTTTGGCATCCCTGGTAGCTGGGATGGAAGGTGCTGCTGTTCTCATCAGGCACTTTTTCACCATCAAATAACCTTCACTCTGCCCCTCGGTCCCTCAGCCCCTGGGTGCTGCCAAGCATGAGGGGTGTTGTGGCTGTGCCCTGTGCAGCTGTTGTGGATTTGATGTGGATTTCATGGATCCTTGAACTTCAGGGACCGTTTAACTTTTGCTTAGTGATACTCAAAGGTGTGAAGCCCCAGCTGGGGTGGGTAACTGAAGGCACAGCCCAGCTCTGCCTCCTGAGCATCCTCCTTGCAGCCTGGCAGCACCCTCAGACCCTGATATGAGCTCTGCAGCTCAGGTCTCTCCTACTCTAAATATGTATTCGAAGGAAATTCCAACTCAGACCTCTCCTGGCAAAGCTCTCCAGCTCTGCTCCTGTGCTTTGAGCACATGGGACCTCCGACTTACAGCTGCAAATATCTTGTAGTTATACAAAAGGAAGCAGCAGAGCTAATGTGCCTGGGAATTATCCCATGTCCTAAAGCTTTGCTGGGCCTGGAAGCCATCTGTGTGACCCTGCCTGGGGTCAGAGGTGAGACATTCCATTTTTCCTGTGTCATTCTGACTAAAAAGCAAAATACTGGCTGTTGCTCACAGCCCTGTGTGTGTGGCAGAACCCTGTGAGCTGTTTGAACACAGCTCAGCGATGTGAAAGTGTGGCCAGGGAGCAGCCACCCAGCCTGGCAGACACACAGCTGGGGGACATGTCACTGTCCTTCAGGGAAAGGGCAACACAAAATGTTTAACAAGAGCAAGTGCTGGGTCCTGCCCTTGGGCCTCACCAAGCCCAGGCAGCTCCAGGCTGGGGCAGAGGGGCTGGAAACTGCTGCAGGGAAAGGGCCTGGGGGGGTTGGTGCCAGCGGCTGAACGGGAGCCAGCAGCGTGCCCAGGGGGGCAAGAAGCAAAGGGCAGCCTGGCTGGGATCAGCACTGGGGTGGCAGCAGGAGCAGGGCAGGGATTGTGCCCTGTGCTGGGCCCTGGGGAGGCTGCAGCTCCAGGGCTGTGTCAGTGCTGGGCCCCTCACTCACTGCCACAGCGACACTGAGGGGCTGCAGCGTGGCCAGAGCCGGGCACAGAGCTGGGGAAGGGGCTGGAGCACAAGGGGCTGGGGAGGGGCTGAGGGAATGGGGGTGTTGAGCCTGGAGAAGAGGAGGCTGAGGGCAGACAGGAGCCCTCTCTGACACTCCCTGACAGGAGGCTGTGGCTGGGTGGGGGGTTGGACTCTTGTCCCAAGTAACGAGTGATAGGACAAGAGGAAATGGGCTCAAGTTTCCCCAGGGGAGGCTGAGATTGGAGCTGAGGCAGAACTGTTTCCCTGAGAGGGGTGTGAGCCCCTGTGCCAGGCTGCCCAGTGCCCAGCCCTGGAGATGGAGGGATTTCTGTGTAGCCTTTCTGCTCAGATGGGAGACAAGAGGTGGATGTGATGTGGGTCGATGCAGTAAGGCTGTGCCAACTGTCCTGGCTGACAAAGTTCCTCCCTCATCATGATGGGTGCTAGAGTCCTTCTTTAAGACTCCCAAACCTTCTCTTGACTGTCCTTTGGAGAAGGCACTTGCAAAGGTGGAGTGGCCAGACTGGCATTTTCCTCCCCTCTCAAACAAAGCCCAAGCCATGACCAGGACAGTGGGGTGGCTCACGTGGGGTTGTTTCCTACAGTAAACTGGGCAGCGCAAGGAGGAGGGGAGGAAACTGCCCTGCAGAGGCGGCTTGTTTACTGCAGCTCATGCTGCTCACGGACAGGAAAAGTGTCCCTTGGCTTCCCCTAGGCCCTGGCAAGCCAGGAGGTTGTTTTGCTGTCAGGAGAGGCGCTGGGGCTCACTGGGAGACAAGCATTTCCATCGCTCCCATCCCACCCCACGGGGCTGACTCAGATTTCCCGGAGATGCCGTTATCTCGTGCTGCCCGGCGCTCGCTCGGCACCCCTGCAGCAGCTGCCCTCTGCCCTTTCACAGGGCGCTGGAGCCTTCCTGCCTCTGCCACCGTGTGGATGTGTTCCTGTGCTGGGGACACCTTCAAACATGGGGCTCCAGCCCTGCCCTGCAACCAGAGATCTTCATTATGTCCATGCAGCCCAGAGGGGCCTTTTAACCAGAGGAGGAGGAAGAGGAAGGAGGATGATGGCTGGGGGAAAGGGGGATTTTTAGAACTGTGGATGTCATCAGCTGGACTCCCTTGGTTTGCATATTTCTCTAATCATGAGACAAGATCTCCAGGTTTTAGTCACAGCTTCAGTATCAGCCCTTTCTAAGGAACTGGGCTGTCTCAGCTCCTTGCCTCAGTTTCCCCAAACAGGGCTATCAGTGTACTCACACGAGTACTTTCACAAGGACAATGTCGTGCTGTGGGCATTGTCACTGGGCTTTCCCTCTGTCTGGACCCCTGGACCACAGCAGCATCCCAGCACAGCCATTTCCTCACCTATGAGCCCACTTGAGTGATGCTAAAGGCCCCAGCCCAGGTGATGAAGGACTCAGAGGTACTTCCATAGCTGTTTCCTTGCCAGATCCCTCTTGCTGTGCACAGAATGAGCCCCTCTGACTATAACCAATAAACTCTGGAAACTGTTCTGTCTCCTTTGTGCATTGCAATGGCATCTGGGAAGGGCCAGAGCTGGGGTAAGGAAGGTGGTCCTGGGTCAGGCTGCCTGACAGACCCAGCTCTGTGGGGATGGGGCTCTGGTGTAAATGATGTGGCTGAGTTTGGGCAGGATAGATTGGACCTGTGTCACAGCAGCAATGCCTTTGGCTTCCTACCCTGCTGGAGGCTGCAATGGCTCAGCTCCTCTCCTTGGTGCTTTTTTCAGCTCAAGGCTGGAGTGTCTCCTCCCAGGGCAGGGAGTTCTCCAAGAGGAAGCCATTATTAATTTCCAGGAATGTTTGAACCAGAGAAAGCTCCTGGGAGCCTCTTAACACCTGATGTCAATGTGTGTCCTTGGTACCACAGCCCTGGTGTTGCAAGGGACCAATGAGCCCTTCTGCATCGCTGCCTGCTGCTGCCAAGCAGCCCCAGGCTGGGCTCATGCCCAAAGGGCTGGAGGCAGTAGCTCCCTCCCAAAGGGGCCAGAGGCAGGGCTGCACATCACCACCTCCCCCAGGATGGGCTGTCCCAGGGCAGGGCCTGCTCAAGCCACAGACAGTTTCCAAGAGTGAAGATAAACGCCCTTGATGGAAACCTGTTCCCGGAACTCCTCCACTTCCCCTTACATCGGCACAAAAGGTTCCTGTGCTGTGGCATCTCACTGTATGAACCTGCTCCCTCCTACTTTCACCAGTACATTCTTGCAGGACTGAGACCTGTGTTTGGCTGCCATCACATCTCATCTCCACAGCTCCTTTGGCTGCTCCTGATGAGAGCTGTTTCCTTCATCCACCTCTCTATCGTCTCTCTGAGGTGGGGGACCCGTGTCCATGGTGCAAGTGACTCGTGGCTTTTTCAGGTGAAATAACATGGTCCTCTGTTCTTATCCCTTTACCTTCCCTCTCCCCTTTTCCCCTGGTTTGAAGGGAGCTGGGTACACCCACTAGCCCTTCTCCCCCCTGTCTCTGCTCCCTCCAGCACGGGGCTGGGACACATTGGGGTTGTGGCAGCAGAAGGAGTGACCTCAGTGCTGAAGCTCCTGGCTCAGGAGCAGGGCCCTGCCCGGTGGCTGTTTGCCAAATGCCTCTCTATTTACGATGCTCCATGAAAACAGTTACTGTCCCTACCGAGGAGGCTCAGCTGTGGGACACCCAGGCTGCCTGCTGCTGGCTGGGGAGAGGGATGGAGGTGCCAAGTCACGCCCAGGCCCTGGGCACGGCTCGTGGAGCCCCAGAACACTGCCTGTGCCATGAGAGGGGCTGCTCCAGAGTGACCAGCCCTGCTCCCTGGGCTGCTCCGGGGTGAATCGCTGGGCTCAGCTGCATTTGCTGGTTTCTGCCTGCTGTCATCTTGACTGCATCCTCCCTGTCTCACCACACCTTCTCCCTAGGTGCCTTTATCTCCCATCCCGGGCGTTCCCATCCTGCTCTCTGGCTGCAGTCCTCAGTGCTGCAATTAGTAAAATCTGGTGCTAAATAAGAACATGGAACCATAGAATTGCTTTGGCTGGAAAAGCCCGTGAAGCTGCTGCAGTCCCAGCCCTCCCCTCACCGTGCCCAGCCCAGCACTGACCCACAGCCCTCAGCACCTCAGCTCCACAGCTTCGGCCTCCAGGGCTGGGGACTCCCCCCAGCTCCCTGGGCAGCCTGGCACAGGGGCTGACACCCCTCTCAGGGACAGTTCTGCCTCAGCTCCAATCAGACAGCCAACAGCTCCAGCCAGATCGCCCCCACAGCCCACTCCCTCGAGGAGAAGCAGCAGCAGGAGGGCTGGGTGGATTCTCCCCACGCTGTCCCGCAGGGAGGGCTCTGCTCAAAGCCACCTCCTGGTCCCGGTGACAACCTCGTGCCCCACGCACAGACAGCTGTGCTGTAGCTGTGGCTGAGGGCTGTGGGTTAGTGATGGGCTTGGCAGTGCTGGGGTGTCATGGTTTAGGCCCTTCAGGGAACAAAGACCACGATTAGCCTTGAGTACCGAAGTGGCTGAGAATTGCCCAAAGGCAGGGAGAGCTTAATTGCCCCTCAAGGTTCAGGACAAAACAGAGCAGGCCACTCGGTTTGGGGAAGAAAACAGAGAATAATTTAATGCAACATCAACTAAAACATAACCATAAACCCCAAAACATGACCAAAATAAACCAACACAGAGTGGTACAACAATGAAGAGTCCGACCAGCCCTTTCAGGACACCTTCTCCCCACCCCTCCCCTCTTCCCGGGCTCAGAGCCCTGATCCCGGGGTTTTTACCCCGTCCCACCCTGCACAGCTCAGGGCACAGGCAGTGGGGGTTTCAGTCAGCCTGTTCCCCATAGTTTCGGCTGTTTGTCCCTCCTCAGGACAGGTGACTCCGCACCCACCCTCCCTGCAAGCCCGTGGGGTGCCTCACACTCACACACAGCCCTGCCCGGGGCTCCCACGCGCACTGAGCCCAAAGGCTGCAGCTCCTCTCTGCCTCTCGTGTGGGGCTGCTCTGCGGCTCTCCAGCACGGCCTGGGCCATGGCCCCTCTCCTCACACAGTCTCTGCCCGTCCGGGCTCACTCACACGGAGCTGCTGGTGGCTCTCAGCCCTGCCATGGCCCTGCATGGCTTGCAGGGGCACAGCTGCGTTCTCACCACGGCTTGCACAGGGGTCTCTGCTCTGCTGCTCCTCCTTCCTTCCTCCTGCTCTGCCTGTGGGGCCCACATGGTCACCTCCATCTTGTGTCACTCCTACAGCTCCTGCCAGCACTTCACATTCCCATCCCCTAAACAGTGCTGGCAGAGGCGGCAGGTTGGCCCAGCCGGGCCGGAGGTGGGTGTGAGCCCAGGAGCCGGGGGAGAGCCCAAAAACTCTTTACTGGGCCTTCACTGCAGCCCCCTCCCCCTGGTACCAAGCAAAAGCTGCTCCTTGCTAAACCAGAACATAGGGGAATGGTTGGACTCCAGGAGCTTAAAGGTCTTGACCAGCCCTAATGATTCTGTGATGAAACCAAAAATAAAAGAGCAAGATCCCCTCTCTTCCCTGAGGCTGGGCTGAGCACAGCCCCGGCTTTCACCTGTGGCAAGGGATGATCAGCAGCAAATCCATCCCAGGGACAGCACAGATGCCTGGCAGCATCCCACAACAGCATCCCATGATGACAGCATCCCACAGTGAGACCATCCCATGACAGTGTCCCACAACAGTATCCTATGACGACACCATTCCATGACAACAGTGTCCCACGACAGCATACCCCAGCACCACAGACTGCAGCCGCCTTCAGCAGCAGCTGGCCTTTGTGCCAGGAGTCATAGCCTCTCCTCCCAGCACAGACACGACCCAGGACAAGTCCAGAGATCTTAGGAACTGCTGTAGCATTTCCCAGCAGCAGTTCTCCCCCAGCTAAGGGCAGGCTTTGACACTGCTGGTAACCAAGAACACTGTGAGGACAAGAAGGCATTTAAAGTGATTTTCTTCCTGGAAAAGGAATTTCTCTCCTTTCTCTCTTTTGGGTTTTATTTTTTGTTATTATTAAAGGTCATGAAATGAGTTCTGGGCAAAGCACCTGGGATTCATGCAATGCCTCAGCCAAAACTAGCTCTTTATTCTGTGTCTGATGAGCAGCTTCTGGTTAACACTGAGTTTAACGTGGCCAGAGCCGGGCACAGAGCTGGGGAAGGGGCTGGAGCACAAGGGGCTGGGGAGGGGCTGAGGGAATGGGGGTGTTGAGCCTGGAGAAGAGGAGGCTGAGGGCAGACAGGAGCACTCTCTGGCACTCCCTGACAGGAGGCTGCAGGGAGCTGGGGAGAGGTCTCTGCTCCCAGGTAACAAGTGACAGGACAAGAGGCAATGGCCTCAAGTTGTAACAATTTCAATCTCCCATTTAAATTAGATGCTAGGCAGAACTGTTTCCCTGAGAGAGGTGTCAGCCCCTGTGCCAGGCTGCCCAGGGAGCTGGGGGAGTCCCAGCCGTGGAGCTGAGGTGCTGAGGGCTGTGGGTCGGTGCTGGGCTGGGCAGGGTGAGGGGAGGGCTGGGACTCCATGGGCTTAAAGGGCTTTGCCAACCAAAACAATTCAGTGATTCTATGAATGGGAATCCCATCTTTCTGTGAGCCAAAGGAATGAGCTGTGTCAGCACCGCATGGAGTGGCATCGCGCCCTGGGCACGGGCTCGTCACATACAAGGCTTTGGGTTTCTGAGGCATTTTCGCCTCAGATCTCATTTTTGGCTGTACTAATGTTAATTAATTTCTGCTGTTAATTAAACTTCCCAATCTGTTAACAAAATAGAGTGTGTGTGGATGGAGTAAGGGTTCAACTCCAGCTCCTCAGACGCCCCGGTGAGTCAGTAGCTGCTGCGTGGACTCACTCAGTTGCCCGTGGGGCAGTGGTTACCAGGGGCTGGTGACCTGCTCCAGGGCACACATGGGGCCAGCTGGGCCTTTAGACATTTCCATGGTGTTTCTTCGTGTGGGCTGGATGTGGGTATTTTGTTTACATCATGGGAAGGATGATGCCAGCTGAACTGTGTGTGAGATGTAGGCTGCAGGGACAGAATCACAAGGGGAGCAGCACTGAAGTGGCCAGGAGGACTTTATCCAGCCAAGACATGCAGTTTCTGGAGAGCTGGTGTGAGAGGAGGATGGTGACATGGTACCACCATGGCACAGGACTTGACAGCTGACCCCCATAATTCATGTACTTGGGGGGAGGTGGCCAGGGGAGCAAAGAAACATTTGGGGACACAGATGAGCCTGCACAAGGGCAATGTATAGGAGTGACTGGAGGCATGAGCTCTAAGTGCACCGAGTGCCTGCCTCTTCCCCAGTAGCTTTAAAACCACATAGCCAATTCAGCTGAAAGTCATGAAAGAAGGAGAAATCCCCCATGAGCTTAAGAATCCTCTTCCAGGTGTGTGCAACATGGTGGCTGAGTGTTCTGGTTTGGCAAGGAGCAGCTTTTGCTTGGTAACAGGGGGAGGGGGTTGCAGTGCAGACCTGGTAGAGTTTGCAGACTCTGTCCCGGCTCCTGGGTTCACACACACCTCTGGCCTGGCTGGGCCAACCTGCCACCTCTGCCAGCACTGTTTGGGGATGGGAATTTGAAGTGCTGGCAGGAGGTGTGAGAGTGACACAAGATGTAGGTGACCACGCATGGAGCAAAGCTCAGCAAAAGTGAGAGGACTGTCTGAATCACCAGAGACTGTGCTGCCATTCAGTGAGAGCTGGACAGGCTGAGAGTTGGGCAGAGAGGAACCTGCTGAGGGTCACCAAGGACCAGGGCAGAGTCCTGCACCTGGGGAGGAACAACCCCCTGCACCAGCACAGGCTGGGGGTGACCTGCTGGAGAGCAGCTCCAGGAGAGAGACCATGAGCCAGCCAATGGCATTCTGGGGGCATCAAGAAGAGTGTGGGCTGTAGGTTGAGGGAGGTTCCCCTGCCCCTCTGTTCTGCCCTGCTGATGCCTCATCTGGAGTCCTGCACACACAACCCCCACCATTCTGGAGTTCTGTCTTCTTTACAATGCATGACTGCAACCTGCCTGATGCTATTGGGAATGAGGAAGCTCTGTGTGAGGTGTCTAATACCCAAAGCCAGTCTAGTGCTATCAGTCAGACTCATCCTGACTGCAAGGCCCCTTGGAGCAGTGTGAAGCTGGAGGGTGCATGAGGCAGTGGAGAGTGGCCAGACTATAATATCTCCATAGTTTCAGCATGTGTGTTGGCAGCAGAGCAGCTTCTCACAATCTGTGCCCAGTCTGAGTATCTATGAGGAAAAAAAAAGGAAAAATACTGTTTTGGCCACTTGTGAATATATAATTGCTGTACCCCCCCTCCTGTCTCTGCAGTGAAAAACATGGATGCTTTTTTAAAGAAGAACCTGGAGCCCTCGGAGCAGGACATGTTTGACCAGTTGACACAGATGGAAGCACCTTCTGTCAGCACCTCCAGGAGCCTGCACAAAGGTAAGGGCTGCTTGGGGCTGCCCTGTGCCAGGGGGATGGGCAGGTGGCTGCCTTGGGCACTGTAAAGTGGACAGAGCTGGAAGATGCCTATGTGTGCACCTCCAGCCTCCACACCCTCCCTGGGCAGCCTGGGCCACGGCTCCCTCACCTCACACCAAAGGACTTTCTCCTCCTGTGCCACTGGAGCTGCCTGTGCTCCAGCCTGTGCCTGTTACCCCTTGTCCTGTCACTGGCCACCACACAACAAACACTGGCCCCATCCTCTCCACACCCACCCTTAAGGGACTGATCAGCATGGATAAGGGCCCCTCTCAGCCTTCTCATCTCCAGGCTGAACAGCCCCAGGGCTGCAGCCTTTGCTCCTCACACACGTTCCAGCCCCTCGGCATCTTGATGTCCCTGCACTGGCCTCTCTCCAGCATTCCCCTGTCCCTCTGGAGCTGGGGAGCCCAGAACTGGACCCAGGACTCCAGATGAGGCCTCAGCAGGGCAGAGATCAATTGTTTTTCATCGGCACTTGTCTGACTCCACAGCTCTGTGGGCTGGGGCTCAGGGAGGGCTCAGGCTGTCCCAAAGCCAAACAACTTGTTGAGGTGCAGCCCCACTCCAGACACCTCGAGGTGGGTGGGACTGGTTCCTTGCCAACCACTTATTTCCCCTGGTCCCTCCAGCCCTGTCAATGCATCAGCCTTTAGATGCTTCTGTTGGCACCCAGGTAGAAGGGCTGTAGAAATGCTGCTACAGGGAAAGGATGCTCTTGGCGGCTCTGCAAGTTTTCCCATGGTGATGTTGAGCTGCATTACAGCCCTGTTCCATGGGTGGAGAACCTGGCTGCTGCATTTGCAGCTTTTATTTTGTTGACTTGCTTTGCCCAAGGGATGAGGTGTGTTTCTTGGGGAGTTGCTTTTTACTCTGACCCGTCAGTTTTGCTGGGGTCACCAGCCAGCAGTGTTGGAGGAGCCAAATGGTGTGTGCTGCAGACAGATAGATGTGTGTGTTACACACTTGGAGCCCTGCCCAAGGGAACATGGGAAGCAGATGTTGGCTGAGTGACCTGCTGGATGAGCCCTGGGCCCTCGGTTCCCCTGGTGCCTCTCTGGCCTGGCTGGGACTGAGCTGGGGATGGGACCTCAGCGGAGGCTCGGGTGAGTTCAGCACAGCCAGCCTTGGCTTGTTCAGCTGGGAGGACTGGCTACTCGTTTTAAAAGTTCCTATAGCAGAAAAAGCAGAGCCAAAAGTCATGTTAAATGATACCTGGAGCATGACCAAGAGATTGAGAACTTCTGACCTCTTTTCTGCATTCTTATGGAAGCCTGGAGGCTGCTCTGAGTTATCCTGCAGTGGCCAGGGGCCAGATGGAGCTAGCTGGGGTGTTGAGCGCTCCTCTGGTAGCCTGTCCTGCCCATCCAGACCCATCCCCACTCATCAGACATCACTTGAGACCAACATCAGCTACCTGGATTTAGAAGCTGGCCTCTGGCCTTTCTCCTACCCACAGAACAGGACAAAAGTTGAAGGTTTGAGGTGAATCTTCAGATGTTTTAGCTTCAGACCCAAAGAAAGACCTAAATGGATGAAATCCTTGTCTGGGCTCCACAAACCTCCTAGAACACAAAAGACTCTAAAGAAACATGAGGAAAAACTTGTTCCCTGTTGAGGTGAGGGAGCACTGGCATGGGCTGCCCAGATGGGCTGTGGAGTCCCCTTCTCTGGAGACATTCAAACCCCCTGGGTGAGTTCCTGTGTGCCCTGCTCTAGGTGGTGCTGCTCTGGCAGGGGGGTTGCACTGGATGAGCTTTCCAGGTCCCTTCCAGCCCTTGAGAGATTCTGTGACTCTGTGACTTCCACTGGTAAAGGCACATGGGATATCTGTCTCTTTTCCTTTGTGTTGTCCTCTGTTGTGTCACCTCACATGTGCTCACTACACCATGCTGAAGGTTCACATCTTGCTGTGAACCATGTCAGTGGGTCCTGCTTAATCTGTGTACAGCAGTCTGGCGTGCTGGGAGTGTTTCTGCTGCTGTGTGGTGTGTGTGTGAGTGCTTTCCATGCAGGATGGCTGTGCCTACTGCTTCCCTGAGCATCCCCAGCAAGCTGGGCCAGGGTGCCAAAACCTGTGTCTGCTGGCCACAGGGAGAGTGTTGGCCTTGGGGTCTAGGCTGCCTTTGTTTGATGACCTCAGCGAGTGAATATAACAGGAGGAAGACCTACTAAAACTGGGCAAAGAAACCTTTTTCTCCCTAAAACATGAGATTTAGGGCTTGTAAGTATGCTGGAACCTCGGGTGTCTTTACAGCCCTGGGTTGGTGCTGGTGTGGGGTGATGAGGGTTCCAGCTGGCTCCAAACACCGTCTGCCTCAGCGGATGTGACATTCCTCCCAGCTCTGGCTCCTGGCTGCAGCTCAGATGTGGCAAAAGGAACAGTTTGCTGCAGAGTAGGGAGGTGTCTGGGTGAGTCTGATGGCTTTGTGTAGACTGAGGTTTCTTTGCTCCTAAAAAAAGAGTTTTATTCTGTTCCTGCCCATAGGCTCTGCTCAGGGCTGAGAGTTACAAAGGGGCTGGGTAATGCAGGAGTGGAGAGAGAAACTGCTACAGGGATTGCATGATCAGTTTTGAGTGACTTGTCCTTCTGGAGTGAGGAGCAGCACTGTTGTGAAATAATGCTGGAGAGGATGTTTTGAGGGACTTGTGCTTTTCCTGCTCAAAGCCATATGTGCAGCTGGAACAGGAGTCAGCCTTGGCTGACTTTCAGGGCAGATTAGAAAAACTAATTGGCTCCAAATGCCCTGATTTGGCCCCTCTGAAGATGGAGTATCTGAGGTCCAGTGGGTGATCTGGGGAGACAAATACCTCTTGTAAAGTCTGAGTCCCCCAGGTGATGGACTGGACATGGCTGATGGTTCAGAAGGGACCCTGGAAGCCCAGCATCTCAGCAAGGTTCAGCCTTTGCAAAGGAAACTCCAGCCCAGGGTATGTCATGGTTGGCAACACAAGTCTCTGGATGCTTTTCTAAATAGTGATCTGCCCTTCCATTGTAGATTGTCTCCTTTTTTTGGAATGAACTCATCTTCTGAAGTCTTCATCTGAAACATCCCTGTCCTCCCAGCTCAGGGAAAGGACGACCTTGTTGGGGCACTTCCTACAGCAACTCCTTGCTTCTGTTTTTGGCTTTTCCCCCCTCACTTTGCACTTTTGGGAAGATGGTGTTCTGACTCCCACTTCCACCTTCTGTGAAAGGGATGATGGCAGAGGGTGTTGTAGGGCTGAACAGAGGCTGCAGTGGGCTGGGCTGTTCTCCAGGGACAGCTATGCAGAAATTCAAGGTAATACTTTCTTGATCACAGCTCAGGAAAAAGAATGTTTTAAGTGATTAGTTCAGTCTTTCTGAAGAGACTCGTGTCCAGGCCTCTTGGCTGTTGGCTTCCCCTGGAAATGGTATCAAAAGCTTCCTTGCAGGAATGCCCAAGGAAACTTTCAGGCAAATAATTCCTCAGGGACACTTGTGGAAAGGCAGTTGTACCATTTTTTAACTGTGGATGACTGATCTGAAAAGGCTTCAATGTGAGACTACGTGTGTCCTGCTGGGACCTTGGTCTCTGCTGAGCAGCTTCCTCGTGGTCCCTGTCACACGGGCCCAGGGCTGAGTCCTGATGGATCAACCTGTGTGCAGCAGCTCAGGGCTGAACAGTTTCCCTGACAGTTGCTCTAGAGATCACCATGAAGCTCTTCACATTGTTTTGGATGTGCTCCTTGTATTTATTCTACACAGCAGGCCAGCTCTAGCAGTGCATCCTCCAAAGCTGTGTGTATGAGTGTGTGAGTACACTGAGCTCTGTCCCTCCCCTCCTCACCTGGAATAAACTCATGACTTTCAGACATATTCTTTTCCTTCTCCATATGCTTCCATAGATTTCAGGAAGTTGCTGCCATCTAAAGGGCACAAAAAGGTTGCTCTGCAGCTACGAAACAGTGAAGGTGTTGTGTGCAGGGTGCATGTTTCCTGCTTTGTGGCTGCCTACGAAGGTCTCTTTGGTATTAGATAAGTTCTTCGTGCTCTTCTGGGCAAAACCTGTGCCTGTCTCCAAGCTGTGCTTAAAAGCAATGCTGAGTGGCCTTGAATCAGTAACTGACTGCTGGAGAGCTTGACAACATGTCACCAAAGGGTTTGGGGGCTTTAGTCATTGACAAAGCACATCAATTGTGCTTTGA
The DNA here is from genome assembly GCF_028858725.1 of Colius striatus. Taxonomy (NCBI): domain Eukaryota; kingdom Metazoa; phylum Chordata; class Aves; order Coliiformes; family Coliidae; genus Colius; species Colius striatus. Next base: position 10,620,952 of record NC_084776.1, read on the forward strand.
GTTTGTTCATGGGGATCAGAGCTGTGAAGGGTGATCCTCAGAGCTGGGCTCCAAGTGAGTCTTAGTTGTAAGTTGGTCCCCATGAGAGAGCAGGGGATCCATGGTAATGGGGAAGTCTGTCGTGGTGGAAAGTGGCCAGGCTTCTGTAGCTTTGTGTGCACAGTCACAGAGCCAAGGGCAATAGGAAGGTAAGAAGCACAGACAGACCTTGTGTCCTGAGGAAGCATTTGGTGTGGCTCTTTGTGTCGAGGGTGGCTTTCCCATCTGGTGAGAGGTGCCCTGACGATGGGGAGAAATTCTAATGCAGAGGGAGTGGAATGGTTGGTTGGCACAGAGATATCTCAGAGATATGGAAAGGGTCACAAGTGGTGACATGAGTGCTCTGACTGGCCTTGGCAAAGCTGTCCACAGCTTCATTTGTTAGAACCACCTGCCTGGGTCTGGGTCACAAAGGAAAGGTTGGGTTAGGGAAGGGCTGCTCAGAAGCCTCTTGGGAGGGTCCTTCTGCTGTGCTTCTGTCATTCTTGATGGATATATATGTTATGTTGGACTTATTTCTGTGGGACTTGATTGAGGGGAACCTGTTTTAGCAGGGGGTTGGACTAAAATGATCTCTAGAGGTCCCTTCCAGCTCTTAGGATGCGAGACTGTGATATGCAGGCCTGTGTTGTGCCTTTCAGGGCAGGTCAGTTGTTCCATGGTGTGCAGCAGCCATCAGGTTTGTTCAGGTAATACGAAAAACTCATTTAGAGGCTGCTTCAAGTGACCTCAGTCACTCAGGTCATTCCAGGAGGCTCTGAAGACACAAATCCCACAGTAACTCAGCAACCACAACTGTGTGAGGGTTTTTCTTTCCTGGACTGGTAAAACATCTGTCCTCCTTGCAGACTGGTGCTGTGACAGCAGCACTGCTGACTGCAGGGCACAGGGGAGGCTGTGTGGGGGTGTATGGGGGAAATGAAAACAGGAGCAAGAATCTGCTGTAGCTAAACCAATGCAGAAGGTAATTTGAGTAAATAAATGTGACAATCCATCTGGATAAACTAAGTGCCTTGTGTGCAAGAGAGGGCTGGCTGTGTGTTTCACCCTGGCCCCTTCCTGAGTGATATTTGTGGCAGCTCTGTGCCACTGAAGTTGTTTCCTTTGATGACCTGGCCTTTGTTCTGCTTGTTAGTTGTTTAGGAGGAGGGCCTGGGGAGCTCCCTCTCGGGTTGTCCCGGATTTCCTGAGGGAATGTTCTCTTCCCCTGGAAGGTTAATTGTCTGCCCCCAGTATTCCTGTTCTCAAGGCCCATTTGGGTGGATGCTGAACATTCCCACCTCACATTTTTAGCGTGGCAGGCGGCCTTGCAACATCTTCCTGCTAAAAACAGACGCTGTTTCAGGCCCAGCTCACACTGCAGGCTGCAGCCAGAAGGGCTCATGGACACAAAGGCATGTGCACACCTCCTCTTCCTCCTGCACGTGGAGTGTGGGGGGCACCTGCTAGGCCTTCCCCATGCCCATGGTTGAGGTGGGTGGGTGGTGAGATCAGCTTGTCCAGCCATTCCTGCTGCAGTACAAAGGACCATGTTGCTCATGAAGGGCTGGAGTTTGCAACCCTGCATCCAGCAAAGCCAAAGCCAAAGCTTGGACATCACGATTGTGGATCTCTGTGTGCAGAGCAGTGTTGCTGTCTCGGAGCTGGGGAGGTATTTGGGCAGTGATATGTCCTGGGGTTCTCCAGCTGAAGTGCTACTCAGTGGGAGGCAGTGTGGGGCCATGTGCAGCTCTGGCCAGGAACGCAGCAGCCTGCAGCAGTGATGCTGAGCTCCAGGCGCTGTGTCAGGGCAGCAGGCTGCCTGCTGCTGGAGCTGCCTGGGACACGTTTCCCTAAGCTAAGGAGAATTTCATGACAAAATAAAAACAAACAGTGCAGATTTTCCATTTTGAGAGATCACTTTATCCAAAAGGCACAGCCTTCTGCTGTCTTGTCTGACTGGGTTTTTGATGCAAAGTAGGTATTTTCCAGCTGGAGTTTTTCATCTTGTCAAAAAGTCAACAGCTCTGAAAAGCAGATTTATTCCAGCAAAAATAGTTTCTAGCTGAAGCTTTTCCCCCTCCCAGCTTGCTTTCATCCAGTTCAGCTCACTGCTGTTCAGATAGGATGCTGCCTGGTCTAGATGCCTTTGTACAAGAATCTTTTTTTCCGTGGTTAAAGGGTGGGATGTTTAGTCAAAGCAAAAAAACGTGAAGCAGAAGAGTCTCCATCCTCAGAGTTGTTAAAAACCTCAAAAAACAGACCTCTGAGGAACCTGCTGCTACTGACCCTGCTGTGAGGCAGCAGGTTGCAGTAGATGACCTCCAGAGGTGCCTCCAGCCTCAGCAGTTCTGTGACTCACTGCAAATAAAGCACTGTGCCTAAGGCTGCTCACAGAAAAGAAGGTGCTGGAAACCACAGAAGCTTGACCTCTTGCTCAGTGGAATTTCCCTGGTCAGTGGTAGAGGTGGTGGCTTGCAAACACAGCTCCTTCCTGGTCCTTCCAAACCAGTCTGGAAGAAGCGGTGAGATGTGCTGCAGAGGTTGGGGTCTGTCAGCTAAATGCAGTCCTTGGTCCAAATTGCTTCCAGGCTGGGTAGGCAGGGAAAAGACAAAGCCTGATAGCAAGCTTTGCCTCCTGCCTTTAGCCACAGAGGTGTGGAGAAGCTGATTTTTGTGGCTGGCTTGGCAATCCAGGACATCCATGGAAGAGGAGCTTTGTTCCCCAGCCCTCACCTGCTGGAAGCTGTACAGCTCTGAGATTCCTTCCTCTTCTGGATGAGTTTATATCCCAGGCCTGGAGCCTGCCTGCTGGTTGTATCTTGTCTGCATACTGCAGCTCAGCCCAGTCTGAGACCCAGACTGTCCCCACTGATCATGGAACACTGTGCTACATGTCCTCATGGTATGGTAAGTGGCCAACACCAATAAGGGCTGTTGCTGACTGACATGATGGAACTGTTCCCTAAGGGAAAGGTGAAGTCTCCCACAGACCCTCAGGGAGTGAGCAGGTATCAGTCACCCTGGGGCTCAGACCAGGCTGCTGGCTGAGGAAGGAGATGTTTTCTGTGTTAACTTTTGATGTGATCTTCTCTGTTCAACACACAAGTGAGAAACCATTTGCAGTCAGAAGCAGGGATGTCTGTTCCCAGGAATATTGGAGAAGGTTTCTCCAGCAGCCACTCACAAGCTGTTAGAGGGGATTTGCCAGGACAACATCTGAGTTGTGATGAACCATTCATTCAGTGTGAACAGTTTGAGCTTTCCTCAGCAAGCTCTGAATGCTCCAGCCAGCATAGGGAGCTCCACTGGGGTTATCATGCTGAGCCTGGATCCAAGCCACCCTGGGCGCCTTGCACCATTCTTCCTACATTGCTACACACATGTGCAGTCTTTTACTCTTGTTTTGCTGAGTCATGTTATAGTATGTCTCTGTCAATGAGAAATATGTGGCTTCCCTGAGTAAGCTGCTTCCTCTCTGTGAAATTTGGGACTACAGATAGCAAAATAGGGAGGGGAGGGGAGGGGAGGGGAGGGGAGGGGAGGGGAGGGGAGGGGAGGGGAGGGAGGAGTTATGCCATAGCATCCTTCTTGTTTCTGTGGGGTGCAAGCACAGCCATGAGCCCAGCAATGCTCAAGGTAAACTATTTTATGTGACAAAAAGGCATCTCTAAACAACTGGATGGACCCCTTGGCATTGCTAGGTTCTCCTGTGCCTGCTTCACAGCTATGGAATGCACATGACCCCATCCAGGAGGCTTTTCACAGGAAAGGTGGTCTGAGTGTAATTGGTCAGATGGAACTGGCTGTGGCATTAGATAACTGAGTGAGCATCAGCAGAAATGACTCTTCAGCAGTTCATGTGGGCTGCCAGCAGGATCTTGCCTATCAAGTTCAGTTCACTACAGAGGCTAATAGCACAGTAATTAAGGTAAAGCAAACATTATCTTGAAGCTGTGTCTGTAACTTCAATCACAGGGCTCTGCTTTTGATGCGAGGCTTGATTGGAAAACCTTATGTTTCATTTGTGTTGCATTAGTCTGATGGCAGCTGGTTTTGTGGGCTGAGCACGAGCCAGATCTGCTATCATGAAGCTCTGGCTCCAGTAATGCAGTGGTGATTTATGTTGGGCAGGAGCTGGGCCAAGTCTCCTGCTGAGTTGCTGTAACCTGTATTGTTCAGGCAGTTGCTGGGGTGTTGTGTGAGGACAACTAAGTAGCAAGGAGGCTGTGAGGAGGGAGAATGTATTTTTTTCCTGTTGGTCAGTGGGTTTCATTTTATTCCACCCCCTGCCCTGTCTGTAAATGAGGTCAGATTTGTGACTGGATTTGAGTTCTTGTGCTTCATTATCTCTCTGTACCTGAACCTGTGTTACATGTGGGAGCAAATGTCTGGGGCAGAGAAGAAGCCTTTCTTCATCATAGCCAAATGTGCTGGGTTGTCACATAGGGCAGATGCAGAGATGCTCTGGGTGATGACTGGTCCTGGAGGAGGGAGGCAAAGGGACCTTTGGGAGCAGCAGGGCATGCCTTGGGCTTTGCTGCTCTCCTCCACAGCAGCAATTTTACTGCTCTTGTTTGCTCCTTGAGAAACACCGATGTCAGCTCTAGCTGTGCTGAAGCTCTCCTTAGCCTTCCTCCTTGTGTGCCAGCCTTTGCAGTCTTGGCAGAGCCAGGCTTCCAGATCATGAGCAAGCCTGAGGTTTGCAGACATCCTTCTGAGCTTGCCCCTCAGCTGTTTCTCTGGATGAGTGGACTTCAGGGGAACATCCCAATCTTCAACTCTGTCTCAGCATGGTACACAGGGTGTAGCTTCTCTGGAGGCAGGGAAAGGCTCGGTGCAACGTGGGTTTGGTGCATGAGCCCCTTTGAGTGCTGTTGAATGATGAAACTAAGTGGGCTGCTGTGGAGTGTTTTGGCCATAAAATCATAGAATCACAGAGTGGTTTCAGCTGGGAGAGCCCTTTAAGCTCATGGAGTGCAGCCTCTGTCCCAGCCCCATCACCCACCAGCCCATTGCCCTCAGTGCAACACCCACTCTGCTCTGAAACCCCTCCAGGGATGGTGACTCCAGCACCTCCCTGGGCAGCCCCTTCCAATGACTGACAGCCCTGGCAGCAAAGAAATTCCTCCTCACATCCAGCCTGAACCTCCCCTGGTGCAACTTGAGGCTGTTTCCTCTTGTTCTATTGGTTGTCACTAGGGAGCCATGGTGACTGAGACCCCAGCCTGGAGAACTACCAGGTGCTGATTTCTATCGATTGTGGGCTTTGCCATGCCTTGGGTCTCACACCTATGGAGAGAGGGCAAGTGGCATGTTGTGAGGAAGCCCTTGCTTTCTCTTTCCCTCATGTTTAAGCTCTTAACCTGAGTGCAGTGCCTCTGCAATGCTCTTCTGCTGTGGGAATGATGTGAACTTTTGACTCCTTCTGACTAACACGTAAAGCCACTATCCCTCTCTGCCTGTGCTGCCAGCCTGCTTTCTCTTCCTTCTTTTTTGTGATTTCATCTGATCCCAAATCAAGCCCTTGCTGTGTGCAGAGTAACTGTGGTGTGTTTTAACCACTAGCACTGGGGTTTTCACTAGTGGAGATGATGGAGATGTGGCAGGATGCCTGGGAGAGCATTGCATGTGCTGTGGCTGTGACAGCAGGAAGCTCAGTGTTTGCTGCCTAAACATTGACCTGACTACTTGGGGAAGGTTTGAGGGAGTCTGGACTGCTACTCCAGAGCTGCTGGGGTTATGTATACAAGCTGTGCTTGGGGCAGGACCTATCTCTACTCCGTTTACAAGACTTGGAGCATCCCAGTTGAGGTGCATGTAAACCCTGGACAAGTCTGGATGGAAAATGTTGCACTGAACTGGTCATCTTGCACTGAAAAATAACCTTCCTTTCAGGGACAGACTGGCCAATGCCTTAGGAAAATGATTACTAGGAAAAATGTGGTCATTACTTGTACTTTGGTAGCAACAAGACTCTATTCCTGATCTTACCCTCTGTCAGACACCTGAAGTAGAAACAACGTGGAGATGCTGGACCAAGAAAACTTGTTCCTGATTGAGCAAGAGTGTGGACTGAGGAGCTGGGAAAATTTTGGACTGAGGATCTGGGAGGTGAACAACTTTCTCTGCTTTTCAAAGCATGGCCTCTGGATGTCAGAAATATGACAACCCTTGAGAGAGGTCCCAGGGTGGCCTTTAGTCTGCACCTTGCTGTGGTGTGTCCTGGTGCTCTCCCTGCTCTGGCATCTCTGTGTTACCAGCACTTGAGAAGGTGCCAATGGCATTCCTGGGGGATTAATATGAAGACAGTCTGAGAAAGTTAGAGTCTTGTGTGACCTGAAAGCCACGAACACCAGGATTTATGGTCAAGCTTGCAGAAAATCTGCTCCAGGAGTGTCCCATGTCTGTGGTGGAAAGAAGTGTAGGAAAACTATGACAGCTCAGACTTTGTGTGTTGTTCTGTACACAGGGAATAGTGTCCCTGACTCCCCAGGGAAGGTTTATATGGGTGAGTTACATGCATAATTAAGCTTCTTGGAAGAGGAGGTTTGCAGCATTGCTTAGTGTGAGTCTTGCAAGGGTTGTTAAAACAGAAGCTGCACTAAACCAACTCCCCAGGCCAGCTTGTTTCCAGGCAAAATCCAGCTGAGGCACAAAGTGTAGCTCAAACTCTGCCATCTAACTGCATTTATTTGGTCTTAAACACAGGGAGGTATCCTGGCTCTTACTTGGGCTTCAGTGCAGACCATCCTGTGGGGCTCCCAGGAGGGCTGCTCCCGCTGTGCCTCGCTGTGTGGCTCTGCTGCAGCAGGTCCCTCTGTTACCAGGGTGTTTACAAACACCAGAACTGAAGTGGGGGGTAGGAGAGATTGCAATGTCTACAGTAGCCCTGGGGTTAACACAATCGTGGGTTAAGTAGGAACAGTGATAGGCAGTCCTCAGGCTGCTGGGGTTGGAGATGATCAGGTGAGATTCATGAGGATGCTTTTTGGATGCAAAAAAGCAGACTTGATTGTACAAACATGCTTGTGTGACAAATGTAACTGTAAGGTTCCAAAGAAATACAAGGAATAATTTCTTCTGTTAATGTTCAGAGGCACAGAGAAAGTGCTGATAATGCTGTCAATCCTTCTGAAAGTCCATTTCTGGTCCAGGCTTTTGTGGATGACAAATATTGCCTGGCTTTCCTGTTTGGTCACTGAGGTTCAGTGTGCAACAGCAGCCTTCCCAAACAGGCACAATGCATGTTCATGGAACTCTGTTGAGTTTTCTGCCCCATCCATTCATGTTGCAGTCCTGGAGTGGGTTGTGTGTTGGACTGTGTGGATGCTGCTATGTGGTAGCCTGGTGTTACAGCAGCAAAAGATGAGTCTGAGTTCCTTTCACTCATTCCTCACAGCCCTCTGCTTTGTCCAGTTTGCACAAGGAAGAAATTAGTGTGTGCTCATTGGAAATCAGTGTATTGCAGTATTTGGCTGGGGATAGGTACTGCAGTGCTGCAGGCTCTGAGGATTTGGCCCTTTTCCCATGTACATGGCTTATCCTGAAAAGGGCTCTGAAGGCAAAGAAAATAGTAGGAGGTTATTCACTCCTTGTTTGGGGCTACAAAGGGTTAAGTGCTGCCTGAGCTCACTGACAGGCATATAGAAGTTGAGCAATCTGGGATTTATTAGGGAAGCTCAAACTTGGAATTAAGAGAACTTCAACCAGTAGGAAATCTTTCTCAGAGGTTTGGAGCAAGTTCCCTTCTAGCTCAGCACTGATTTGAAGCAGCAATGCCAGAATTTCTTGCAGGGGCCTCTGTGAATCAAAGGAGGAACAGGCTGATGGGTTTGAACCCTTCCACCAGCTTTGCATACAACTTTTGTTGCTGTGTTGTGTGTCCTTTGCCTGCACTGACAAAGCTCCCACTGTCTGTCTGAGCGCAGCCTCTGCTGCACCCACCCCCAGGAGACAAGAGGTTGCTACTGCTGGGTCCTCATTTTGTTCCCCTGGACAAGGTCAAGTCCTCCCTGAGGACACACAGGGCCCCAAAGGGATCAGAGGTGTAAAAACAGCTGGAGAGAGATGGTATATGGCCAAGTGCTGGGGACCAGAACAGGCCACACTCGCCTCCTGGAGGAGAGGTGGCTTTTCTCTACCTCTGGGCTTCTCTTGAGGTGATCAGGAGTTAAAAGTGAATGAGTGTCCATGGGGAAAAAACCCCAGCCTGTGAGCTGAGAAATAAAGCACATGAAATTGTATCAGGTGGGGAGGGCTGGCTGGTTGGTGCTGGGGCAGGCTGTGCCCAGTGCCCTGAGGAAATGGGAGCTGATGCCCCGAGCCAGCGTGGCACAGGGCAGGTGCCTCTCCAAGAGCATTCCTCCCAGCTGTGGCTGCAGATGCACTCTTGATTTTGCATTCTTCCTACTGCTCTGGGAGAGCAGTGCTGTGCCAGCTGCCCTACTGCTCGTGCAGGGCCAGCAGGATGCTGTGCTGCTGCCCTCCCTGGGCTCTCTGTCAGCGTCACATCGGCACTCGCCGCACAACACTCACAACACTGCCTCTGTTTCCTGTGTGTCTTCAGCCTGTTGTGCCAGGGCTACCCTAAAACAACCTCACCACCCTGGCCACGTGCTAAACACGAGCAGGAAGGGGAAGATGTGGCAGGTCTCCAAATGAACTTGGAAGGTCTGTGTTTTATCCTGTGCTGGCAAGTGGGTGAGACGGGGACATGCCTGTAAACAGCAGGAGCAGCACCGTGTCCCGTTGTTTCACCCTGTAAACAGTGGCTGCTGTGTCAGGGTTGGGCTTCTCTGGTGTTTTACTTACACAGAGGCTTTGCACTCTTGCCAGTGATGGATGTCTGTCTTCACTACTTTCCAGCTTTTCCAGTTTGGCTGCCTGTAGAGAACAAGCTCTTCCTATCACCCATGGGCAGAAAGTGCCTTGAGGGTGTCAAGGACTTCAGGTTGAGCAGTGCTGTGGAATCTGTGCCAAACTCTTAGTCTTTGAGGTGGCAAAAGCCTAATGGAGGGTCAGGCAGCAGGTACAGCCATGAAGTTGGAGAAGCCTCAGTGCTTTTGCCCAAGTGAGATGGAGGAAAGCTCTGCCGTGTCGTGTAGGTGCCTTGTCCCGTTTCTTGTGTGTTTGGCCAGTTGTTTCTGGACTCGTCCAAGCCCTGTGGGCACTGGTGCAGGAAACATTTTGGGGCAAAACTGTATTGTGAACAACTCCCAGAAGGAATGTGCTGAAGTGTCCTTGGTCCTGGTGGGAACAGCACTGACGAGGCAGCAGTGTGTATGTCCTGGTCCTGCTGGGACAGAAGCATGTGCATGGAGGAGGACCTGGGCTGGCTGGAAGCTGGCATGGGCTGGCATGGGCTCAATGCCCTTCTTGGAGATGGCTGAGGCTGGAGACCAGTGTGGGAGAAATCCAAAGCAAGTCCAGTGTGGGCAGCAGGTTGAGAGAGGTTCTCCTCCCACTCTGCCCTGGTGAGGCCTCATCTGGAGTCCTGGGTCCAGTTCTGGGCTCCCCAGCTCCAGAGGGACAGGGAACTGCTGCAGAGAGGCCAGTGCAGGGACACCAAGATGCTGAGGGGATGGAACATGTGTGTGAGGAGCAAAGGCTGCAGCCCTGGGGCTGTTCAGCCTGGAGATGAGAGGGCTGAGAGGGGCCCTTATCCATGCTCATCAGTCCCTTAAGGGTGGGTGTGGAGAGGATGGGGCCATTGTTTGTTGTGTGGTGGCCAGTGACAGGACAAGGGGTAACAGGCACAGGCTGGAGCACAGGCAGCTCCAGTGGCACAGAGGAGCAAGTCCTTTGGTGCTGAGGTGAGGGAGCCCTGGCCCAGGCTGCCCAGGGAGGGTGTGGAGGCTCCTTCTCAGGAGGTTTCCAACCCCACCTGGACATGTTCCTGTGCCCCTGATGCAGGGATTGGGCTGGAGCAGCTCTGCAGGGCCCTACTCATCCCCACCATTCAAGGAATTCTGACCCTGTCCAGGCCATAGTCTTTCAGCTGGCTGTGAGGTGGCAGACTGGGGATGTCAGCAGTGTGAGAGCTGCAGTCCCTTTGGCAAAAGGGGGTGTGTTATGTGTTCAGCAAATGGCTTCCTGCAGTATTTGCAGCCCCTCTGGCTGTGGGTGCAGCTGTATGGGGCTGGGGCACCTCTGGGCTGCTCCTGTGCATAGTAAGAGCTTCTTGGGGGCAAAGTGTCTGGGGGAGGGGGAACGACTGTGGCCTCAGTGGGCCAGGAGAAGGGTGCAGAGCCACATCTGAACATCTTGTCCTTTGCATCCTGCTTCCTCTGTCACTCTCGAGTGTGGGGCCATCGTATCTCTGAGGGGAAAAATGTCCAGAAATTCCACAGACCCTTCAATATCCTTTCTGTTTCAGAGAGAGACAAAAAAAGATCCCTTTGTGTGAGGGCTGAAAGAAATAGCCTAGACCCACAGCCTCCTCGAAATCTTAATGTCAACTATTTGGCTCCCTGGGTTTTCACACAACAAGCACTTTCTGCTGAATATATGTGGTCTGGCTGCTGCTTGTGCTTGGTGCTGTGGGATGGATGAGCCATCTCATCCACCTCCTGGCCAGGCCTGTCCAGGTGCAGAGATGAAGACTAGCTGGGGCAGATGTGGGCCAGAGAGTAGCAAGAATATTTTATTCTAAGAAAGCTAAGTAAAGCTGACTTTGGAAGGAAATAAACAGTTGGAGCTGCTTTTAATTCAAGGGACTGCTGCTGGTCTGATGGCAGGGGGCAAACTTGTGCTTACAGACCCCAGCAGAAGCACAGGCAGGCTGGTGAACTATCCCTGGCTAGACCAGCCTGGCCCAGGATTTCATCCTGCCTTTGCCAGCCTGCTTTGGGGTCAGATATTCCCCTGGTTTAAGTAACTGTCAGATGAATAGCATTGCACAGATGGCAGCAGCTGAGGAACCACCCCTTCTATTTTAGTTGCTGTTTGCAACTGCACACTGGAGCGTCTTGGGTGTAACACTGAAGACTTCTGGAGCCCACTTCCTTTTTCTCATGTTCCCTGCCCCTTTAGAAGGAGAAAAATTAGAAGCAGAACAACAGCTGTAATGTGCCTGCAGGGTAGAAGTGACTTGGCTGCAAAGGCTGGTGCTGGCGGCGCTGCTGTGGCTGCTGCTCCTTCAGCTGCGCCGCACACGTGCTGCTGCGTGTTCCTGTTCTCAGCCCTAAGCTGACCCATCCCCGAGGCTGGGGTGAAACATATCCCCTGGAACTCGGGAGAGGCAGCACCTGCCAAGTGCTGCCACGTGGAACCCCTCATGTCTGTGCCTTCCACGTTCCACTGTTGGCTTTCAGAACTATTGGGAGTGGAAGCTGGTCCTGGTGAGTGAGTGTGGCTCCTGGGGCCAGGGCAACGCTTGCCAAGCAGCTCTGGAGAGGTGAGGTGATGGAGGGGATGCGATCCACAGCATCTTGCCTTACCTCCTCCCCTCAGCACCACTTTGAAAGTGTTTGGGGTGATGCACAGTACCTCCTGGCCTGGGGCAGATAACTGCTCTTGAGCCATCACAGTTTACCCTGTGGTTCAATTTCCAGTGGATCCAAAGGCCATCAGAGGCAGTGGATGGGCACTTGGCAGTTCCACCTGCTGTTAGATCATGCCTGTCCTGGGACAGACAGAAATAAAACACTTATCAAGCAATTTGGTTCTTCTGTTGGCTTTTCACTGTGGCCTTAGAACCCAGGGTAAGTTTCTCCCCTTTCCTGGAGTTTGTTGTGGGGACTCTGACTTTCCAAATCTCCTTTTCTGCCTCTTCTGTTGACCTCTTCCAGCCCTCTCAGAGCCTGTGATCATCTCTTTCCATCCTTGTCACACAGCTTGCCAATTCACATGTATGGGGAGGAGTTTGGCTTAGAAGCAGTTAATGGAGAACTTCAGACACTAAAGTCAGATGAATGAATGAATAAAGGGTAGTTTTGTTGCTCTTATCCTTTCATCAGCTTTATTTGTGCCCAGCTATTTGGCTTGCAACTGCCATTCCATCTGCTGTCTTGCTGAGGGTCAAATTCAGATCCTGCTGAAGATGGGAGCGAACTGCTGTGGAGTTGTACGGGACTGGTAGTGCCTGAAGCTGCCTTCTGGCAAAGTAGCACTCACTGCTCTTCCTGTTGCTTCAACTGAGACATTTAAAGACCTTTGGACAGGAACCTTGGAGGCAGGAAATCCCTGTCCTTAGCCAGCAGTGCAGGCTAACCCAAGACTGTAAAATACAGCATTAAGATACACCCAATGGTGGTTGTTGGCTTTTTTGGAGGAATGGACGTGGTGTCCCCCAGCCCAGGATATGGGGAAGAGGAGGAAGGTACATCAGCTGCTGGTGTCTTCCCAGCTTAGGTCAGCAGTTTGCAGTGGTATGCCTCTGGCTGTAAGGAAGATTAATGTTTGGCTCAAATGAGAAGTCCTCTGTCAGTGGAAGATGGTGTAATCTCCATCCCAAGCCTACTGCAGACAAGAACCTTTCCCCTGACTCGTGTCCTGTGGACTGGCCTTGTGCTCTGGGAATACATCTGCCTGCAGGCTGTTCAGAAGGGATGTGCCACACAGGTTCCCGTTTCCAGAGTGAACCAAGTGTTGCATCTTCTCCCCTCTCCAGGCTCTGGAGATGTCAACTCTTGCAGCCCAGCATGCCCCAGCATGCAACCACATGGCCAGAGCCGTGAATGGGAGCCCAAGGCTGAGCCCCACAGCCTGTCAGCAGAGGCGGCCTCGAAACAAAGGAAAGAACAGGGGAAATAGTTATAATTACTGTGAACTTTTAAAGACAAAAGAAAAGCTTATTATTTCACAGAGCTATCTTTGCAGCATGTAATTTCATCTCCTCTCCCCAGTTTGCTTTTACTACTTGCTCTGGGCACTATCAGAACAACCTGATGTACAAGCCACAGCTTTGGCTGCTGTTCAGGCGACTCGCTCTTATATTTAGAGTGTGAAACCTGTCCCACTGCCAGCAATGCTTAGAATTAAAGCTCACATGAGTTGTAGGATGAAGCAAAGTGCTGGGTGCTTTAGGACTTCATAAAGACAACCCTCCCTCCTTTCTCTGGGGATAACTTTCCCTTTTATTGCATGGTATCTTTCAACCTATAGTTGAAGCAAATAAACTGAAACAAGCAGTGGCTGTTACTTGATTGTTTCCCTGCTACCAGCTCCCTTGTGAACTATCAGTAGAGAGCTGTAGATGATGAGGGAGATGTTTATTGACCAAGGGTTTGAATAGCAGAGCTATGTTTTAATCTTCTGTTTAATCAAGAGAAGCTTCCTTTCACTGTGTGATGTTACTTCTGCTTGCAAACACCATCTCCCTCTGTGCCTGTGGAAGTGGCTGGATTTGGTGCTGCTTTTCTGGATGCACTTAGGGAGAGATTTGGACCTTTGGCTGTCAATGTCTTGAGGCTCAGAAGCATTTGGTTGGCTTTAAATTGGCCCCATGTGCCGGTTCTCAGTAATCACAATTCATGTTGGTGACTTCTGTGCTAAAGTTCTGCTATTGCTCCTTTTCACTCAGCATCTCAAAAGGGTCATTGTTAGAGGGAAGGGGCTTTTAAACTCCCCTCCCAAGTGCTGGCAGCCAAACAAAATGAATCTGATGTAACAGCCTGCTTAGACTGGGCAGGCTGGAGTTGCCAAACTGGTGGTGAGTGCCTGGGGTGGGACTGTGTCTCTGCTCTGGCTGCTGCTGATCCAGCAGAGCTGGATGGAGGTGGTAATGCCCAGTGTACAAAGGAGGCTTTTTGACTTGAGTTTTGGACAGAATGTTTTTGCAAATATGCCTCTCAGAAGTGCTGCTTCTTGGTGCTTGTGGTGGGTGAAGGTGGTGACCCCTTGTATGGCTGTGGGAAAGGCATTGGGCACTGTCTTCCTCTGCCACCCTGTGTTCTGGTGCTGGAACTCTGGCAGCTCCCACTCAGAGCTGAGCCCAGAGACAACTCTTGGTTTTCATAATTGGTCACAAGTTGACCCAAAGGGTCTAGAGGACACTGTGCAGTGAATTCCCTCTGCACTAACTTGAAGGATATAAAAGAGTTACAGCTGCAGCTATTTATGTGGCCCATGGACAAGGGAGAAGCATGGAGATGGATCTCTGGATCTTCAGCTTCACCAGAATCTCAGACTTTAAGAAGATTTCTAAAGATTAGGACTATAGTGCCTGTGTGCAGTGACCTGGCTTGACTCTCCAGAGTAGGCTGGAGAGGTTTTAACATTGAGAGGGGTTTGCAAAGGCCTGCCAGACAATGAATGTCCAGGGAGAATGGTCACAAGTGTAAAAGCAGCATCCTTGTAAAAAACGCAGCCTGTACATGTGTTCAAACCTCTGGTTGTCCTTCAATAAGTTACACTTCCCATGAAGATGAAGTTCTGCTCAGGTATGGGTTTAGGAAGCTGCAGTCTGATCTGAATCTGCACTTGCCTTGCAAGCCCAGCCACATCAGCTGCATCTGTCATGGAGGAGGGCAGGTCTTTGCTCACCTTGGAGAGTGGTGGTGTGACTTGGCCCCCATCCTGAGGGGATGCTCAGCACACTCAATCCCATGAGCAAGCCAGAGACCCCAGTGCTGTGTAGCTGGGCACAGGCTGTCAGGCTGGGGGGGCGATGCTGGGGGTCGCCCCTTGCTCAAGAGAGTTGGGTCAAGTTCCTCAATTCTTCTCTTTTGATGCTGTTCCATTGAGGACAGTGTACAAAGCAAAAATAATCAAATTGTGATCACTGATGCTTTTGTGGATGGGATTTGCAAAACCACTCCCACTGGTGGGAGTCAGCTGGGAGGTTTTTGGGTTGGATGAGTTTTATTTCAGGAGGAAAAAGTTAAGCTAACACAGGGTGTTTTCACAGCCCTGTTCTGGATATTCCATCCTTCCAGGCCTTCTCTGGAAACCTTCCAGGTGGGAGATTTTTCTTTTTAGTCATATGCCAGGGCTGGCACTTTCAGCAAAGGCCCATGAAGTTCAACACTGATTCTTTCCAGAAAGTCTGTGTGCTGAAGGGGCCTGGCTCTCAGTCTTGGGTGCTCTCAGCTCTCCCAAATGTAAGGCAAGGCTAAGCTGGCTCGATGGTTGTATCTGAGCAGATGAGGTGCCCTCACTTGTGTTTTTTAGGTGTTATCTGACCTTGCTGCTTCAGTCATGGTCTGTCTTTATATTTGGTATTGGCTACTTGTCCCAGGGAAAGGGAACTGGTGAATTCAAGCAGGTCTGAGACCCAAGAAAAGAGCAGGGTGAGATGTGGCTGGAGAGCCTCACACCCTGCCTGCGCCTTCTGGCAGTGCACCTCATGTCAAGGATGGACAGGGAGAGCAGATAGTGAAGAACACGAGCTGGAGGCAGAGATGAGAGGGGGAGGAAGGCCTGGTGCTCCTGGCTGCAGGTGCCTTACACGAGGAGCCAAGTTTCCCAGAGGTTGGTCTACAGGTGACTGTGTGGCTGGGAAGGTGATTCTCAGCTTTGTCTTGGCTGCATTGGATGGTGTGTGGCAGCCAGAGCTGTAGTTGAGCTGGCTGCTGTGTTTCAGAGTGCATGATCAGGCTACGTCAGGTTGGTCACTGGACAGCAATCTGGTGGGATCTGGAGATCCCACTGTGGTGCTCCCCAGTGTGTGCTGCTGAGATCCTGAGCTGACACGGGCAGGAGAGAGGAGTGTGTTTGGAGCACTTCCCACTGGGGGAGCTCATGAGCAGCTCTCTTGATGTGGATAGCTTCAAAACCCCAGGCAGGGTTTGCAGAGGCAATGGCAGGACGTGGGAGGGAAGTTCTGCTCTGGAAAGCCTTGACCAGGACAATCCTGGTGACAGGTCTTACTGGCAGGCACTCATGAAGCAAAGGAGCTGGTATGCTTAGAGGATTCCCAGGGATGTTGTGGAGCCTTTTCTCCCAGGGCTCTGAAATCACTTCCAGGCCAGTAGCCAAGCACAAGCTGTAAATAACAAATGGTGGCTGATGATCCCATCTCATTTTGCTCTGAGATGTTGTCAGCTCTGGCCTTTCCCTTGGCATCTTGTCTTCAGTGCTTTCCATTCCCAGCCTCAGCTCCCAGTGCTGCTGTGGCATCTGGCTCTCCTGTTGTGTAAGTGTGAAGAGTCACTTCTGTGGTGGCCTTCACAGGAGCATAATGCAGGAGAAGCTCTGTGGACAGGGTGATGTTTGTCTCCTCTCCATGGGGCTTCTCTAGTCATTGCTGGTTTGGGAAGGGCTGGAGACAGGGTCAGAGAAGTAGTATCTGGGATCTACATTAGCCTCTGTCTCAGCACCCCAGCATGGGCCACTGGGAAGGCAGATCTCGTGGCCTTATCTGAGGTTCTTTGCACTCAGAACTACCCAGGAAGATTCTTCCTGTTGCCAAAAGTTCCCACCTTATCAAATATCCCAACTGGGACTGCTGTCCATCACGCTGCTGTTTGTCCTCACCTTATTGCTCTGCTGGATGATGCAGTAGCAATTCAGCCACACAGCTGAGCCCAAGGCCCTTTTGAACCCCCAGACTACAGGAATGTCCCAGAAGCAGCAGATTTCTGCAGGATCAAACTAACACTGGGCAAACACTGAAATACGAGGAGACATGCCTGGTGTGTGCACCTCCTCCTGTCCCTAACTTATGAGCTTAGCTATCCTCTTCCCATCAGGAACTGGGAACATCTGTCTTGCTGCAGCAAACTCAAATGTTCCAAGGAAAGCAGAGGCTGTGGAAGCGAGGGGTATGGGCTGGGGCCACATCTCAGCACCACAACCCTTGTCCTTCCCCATTCCACCACCTTGTTGTGCTCACTCCCTGCGTTTTCATTGCACCATTGTCAGGGTGAGGGACTCAGATGCAGCACATGTTGTTTCATGGCTATATGCAGGAGGAGCTCGTTGTCTCCTTACTGTGTGGCCCTCACCCACTCCGAGCCTGTTTGCTTTGTTAGGAGCTGGTGCTGATGCTTTGGCTGTGGCCCTCCCTGGCACCCATCTTTGACCCTCTGGCACTCATCTGGCAGCTCTTTGGGGCTGGCCTGGGCACAGGCAGGGAAGTTTCTCCATGTCTCTGGGGTGCATGGTGTTCTTTCCATAGGCTTTGTTCCTGCTGAATTACATTCACAACTCAGCCCTGTGCTGTGGCCAAGTGCCAGAGCTGTGCTTGCTGTGTTTATTCATTGTACAAAGACCTGAGCTACAGCCTATAAAAGCAGCAAAAGGGGCTCCACATCAGCTCTTTATGTGCTTCCCCAGTGGTGTTTGGTGCTGGATCCTCCTGTTGTATCCAGCAGGTCGCAGTGCTGTCTCTCACATGCTGTTGTGCCCACGTGTCCTTTGCTGGGAGAAGCTCCCTATCATGCATCCTTCTGGCAGGGCTGGGGGTGCCTGGCTGGCTGGAGGGAAGGCTCATCCAGAACTCCCCAGTCATCAGAAACACTTGGAAAAGTGTTGAATTGTCCTTTAACAAGATGCTTTTTTAACTCTCCTGTAGTGGTTTGGCCTACAAGACATCAGCCTGACAAACTGCATTGTAAAGCACTCCAGTGACAAGGGTTAAAAACTCCCAACAGTGAGTCACAACAGGCATTTGAAGAGACATGGACTATCTCAGCTTGTCAAAATAAACACTTAGTGTAAGCACAGAGTGTGCCACTGTCTGAAAGCTCGTAATTTAAACCAAGACTCTTTTTTTTGGCTTGTGTTTTCCTGATGGTAAAGCTGAGTGTGTGTGTGTGTGTGTGTGTGTTCAGCATCAGCACAGAGTGATGTAACCTGCAGAGACATGATTGCAGGGAAACTTTTTTGGTATGGAAACTTTATTTTCCTTTTTTTTTTCCCCCTGAAAACATGTCAGGCTGTTTCTATTTATAACCTTGGGGAAGAGCTCGAGCTTCCCATTGTCCCTGTATGCTGCTGCTGGGCTGTGGCTGCACCCTCCTGGGGTTGTCCCTGGGCTATGGCTGCGGCATCCCATCAGGATCTGCTGACAGTTCCCTCAGGGCAGAGGGGGATGGTTGTTTCTGGAGAGCAGGGTTCCTGCAGAGGCAAGCAGCAGAACCTCAGCGTGCCCTCAGGACACGGCACAAAGCCGCTCTCTTGGCAGTGGGCGTTAGGAGGGGCCGTGCAGGGGGAGGCAGAGCTCAGCCTGGCCCTGCTCCCACAGCCTGAGCTCCAGTATGGCCTGTGGAAAGCAAATTCCTGATGCTCTGCACACCCAGAGCCTGTCTGGCACCAGCTGGGCACAGAGAGTGGCTGTGGGGCAGGTTCTCGGGCTTGGGAGCCTGCAGGATGCAGCTTGGTGCAGAAGCTGCTGAAAATGCACTTTTCCTCCCCCTTCCTGCCCCTACAACTTTATTGGAAGACAATCTGCAGCAGCATGGTTCTTTAAATGCTCTCATTTCTCTAAAACTCTTAACTTGGAGCTCCAAGCCTTTTGTTGTTAACTTCCACCAGGAGCTTGTGCTGGGACCTTGGGAGAGACACCTGTAGAGCTGTCTCTGCACCTCCAGACCCAGGGCTGGCACACTTTTCCAAAGAGGACCCTGGGTGTCACAGTTAAATACTGGAGCCCTAACAAACCCCAGGCTGTGTTTGTTCTGATATGCATAGTTTGGTCACAAAGGACTGACCCTCTGCAGGAGAGGAGAGGGAAGAGGCAGGTGAGGACCTGGCTTTCCACCTACACCTGACAGATTTAGTAACAGGGAGGTGTGTGTGATGGGGGCAGGGTTGTAGGTCCCACCTGAAGCAGTTTCTCCTTCCTCCTCTCTGCTCCTGGCCCAGCTGAACTTAGGGAGAGGTAACTGAGGGCTGCTCTGCCCTCCAGGGGTGTTGGGTGAACAGGACTGTGGAGGTGGCAAGTGTTTGTTGGCCTCTACTTCATGTGGGAAGCATCTATGGAATAAAATTTAGCATCATTTTGTGGGTCAGGCTTTCCATGTCTGTAATGCAAACAGCCTTGCTCTTTAATAGGACTGTGCTCTGCCTCTGCTGCTCTCCACTTCTTGTCCTTGCCTGTTTTGAGGGCAACTGAATCAGCCCACCATGTGTGGGGCACTCTCAGACTCTCAAGCATGGATATCTTAAACAAAAGCCTAGTTGCAGGATGGTTGCTCCATTTCTGTTGTTCTTTCCCTTCTTGCCTTCAGGCTGCTGTTGAGAGCTGCTACAAACCTGTTGGAAGCATACTGTAGCATGGAAGTTCATTGCTCTGACAGTAACAGACCTTTATCAGCAAGGCTTTCCTACCATCTTTTCCTCACTGTTTGTGCTAAGCAAGATTGCGTTTTACTCATTTGACTCCCTAGCTGTAACTAACTCTTGCATTAGGCAAAGTTAGTGAAAAGTAAAATATTTGGGATGGAAAACTGTGCTTTTGTGCTAAATAACTCTCACAGGACTGATGATATCTAAGTGAAAAGTTGGTTCTGTGAAAGGCCTTTGTGTCTAAAAATACTGATACAGATGATCTCATTTTCCAAGATCTATTTGAATGTAACTTCTTTTTCTGCATGATTTCTTTGTTGTGTTTTTTGGATTTCCTGCTGGGAGTTTCCCTTGGACAGATATCTCCCTACCTGGGCTCAGACTAATCCTTCCCTCCAGCCATTTCTACCAACCTTGTGTTTGAGGTGCAGGCCTTGAGTGGAAGCTGAGACTGCAGTGGTCTCCAGTGCAGCCTTGCCCTGCTGTGTGCTATATTGGCCCTTGGTCAGTGCCTCAGAAATGAGAACAACCGATTTCTTTTCTTTCCTCCCCCATTTTTTACCTTCCCACTGTGCCTCTCTGTGTCATGCTGACCTTCTGCAGCTCCTCCTTGGCAGTGCACTTACACCCTCTGCTCAGGTATAGAAATAAAGGCACTGAAGCTAGAAATTATGGGCATCATCTGTATTTCTTGTGTGAGTTATTTGAATCTTGGTGCAGAGTAGCTGCCTGGTATGGCACTGCTGGCCCTCCAGGGCGATTGCAAAGCCATCGCTGATCCCAGTGCTCTTTGCCTCCAAAGAGCATCCTTGGTGTCACCAAAGGTATCCTTTCTAACCCTCCCCAGAGAGGGGAAAAAAGCCCAGGAGATAACTAGCTGTGCTCTGACAGTGTCTGTTTCTTGGCTTCCAGGATGTGTGGTGGCCTCAGCCAATGTGGGTCTGCCTGGGCACCTCATCCAGTGCCTGCACCCGCCTCCTGCCTATGTCACCTACACAGCCCCCGTGGTCAGGATGCTCGTCAAGCAGGATGAACAGCAAAAGGCTGCAGCCTGCTGCCCAGCAGAGATGGAGCCCAACAGGGAGCCTCCAGAAGCTGAGTTTGATGAAGGAAGCCCAGTGCTGTCAGAGCTGAGCAGAGGCAGCAGCACGCCCGGGGCTGGGAAGGACTCTGCAGGAATGTCTGTGGCTGAGAGCAGGTTGCCATCACCCAGTGTGTACAACAGGGTTATTTTTGCAAGAAAACATGCCCTGTCTGTGCTGCCACGTGGCTCTTTGGTGTGTTCCAGCAAGAAGAAGTGATCTGTCTGCAGCTAGAAACAAAAGAAGAGATGATGCTCTGAAGTGTTGCCCAGAGTGCATTAAACAACACAGGCAGATAATGTGGGACTGTTTGACTTTCTTCCTAAAAGCCCCATTTGTCTGAAAGCAGGCAAGCACAAAAGCTGATGGTGTGCTGCATGTTGTGCTGCTCTGCTCTTGGGTCTGGAGAAAACCCTCACCTCTTCCTAGTGAACTTGCTTCACATGCATCATTGTCTGTTTGCTGTGTCTCTGCTCAGAAATGCCCCCCAAGGGGTGCAGAGCAGAGGCAGGGTATAGAGATGCAGATGCCTGTGTGCCCACGCAGCCCAGCTCACACACAGGACACACTTCTCTGCTCTCCTGCATCTTGTGACCCTGCTGGCATGGGTGCTGAGTGCCAGCAGCCCTCCTGGGGGGTTGGCTGAGGGTCACAGTCACTGGGGATTCTCTGCATCTGCATCCACCTCTGTTGGGCCACTGGGAATCAGTCTCCTCTATTTGGAGAGCTGTATGTTGCTGAAGGAGAATGGGTTGGAAGGGAGAGGAGTTGACAATGAGCATTCCCTTGTACTTTTATCCCTTTTCCCCTGGCTGGTCCTTAGGCTGTGAGGTATGCTCAAGTTGTATTTACTGGACTCTTTGGATATATCAGGCATATGCTGCTTTTGAGCACATGAAAGAAAAGCAGTGCAGCAGCAAAACTCGTCAGCCAGCTGGCTGATGAGCTACTGCTCCTCTCTCACTTTCACAGATGAGCAGACATGTTGAGGTCAATGTTGCTGGGGACAGGTTATTTTACTGCATTTTTAGCAAGCCCTTCAATCTTAGGTGGTACTGGAAGCATGTGGTTTGGGTGCCCCGTGCATGCCAGCAAAACCCTCCGGGCTGAGGCATGTTGCCAGGTTTTTAAAAACCCATTTCAAAGGCATCACCTCATTATTGTCTGACAGGGAGGATGCAGGTTTCTAGTACCATCTCTGCAGCCACCCTCCTTCATTAAGACCTTCCAATTTAAAATCACAGGATGGTTTGAGTTTGAAGAGACCTTAAAGATCATCTGATTCCAACCCTCTCCCATGGGCAGGGACACCTCCCACTAGCCCAGGTTGCTCCCAGTCCCATGCAGCCTGCCCCAGAACACTTCCAGGGATGAGGCAGCCACAGCCTCTCTGGGCAGCCTGTGCCAGGGCCTCAGCACCCTCACAGGCAAGAACTTCTTCCAAATCTCCTCTGACTCTTCCCTCTTTCAGTTTAACACCATCACTCCTTCTCCTGTCGCTATCAACTTGTGCAATGGAGCTGACTGGCACTTCTGGTGGTGTGTCCATCTCTGCTACAAACGGCCCACTTTTAGGTGGGGTTCTAATTTGGCAAAGTGCTGCTCAGAGATAGTACCAGGCTGCACACCTCCAGCAAGAGCATGGGTAAGGAACACACCTAAGAGGGAGCAGGACTCTCTGCAGAGGTGGAACGAGGGGTGTCTGCTTTAGCCCTGTGTCCCTGGGGTGTCCTACTGGCAAGGTTCTGTGAGGGATGTGACCTCGTGTTTCCCTTCAGTTCCTAACTCTGGCAGATATGATTAGGAATTTTTGTCATGAAGACAGCAAAAGACAATCCTTCCTGCAGGGCTTATCCCTCTGGTTTCACACTGTGCTTCTGCAGAGGCTGAGCTGGTGTCACCTCAGCATTCCATGAATCATTCCAAGCTTTTCCCCATGAAGGTGAAACAAATATTGTGAAATTAGAAATGACGTTGTTTAAAACTTGTCTGAGGAAGCTGTTTGCCCTGGAAAGCTTTGCTGAAGTTTTAAACAACTTGTCTAATCATGAGGAGTGTTTGCTGCTGCATCTGGTGTGTGGTTCCCAACTGCTGCTGTCAGCTGGTGTGATTGTTGGCTGCGATGGCAGCAGTGCCACGTGGCAGCAGAATGCTTTGGGAAGCAGTGCTGGGATGCTGCAGGGAAAGAAGTGTAGAGAATTAGAAAATGCCACAAAGAGAGAGAAATGTCTGCTTTCAATGGATGTATAAAGGAACCTGTTCCCTGCCCTGTTTGGAGCCCCAGGTGCCCAGCACCCCTCGTGCCCAGCTGCAGGTGCAGAATGTCACCAGCAATATGTGTATCGGTGTCCTGCCTGCCAACATGTGTCTTTGGGCACAGGCCACCCAGCTGGCAAGTAAATGAACCTCTTGCCTCTGATTTTTCTGTTTGCTCTGAGGGATCCTGGCAAAGAGCAATGGGCATGTCATGCACTTGCCTCCTTCCTGATGCAATGGCTACAGAAGTGGCTGGGAGACCCGGCGAGGGCTGTGTGTCCTCATGGTGGTTCTGAGGGCTGTGGGCCCTGTCCCTCTGCACCACCTTGGCACTCAGCCTCTTCTGCAGAGGTGCCATGCCCAGGGGGGCAAGAAGCAAAGGGCAGCCTGGCTGGGATCAGCAGTGGGGTGACAGCAGGAGCAGGGCAGGGACTGTCCCCTGTGCTGGGCCCTGGGGAGGCTGCAGCTCCAGGGCTGTGTCAGTGCTGGGCCCCTCACTCACTGCCACAGGGACACTGAGGGGCTGCAGCGTGGCCAGAGCCGGGCACAGAGCTGGGGAAGGGGCTGGAGCACAAGGGGCTGGGGAGGGGCTGAGGGAATGGGGGTGTTGAGCCTGGAGAAGAGGAGGCTGAGGGCAGACAGGAGCCCTCTGACACTCCCTGACAGGAGGCTGCAGGGAGCTGGGGGTTAGTCTCTGCTCCCAAGTAATGAGTGACAGGACAAGAGAAAACAGCCTCAAGTTGCCCCAGGAGATGTTGAGATTGGAGCTGAGGCAGAACTGTTTCCCTGAGAGGGGTGTCAGCCCCTGTGCCAGGCTGCCCAGGGAGCTGGGGGAGTGCCCAGCCCTGGAGGGATCCCAAAGCCGTGGTGCTGAGGGCCAGGGGTCAGTGCTGGGCTGGGCTGGGTGAGGGCAGGGCTGAGACTTGATGGACTTAAAGAGTTTTTTCAACCAAAAAGATTCTGATCATCTGTAAGGGAGGTGATGGCATCAAGATGGGATCTTGTTCATGCCTCTGTTATACCACTTTTGGTATCACACCTCCTCCCTTGGGGAGTGGCCTCCTCATTCTGCAGGTGGAAGGGCTGTCATTTATAGGCACTTCTGTGGTGAGAAACAGAATAGAAAAGGGCTAAAATCACCCCCAGAGAGCTCCAAGGGCTAGTGGTGGCTCTCAGGGCTGCTCTTTTTGCTCCTCTTTTCCTCACTGGATACATGAGGTATTTTTATGTTCTCTGCAGCTGGGACAGTGATGTGCAGTTGGAGTTCAGGTGTGTTAAAGCTGCCTTGACAATGTCCTGGCAGTTACAGCTTTCTGTGGCCAGAGATGTAAAAGACTCGAGGAATGAAATGATTTTATCATTAAAAATCATTGAGAATGCATCATCTCCTCAGGGAAGGTTGAAGTGCTGCTTCTCCAGAATGAATGAGAGAAAAATGGAAACAGGCAAAACCTGTTGTAAAAAGCACTTGTAGGGGGAAAAAAACCCCAACCCCAAACCTGCTGTGTTTGGTAATTCTTAAAATGAGGTTTTTTCAGTAACTTCATTCTATGTGAGATTTTGGCTCTCCTGTTGCTGTCACTGAGGATAAATGGGACCTCTCCAGAGCTGCAAACTCACAGAACAGTACTTCTGTGTTTAGGCTTGTGCTCCCCACTGGCATCAATAAAATCCTTGGTGCTGCTGAAGGGTTGTTGCCTTTGTGCCATGCTGTCAGATCCTTGTGCCTTTTGCAGGTCAGGCAGCCTAGCCAGAGATACTGTTCTAAATGTCTATGATGTGCTCAGGTAACCTGCAGCACAGTAACTGGCCCAGAACACCCTCAGCAGCTTTGCATCCAGTCAGTCCACCAGCCAAGCCCCAAAGCACTTCTAAAAGCCACCCCAGGGGTCCCTGAGCTACAATATCCACTATTGTCCCCAGTCTTCTTGTCCCATTCTTAGGTGCTGGCATATATATGACCATGCTCACTCCTGCAGGAAATCAGCTCCTATTTTGCTTAAACAAGGCAGTCAGCACCTGGCTTCTGTCTACCTAATAACCTAGCATCTGGTTTCAATACAGCAGGCAAGGAGCAACCACAACATAATAAAAGTCATTTAGAGCTGCAATTAGCTCTGGGCCCCCCGTTGTATGTTACAGTAACTGAGTAGGTGCTGCTACAGCTGTTGACAGATGAAGGGGGGGTTGATTCCAAAGCACTCCCCAAAAGATGCCTTTCATCTCCTCCTGTCTTCAGCTCCCCACAGTTCCCCTGTGCCCCATACAACATCATGCTGATGCTCTGCCACAGCACCTTACATGCACTTCGCAGCAAACGTCTGCCTACCCAGCTCTGGGATGCCCAGCTGTGACCAAGGGCAGGGCCCAGGGCACTGCTGCTTTAGTGGTTTCAGCCCCAGCAGATGCATGTCTGGAGAACAGAGTTCACCAACAGAATCCCAGCACGGTGGGGCTGGAAGGGCCCTACAGAGCTCATTCAGCCCAATCCCTGCTAAAGCAGGTTCCCCTCCATCAGGGGCACAGCAACGTGTCCAGGTGGGTTTGGGAACCTCCTGAGAAGGAGCCTCCACACCCTCCCTGGGCAGCCTGGGCCAGGGCTCCCTCACCCCAGCACCAAAGGACTTTCTCCTCCCGTGCCACTGGAGCTTCCTGTGCTCCAGCCTGTGCCTGTTACCCCTTGTCCTGTCACTGGCCACCACACAACAAACACTGGCCCCATCCTCTCCACACCCATCCTTTAGGGACTGATCAGCATTGTGATAAGGGCCCCTCTCATCTCCAGGCTGAACAGCCCCAGGTCCCACAGCCTTTCCGTGTATGGAAGATGCTCCAGTCCCCTGATCACCTTGGTGTCCCTGCACTGGCCTCTCTCCAGCAGTTCCCTGTCCCTCTGGAGCTGGGGAGCCCAGAACTGGACACAGGACTTCAGATGAGGCCTCACCAGGGCAGAGTTTCAAGGGGAGCAGAACCTCCCTTGCCCTGCTGCCCACACTCTTTTTGATGCCCCAGGGTGCCATTGGCTTCTTGCCCACGAGGGCACGCTCCTGGCTCGTGTTTGATTTGCTGCCCACTAACACTCCTTAGAGGCAGCTGGAGGTGGTGGGGTTGTGTAAAATCCAGAGGGAGATCAGGGAGAACTGTGTGCTGTTTGGCTGGTTGGGATGAACCTGGGCAGCTGGAAGCTTCTGGGAGTATCATCAGACCTTGGGTGAGCTCAGGCAAGGCTGTGACATCCAAGACTTGGGCTTTGCTCAGTCATCTTTGTTGGAGTCAAAGAGCAGTGGAATCCCTGCCATTTCCATGCAGGAATGTCCCCTCCCCAAGCCTTGCTGTCCTGCCAGGCTACAAAGATGCTTTTTTCCCTTTCCCCAGCAGTTAGCTGGGGGCAGTTGTGCTGCTGTGGGCCTGGGGAGCAGCTCTGTCTCAGTAGGAGCCTGGTATGATGTCAATGTTTCAAGTGGGTGAAGCAGAGGTGGCAAAAATAGACATTTAGACATTTTTCCAGTTAATGCCTTTTCAAAAAGGAATATTTATAGCTTAGTGTGTAAACACAAGCTCTTTGTGAATCCACTACCAGCTGCAACACAGCACATTACCCCCAGACCCTCACTCTCAGCCTCAGGACTGCTCTAAGTGGCTTTGACCTTCTTGCAGTGGGAGCTTCTTGCTTCTCAGGCCACACCACAGGGCTGGAAGTGTTTTCCAGTCCAGGCATGAAGCACCTGCAAAGCTCTCGGGGTGCTTGGGAGCTGGATCCCTTGCAGCAAGCTCTTCTGACTCCTCTCCAGGGTGAGATGCAGCATGCTGGAGTCCAAGCCTGCATTTTGTGATTGACTCTAAAGCATAATGAGGGCTGTGATCAGGTGGTTGTGTCAGATCCCTTTGTTGCTGGGTGGGGAAGGTCCACATGGCTCTGTTTCACACAGCCTCCATTTCCCCAATCTCTGGAATTTGGATAATGGCCTTTAACACACAGTTGAAAGTGCTCTGAGATTGTTCCAGGTGCTGTCCCACAGCGGTGCTCCCTGAACCACCCCTCAAGGTGCTTGCAAGGAGTTAATGTCATGTGGTGTTAAAGCTTTCCAGCTACCATTTTCCTGTTGCAACAGGAATGTGTGGTCAGCTGTGGGTGGCAGGTGAAGATGTTTTCCAAAGGCTCTTCAAAAACGGTGTGAACTCTGTGTTTCAAGAAGACTGTCCTGCTGCCACTGGGCAAGAAGTGCTGGTTGCTTTGGCAACGCTCTTCATCGCCATCTGAGCTGCAGAGATGGTGCCCTGGAGTGATGCTCACTGGAGTGGCTGGGGCTTATATGTTTGGACCTATTGTGGTACTTTGAATAGCAGCTTTAGCAGCCTGGGACAGGGTCAAGGCTGACTTCTGTGGGAATGCAACTCCCAGGTCTTTGTGTGGGCTGAAAGGTGGGGCTGCTGATGTCTTGATGATGTGAGAGTGGCTGCAGGTGGATCAGCCTCCTGGGATCCTTGGGGGAGGTTAACTTTTGCACCTTAGAGACTTAAAGGCAGGAGAAATAATCCTGATGAGCCAAAGGCATGGAGCGTGGCAGGCTTTGTCATACTCAGCGTGACAAGGGTGTGCCTCCAAAACCCTGCCAGAGATCTCCATCTGCCCTCAAACTGGTTTTAATCAAACTTCATTGCTGTCTCTGAGCAGCAACCTCCATCTCCGTGGCCTGTGTCACACTGCCCAGCCCTGAGCCACCTCCTGGGGCAGCCCCAGATCCACGCTGCCTTCCCACTCCTGTGCCCCTGCCCCGTGCGAGGTGGCACCCGTGGCCTCTGGGTTCCTCGCCTGTGGGTGCCAAGGCCAAGCCTGCAATGCTTTGGTATGCCAGCCCTGTTTGGATGTGCTGAATGGCCCAGGCTGGAGCTCTGCACTGAGCTGTGGGTGCAGGAAAAGCCTCTGAGAGGTTGTTTGCAGTCTGTGGGTACACAGGGGCAGCTTGGAAAGGCAGTTGCACCTCTAAAACCTCCCTGCTGCCGTGGAACCAATACTTTCACAGGGACTTTGCTGTTTCTTATGAGGAAGAGCTGCAAGACATGGAGCTGTTGAGCCTAGGAGAGACAAGAAAAGCCTGAGAGGTGACCTTATTAACACTGATAAGTACCTAAAGGGTGGATGTCAGGAGGATGAGGTGATGCTTTGTTCTGTGGTGCCCAGTGGCAGGACAAGGGGTAACAGGCACAGGCTGGCACACAGGCAGTGCCCCAGGAGCAGGAGGAGAAACTCCTTTGGTGCTGAGGTGAGGGAGCCCTGGCCCAGGCTGCCCAGGGAGGGTGTGGAGGCTCCTTCTCAGGAGGTTTCCAACCCCAGCTGGGCACGTTCCTGTGCCCCCTGAGCCAGGGGAACCTGCTGTAGCAGGGGCTGGGGCTGGAGCAGCTCTGCAGGGCCCTTCCAGCCCCCACCATTTGGGAAGTCTGTGATGCTTCTGCTTGTATGTGGGTTGAAGGCTCATCTGGATGAACCTTATCCTATCCTATAGTCCTCCCTATCTCCATCTTTCAGCTGAGCTGCTTCTAAGCTCAGGGAGATGGGAGCAAAGCTTAAAGGCTGGATGAGGTTTCCCTGTCTGAAATGTGGGGGTGAGTCCCTACACCTCATTCTCACTGTCTCCATGGACAGCTGCCATTAGCCCCTGCCTTCAGTGGATGGCATCTACTTCTTCGAGCCTATCCTTAGTCCTGCTGTGGGAATTCTGAGTGTGCAGTTTGGGTTGCACAACGGATTTTTCCACTTTTCTCGTAATGGAAGTTTCTTGCTGGTTAAATGCAACTGTTAGATGCTTTAAACACTTCTCTATGCACAGTAGATGGTTACAGATGTTACAGTGTTACAGATGGTTAAAGGTGTCACAGTTTCCTGATGGAAATCTGAAAACCACAAACTGATTTTGGTTTGGTCTTGACCACAGATTTGCAGTTTTTAAATAGATAAAGATGCCCTACCAATGAGCTTGAGGAAGGAGAGCTGGATCTCCTCCTAGACCTGTAGCTGTGCTGGTCTGACAGACTGCATTATCTGTTCA
This sequence comes from Colius striatus, assembly GCF_028858725.1. Taxonomy (NCBI): domain Eukaryota; kingdom Metazoa; phylum Chordata; class Aves; order Coliiformes; family Coliidae; genus Colius; species Colius striatus. Next base: position 10,649,528 of record NC_084776.1, read on the forward strand.
GGAAGAATGGCACTGAAAATAAGCAATGCCTTCCCTAGAAAAGGCAGGTATCTGTTTTGCTGAAGGAGCACAGGCTCTGAGCCTCTTCCAGGGCTGCAGCCTTTGCCTCAGGGAAAGCTCCCAGTCTGGTACAATTGCTTTTTGTTTTCCAGTAGTGATGATCAGAGGAATGTGTGAGCAGGTTCAGCTGGAGATTGGTGGCAAACTTTGCTTGGAGGAGCACACAGGTGCTGTGGAAGGCAGAGCTGCAGCAAGGTCTGCCCACCCCATGGTCCCTCCCTCTCACAGCAGGGGTGATGTTTGCTCTGCCAGGGGTGCAGAGGATGGGCTCTGCTGGAGTGGCAAAGCCAGAGCTGAACAGACTGATTTGGTCTCCTCTGAGATGGGATGTGCTGGTGGGTCTGCCACAGCTGAGGAGGTACCAGTCACTCCCTGCTGCAGCTTGAAACTGCTGATGAAGTTTGGAGTTTGAAACCCCAGCAGTGAGGAGGAGGTGGCCAGCAGATCACTTGGTCCTTGTCTACAGAGGTGGGACCAATTGCCCTTCTGGGAACAGCAGTTTGATCTCTCCTCATTTGCCTTGATCCTCTCTGCTTGACTGCACTGACCCTGTGCCAGGGACTAGCAAGGGCTGCAGGAGGAAGAGCTGGCAGTTACAGATTAGCCCACAGTCCTCTCCATGTATCACAAATTACTCTTCAGAGTCAGCAGGAGCCTGAATCAGACCTGTTGCTCTCCAAAGGTAACTCCTTAAAAGCCAATGAGATGCCAAAGCTGTGGTGGAGGATGCAAAAAAGGCAGCAGCTGGGCAAAGTGTTTTGATTTGTAGTCAGAGCTGACAACTCTTGCAGGACTCCTTCTCTGGGGAGAGGTGGTTGTTTGCAGACCTTGATGGGGTATGTGGAAGGCCACTCTACTGCAGCTCCTCTGGGGTCAAAAGATTTCCCCCCTCAGTGCTGGCATCCTGAGCTCCCTTTCAGCAGCCTCAGGAGATAGATGGCATTCCAGCCACCCACAGCAACGTTGTCAGCTCGGGGCAGCCAGGAGACTGGGGAGTTTCTAAGTCATGTGTCTGTCTGTTGCATCCTACACTCGGTGCTGCAGAGCAGAAAAGAGCTTCTCACATCTCATGTCTGTGCAAGGTGCTTTGTCCCTTCGTGGTCCTCTCTTTAGACTGTTCTTGCTTGTTTGACTATGTTGGATTTCTAAGAGTTTATGAAAAGCTTTAAAAGTAGAAAATGTTGCTTGCAAAGCTCAGCAGAGGTAGCAAGACACCCAGGCCCTTCTTAGAAGTTGCTATCTGAAGGCATGGCGAGAGGGGTAAAGGGAACAGATGCTGCTACTCTCGACCGCCAGCCCTGCCCAACAAGCTCAGTAAATGCATCGAAACACGGTGCTGACTGCTGGGGAGCTGCCAGCCCTGCTTTTAGCAGACCCTGGGTGCTAAATCTCTTTCTGTCTCCACACCAAGGTGATGAACTGTGTGAGTCTGAACTGCTGGCAGCCAGGGGCAGCAGCAATCACAGCTGGCAGTCACCTAGGCAGAGAATTTCTTCTCTCAAAGGGGTTGTACCTGACTTGGGGGTGCTTTAAAGGTGGGTGACAGCCAAGGCATGCTCTGCTCTGATGCTCACCATGTCTCCTCTCTGTTTTCCATCTAACTGTGCATTCATCCAGCAGCACAGTTCCTGGAAGATGCTCTAGTAATTAAATTCTCATTGATCTCTCTGAGCTGGAAGTGGGGTCTGCTGTTAGCAGAGGCTGTTAGCAGGGCTGTGGGGAGCTCAGCGTGGTGGACATGAGAATGTGCTCAGGGAACAGAAAGTCTCTGTGTCCACCACAGCCTTTCTGGGCTACTGGCCAGACTCCTTTGGCTGGATTAACAGCAAAGTGCAATGACAAAAGCTATCTTGCCCCATGGAGAGCTGATGCACAGTGAGCAGGGCCCTAGCCTTGCTGATTCACTCTCTGATGGATAAACACAGATTCTCTGCCCCTGCTCCAGTGAAGCGAAGGGTGCAGGGAGAGGTGCTGCTGAGAAACTGAGCGGTTTTGGTGGGGCTGTGTGGGTGTGTGTCAGCACTTTCCCCTGAAACTCTCCCCTGTGGAGGATCTGATAGTTGAACAATGAGGAAATGACAGGGTGAGAGCCTGTAAGGTGATTCAGGAGTTAGAGGAGGTTTGTTGCAGTGGTGACCTCGAGACCCAGTGACAGCAGTTGTGGCCTTACAGAATCACAGCATCCCAGAATGGTGGGGTGGGCAGGGCAGGGCCCTGCAAAGCTGCTCCAGCCCCTGCTACAGCAGGTTCCCCTCCATCAGGGGCACAGGAACGTGTCCAGGTGGGTTTGGAAACCTCCCAAGAAGGAGCCTCCACACCCTCCCTGGGCAGCCTGGACCAGGGCTCCCTCACCCTGACAGCAAAGTAGTTTTTCCTTATGTTGAAGTGGAGCTTTTTTGCTTCAATTTCTGCCCATTACCCCTTGTCCTGTCACTGGACACTACAGAGAAAAGTGTCACCCCATCTCCTCTTGGCACACCCCTTTTAAATACTTGTAAGTGTTGAGGAGATCCCCTCTCAGCCTCTTCCAGGCTGAGCAGCCCCAGGGCCCGCAGCCTTTCCTCCTCACACATGTTCCTTCCCCTGATCACCTTGGTAGCCCTGCACTGGCCTCTCTCCAGCAGTTCCCTGTCCCTCTTGAGATAAGGAGCTCAGCACTGGACACAGGACTCCAGATGAGGCCTCACCAGGGCAGAGTTTCAAGGGGAGCAGAACCTCCCTGTCCCTGCTGCCCATACTCTTGTGAACAGCGCTGGGACAGGGAAGGGCTGTTCCCCTGGCAAGTGTGAGCAAGCAGAGGTCTCATTGCTCCCAGGGGAGTGGAGGTTATTGCTTCCCTTGATTGTTAGGGGCAGTGCTTCCAGAATCCAGCATAGGATGTGCCATTCTGCAAAGGGCTTTGGCTGTAGCTTGGCATGGAAATGTGCATCCTGCTCGGAGCAGACCCTGCAGAGCTTCTAGTCAGCGGGACAAGGAGATCTCGTAGGGAGTTTGGTACTTTGGAGCAATACCTGTCAAGGATTGTGATACATAAAACTAGGATTAAATTCATTGAAGGAGCTCAGCTGCTCCTACAAGCCTCAGTTTCTCCCACGTGCACCCCTGTTGCTTCAGGCAGGAGTACAGCCAGGGGCTCTCTGGGCTGTCCCTAACACTGCCTGGACACATCCCTGAGTTCTCTCTCCTGCAGTTTCTTGCTGCTTTCCCACACAGTCTTTCACTCCTTCTCTTTTCATACAGATCCCTCCATCCCACCACCCTGAGGTATGCCCAAGACTGCTCAAGCTGCCACAGCTCTGCAGGTGCTGGTGGCACTCCTGGGAGCAACTTGGTGGCAGTTCCAGGTGCTAAGATGCCCTTTGTGCTGTGGCCCTTGGGCACCTCACCCCAGAAGAGGGAGCTGGGACTATGTGGGAGAAGATATTTCCCAAAGATAGCATTTTGTGACAAATCAGTTTCTTTTCCTGCAGCAGGACAGGCTGAGACTGGTACAAGTTTTCTAAGAAAGAAGCAGAGCCAAGAAGTAGGGAGGGAGCTCTGGGAGGGACAATCCACAGTGAACTCCTGCCTCTGGTCCCACCTCCTTCAGGGAGGAGAAACCCTTCTTCAGAGTTATGTCAGAGGAGGGATGTGCTGAGGGAGAAGTTTCACTTCTTCAAACAGATGGGTTTTGGAACATTTCCAAAGTAGTTCTGGTGATGAATAAGCATTTTTTTTTTTCCCCTGGAAAACTCCTCCTTCCCCTCCCTGCAGCAGCACAGTCCTCCAAGTCTGCAATGGCTGCATTGCTGGCATTCCAGGCCAGCCACCTCCCTCCTTCCCCATCCCCTGGGGCTGACGCAGCTTTTCTGGGGGATGGAGGTCTTCCCGGGTCTATGGGTGCCTCACACTGAGCAGAAGGACCCTCTGCAAGCTCCCAGACAAAGCTACTGTGTGTTTTCTAACGTTTCTCTTGGTTTCTCTTGGTTCCTCTGTTTTTATGGCTGGTGAGAAGTTGGAGTCATGCTGGGTGCAGCTTTTAGGACAAAGATGATGGAGTGGAGCATCTCCCTTCTGATGAAAGGCTGAGGGAGCTGGGGCTCTTCATCTTGGAGCAGACTGAGGGGTGACCTCACTAATGTTTACAAATCCATAAAAGGTGTGTGTCAGGAGGATGGAGCCAGGCTGTGCTCAGTGATGGCCAATGATAGGACAAGGGGCAACGGGCACAAGCTGGAACAGAAGAGGTTCCAAAGAAACACAAGGACAAACTTGTTCCCTGTTGAGGTGAGGGAGCACTGGCAGGGGCTGCCCAGATGGGCTGTGGAGGCTCCTTCTCTGGGGACATTCCAACCCAGCTGGATGAGTCCCTGTGTGCCCTGCTCTAGGTGGTGCTGCTCTGGCAGGGGGTTGCACTGGATGAGCTTTGCAGGTCCCTTCCAGCCCTTGGGATTCTGTGTGTAATTTTTTGGTAGTTTGACTGAGGTGACTTAGATGGGGTTGTGCCACCTGCTCCCTTCCTTTGTGGCAAACCAGGGGTTCCCATCAATGCCAATGAGGGTGTGAGTATCCCAACAGCCTTAAGACCAGTATCTCCTGCCCAGGGCTTTTCCCTAACCCTCCAAAATGACTGACTGTCTCCTCCATGTGCAGCCTCTGGCCATTGAGGAGGCATTTCAAAGCAGGCTCTGCCTTCTGTTGGCAGAATCACACTCTGCTCTTGTCCATGACATGACATCAATGTACCTGCAGAAACTCTATGAGGACTGGTTGGTTTGTAAGGTTGCTGTTTCCCACGCCTCTCAGGCTCCAGCTCTCTGCTTTTCTTCCCTTCTCTTTCACTTTTGCCTCTTCATTTTAGTATACTTTTTTATTTTGCATCTCAGGTGTTTAAGGGTGGCTCCCAGCTAAGGAAAGCTTGCAAGGATGTCATCCAGGGCTTTAGAAAAAGCAGTCACTAACAGCTCCCTGCAGCTTCCCCTGAAAGATGCAATGAGCATTGCGTTAAGAGGCGGGGTGAAGCAGAATGTTCATCGAGCAACAGAGCTCATACAAAGGCTAAGAACGGGCAGGAAAACTTTCCTGGGGAGTCAGTGACAAGCAAATCCCAGCAGATAACTTATAGAATCACAGAATCACAGAATGGTAGAGTTGGAAGGGACCTTTAGAGATCATCCAGCCCAACCCCCTGCAGAAGCAGGTCCCACCTAGATCAGGTCACACAGGAACGTGTCCAGGTGGGTCTTGAAGCCCTCCAAGGCAGGAGCCTCCACACCCTCCCTGGGCAGCCTGGGCCAGGGCTCCCTCACTCAAACACTGAAACAGTTTTTCCTTATGTTTAAATAGAACTGTTTGTGTTCCAGCTTCATCCCATCACCCCTTGGCCTGTTGTTAGGTACAATCTCTTGACATTCACCTTTTAAATACTTGTAACTATTAATGAGCTCCCCCCTCAGTCTCCTCTTCTCCAGGCTGAACAGCCCCAGGTCCCACAGCCTTTCCTCATGAGGAAGATGCTCCAGTCCCCTGATCATCTTGGTGGCCCTGCCCTGGCCTCTCTCCAGCAGTTCCCTGTCCCTCTGGAGCTGGGGACAGATGTAGGTTGTTACGTGGGCTCTCGTGACACTGCACACATCTGAGGTGTGGAGGGTGCTGCTGGGGCACGGCTCCATGCTGCCTCTGCTCTTCTTCCTGTCACCCTTTTAGACTTGCTGAGGGACTCCTTGCTGGGGCAGCGAGGGGCAGTTTGGGCTCACTTTGGGTTTCAACCTTGTGCCTGTTCACTTTTAGATTCCAACCAACATGGATGTATTTTTTTCCTCCAAAGTTTCCTCATGTTAAGGGGAAGAGAATCTAGGGTCTGGGCTCTCCCTGACGCAGTTGGTTTCATATTGACTTCAGTGCAAATATGCTCTCTGTGATCCAATGTAAACACCTGGAGAGCCAGCAGTTCCTTCAGAGTGCTTTGCAGTGCTGCAGTGGAGGACTAGACCCTGTGTCCTGCCTGGATATTTGTGAGCAGCTACTGAAGTGCGTGATCCTGATGCTATTGACCAGCAGCCCAGCTTCAGGATGGGTCATCAGGGTGAGGGAGCCCTGGCCCAGGCTGCCCAGGGAGGGTGTGGAGGCTCCTTCTCGGGAGGTTTCCAAACCCACCTGGTCACGTTCCTGTGCCCCTGATGGAGGGGAACGTGCTTTGGCAGGGGCTGGGGCTGGGTGAGCTCTGCAGGGCCCTTCCAGCCCACACAGTTCAGGGGTTCTTTGATCACTCATTGCATTCATCAACTGAGCAAGGCTGATGCGTTGACTGGAATAAATGAAGTTCCTTTCCCCTGAGGTGATGCCCTCTGTGTCACAGAGGACTGCTCAGCTGTGTCACCCCGTTTGCTGAGGGCAGGGCTGTGTTCCTGTGCTGAGCTGCTCTGGGCAGCGTTTGCCTCCAGCCCTGGCAGCGCTGAGCACAACGGCCACACTACCCCGACCTTCTCCTGTTACAGGGTGTTTTTTCACTGGAAGCTATAAAAAGCCTGTAGTGAAATTAAAACCTCAGTGTAGCTTCTGACTTCACTGGAGGGATGTTTCTTTTCCTTTATAAATGGAGCAGAGGATGAGGAGAAGAGGCATGTGTGGCAGTGCAGAGCGTGTGTGCATCAGAGGGACAGAGGGCAGCTGGGGTTGTGTCTGCCTGTATTTTCCTCCTGTGCTCTCACCACACAGCTCCCCAGAGAGCCTACAGTTGGGCAAGACACATCTGGTCCACTGAGTCCTTAAAGGCCAAACTTCAAGTGTGACATGAGGAGAGACCCTCAGGAGTGCTCCTGGTCTCCATGAGGCATGGCTGGTTCCGATCTGACTGCATCTGCAGGGTGTCTGTGGGCTGGTGGCCCCTGCCTGTGTTGTCACAACTTCCTTGCAGCTTCTGATGCCTCCCTCTTTGCCTCCTCCTCTGCTGATGTTTGTCTGTCACAGAGGAATGTGCAGAGGCACATGTTCATGTGTGGTGGACCCGCTCTGGGAAGGCGATGGAGAGCCCTGGTGCCTCCCCAGCCCACTGGCTGGGATTGTCCCCTGCTATTGGAGATGGCCTTGGTGGGCCAGCCTGAAGGCAGCAGCCACGCTGCTGGTAAAGCAGAGCACATCAGGAAGAGAGAGAAGGAACACAAAGTGAGGTCTGTTGATGGAAACAGCAGTGGAGAGCATAAGAACATGCATTGTGTCTTCTGAAGAGTGGTGGGGCACCGTGCTGAGCCCCACCACTTCCCATGGATTTACATGAGTGGGTCTCTGGAAAGAAGCCAAAACACCCTGAAGGTGAAGTGTTGGAAGAGTCTGTTAGGTTGGGTTTTTTCCTAGCACCCTGGAAAATGTTGTTTTCTTGAAATTTCTCTGGCCTGGAGACATTTTTTGTCCAGAAGACTTCTGAGTTTCAGAGTGGACTCAGAGAGAGAGAGATGGGCATGGGCTGGTCAGACCGACCCTGGGACAAGAGCTGCACCCAGCTGTGCCCACATCTGCCCAGATCTGTGTCCATGGAGCTGAGCTCTGCTGTGCCCACGCTCATGAGGTGTCCTCCTTGCCTATAGCTGTTCCCAGGAGGGATGGTGAGAAGGCTTGAAAAAAGTGAAAGATGTCCCAGATGTCACCAAAAATGCCTTGGAACAAAACCAAGCCTGGGAACCTCATTTAGTTCCCACAAGCTAGTGTTTCTTAAGCCATCAGAGCTGCAGCAGCATGTGATGATCAGGGTCGGGGGGGGGAAGGAGTGCCAGGGAAAGGTGGGGATCACCCAGGTCTTCCCTGCCCCAGGGGATGCTGCAGCATCTGCTCATCTTCTCAGCTCATGTTTCTCTTTGGGCTGGCAGGATGTGGAGGTGCTATGGTGGCAGATGTTTCTCACTTCTCCTTTGCAAACCTTCTTTGCCATCTCCTTTGCCCGACTGTGATGACCTCTCAGTGTGTATCCCTGGAGGATGCTGCCCTTTGCTTGCAGCTGCTAGTCCATCTGTGTCCCTCCAGCACAATCCAAGGCACAGCTTTGTGAATCACAGCCTGGCCCATTGTGTGGAATGAACTGAACTGTTGCCACCGTTTGCAGGGAGATGTGACCTTTGAGGAGGCTTTGTGGGTGGGCAGCGATGCCCGGCGGGGAATGCCGTGCCCTGCTGATGCTCTGGCACAGGCTGTGCCTTCTGGCTTCAAACCCCAGGGAGCTCTTGCTGCTCCTGTCCTCTCTGTTCCTGTTGAAAGGAAAACCTCACGTCTGGCAGTGCAGGATTTATCAGTGCATCCTGCATGGGGCCAGGGCCAGCTGGGGTGAGAGATTAAGGTGCAAGTGTCGGCTGGGAAATGCAGAACGCTGTGTATCTTGGGTGTTTCTGCACAGGCTTTTCACTCAAAACTAGCTCCCAGCCTTGCTGAGCCTTGGGTGGCCACAGCCCTTGGCAGAGTCTGCGGTGGAAGTGAAAGATGCTTTTAAAAACTAAATATTGGTGCTTTTCCTGTGCAGTTTAAATTTGGGGCATTTTCAGGAGTCTGAGGGTAAGGACATTGTTGCCTTCAGTGCTGTGGGGTTTCCAGTGGGCATGCTGTGCTTCTGGGGCCATTCCTGGTGCTGGAGAAGTCCAGCCTTCTCTGAACTCTGCTTCCTCTTTCCATCCCATCACTTTCATGCTCTGCTTATGCTTAGGACCCGTGTGGTCTGGGGAAGGGATGTGCAGGTGCACAGAGAGGACCTGAAGGACAGGGACAGAGCCTCAGAACTTGAGACCCATCTTATTGGTGTCTTTGCACTTGTGGCATCCAAAGGGCTTGTTGTTCCACTCTGCCCTGCTAAACTTTTTCATCTGGTTTCTTTTCCTGTAAGAAGTTTAGAGGGGGCTGGCTGGAAGTATCCCACATGGTGTGGAGAAGTCCCCGGATGCCTCAGGGGAGATCCAAGTGGCAAATGTCTTGAGAGCCATTGAACCAGTTCCTCAGCATGGAGCTAGGGGGAGGTACCGTCTTTCAGATGAGATAAAACCAAAGTGCTTGTGACCATGAAGATTCAAAGATGCTTTTTGCAAGAATTGAGCTGTTAAGGCCATTTTTATGGCCAAATGCTTGCACACCTTCCTAGTAATTCTGGTCCCAGCTATCAATGTCCTGTAGCATTAATAGCATCAGCTACTTTGTCCCCAGAGATGTTTGTGCTTCCCTTAGGGTTGTGTGATTGGTGCAGGAGAGATCACAGAATCATAGAATGGTAGGGACTGGAAGACCTTTACAGATCATAGAATCATAGAATGGTGGGGTTGGAAGGGACCTTTAGAGATCATCCAACCCAACCCCCTGCAGAAGCTGCTCCCACCTAGATCAGGTCTCACAGGAACGTGCCCAGGTGGGTCTTGAAGCCCTACAAGGAAGGAGCCTCCACACCCTCCCTGGGCAGCCTGTTCTACTGCTCCGTCAGATCATCTGGTCCAACCCCCCATACTGAGATACTGTTCTCAGTCTCATTCAAGCAATTCAGGAACCTTGGGGTGAGAGGCATTAATTATGGTGGGAGACAGTGGTGGGAGATTTTCATGGACAGGAGCAAGTGGTTCACTGAGGAGTTCTTTTCTGTATCACCAACACTTGGGGCTCTACTCTCTGGCTTCCTTATATCAAGTGAAAGGGTTGGTCTGACAGTAAAGAGGTTTGGAAAAAAGTCCATCTTGGAGGCAACTTGCAGGATGGAGATGCCATATGTGGCCCTGTGCTCCGTGCCTGGCCAGCCTGGCAGGAAGGGAAGGCATCTCGTCATGGCCAGTGCTGCCTCTAGGCAGCTCCTCCTGATCCTGTTGTGGCCTTCCATGCAGATAAGGGTGAGAAGAGGCAGAAGTGAGGTGATTTTCTTGGCTCAAAACATGCTGTGAGTCCCAGATTCCCTCTAGAAATGCAAAATCTTCTGCTTTTGCCTCAGTGCAGTTTGATTTTCACCTCTGCAGGAGAAGTGCTTAAAACCATTAGCACAAAGCATTTAGAAGATGTCACCATGAACTACAGAGAACCAACGAATACATTAGCTCCATCATCCCTCTGTTGAAACAAAAGCATCTCCCCAGTTTCATCTTACCCCTGGTAACACCCATTTGCCCCAGGGACCTGCATTTCCTCATGCCTGCTTTTTAATCTCATGCATGTGCCGAAGGAAGCAGCCAGAGGTGTGATGTGTTACAGCCTCATTCATGGGCTTTTTGGCTGCTGGTTTTTTTCTGTAAGGCTGCTGCTCCACACCTAAGGCTTCTTGGCTTTGATTTTCTCTTTCCTGAATCAGGTCTCAGGGGAGGAAGCTGTTGGATAATACAACCATTTGTTTTGGCAGCTGCCTGCGGGTGCCGGCCCTCCAGCCTTCCTGAAGCCAACTCAGATGTGAACTGCTCAGCCCAAAGGGCAGCAGGGCCTCGAGCTTTAACCTTCATGAAAAGCTGGTTGAAATAACAATAAGCAAAGGAACCAGCTTTCTGGTGTTTGCTATGCTCTGCCAGCTCTGAAATGCTGACAGAGGCTGAGCTGCCTCCTCCAAGGGGGACTTTGTCATAGAATCATTTCAGTTGGAGAAGCCCTTCAAGCTGCTGCAGTCCCAGCCCTCCCCTCACCCTGCCCAGGCCACCCCTGGCCCTCAGCACCTCAGCTCCAGGGCTTTGGGATCCCTCCAGGGCTGGGCACTCCCCCAGCTCCCTGGGCAGCCTGGCACAGGGCTGACACCCCTCTCAGGGAAACAGTTCTGCCTCAGCTCCAGCCTCAACCTCCCCTGGGGCAACTTGAGGCATTTTCCTCTTGTCCTACTGTTGATTACTTGTGTCCAGCATTGAGGTTCCTCATGCCACCAGGTCTGCCTCAGCTGGGACGTGGTTTGGCCTCTGCTTAGGAAGGACCCTTTGCCCTCAGGCTCTCTGCAGCACTTTGTCATAGCTACAAAGCCACGCTGAGCATTTCTTGGTAGCAAACACCAAAAACGCTTTAATTTCTTGTGCCCACCTGACAAAGCTGGGTCCTGTCTCTGTGGATAAGAACAAATCCTCCTGTAAACAGTTGTCATTATTGCTCTAAGTACCTGACAGCCTGGAACAGAGTCCTTCCCTCACCCTGTGTCCTGTGAGGCTGTTCTGTGTCTTTGAGCACCGTGGGCTGTAAGTGGGGAGCGTTTCATCTGTGCAGCCCTGCAAGAAAAGAAACCTCCTGCAAAGAAATGTCCCCTGTCCTCGCTGCCTCTGCCCTGCTACCAGAATAAGACACTTAAGTTTAGTATATTTAGTGATTCTGTGATAAAAGGTAACAACTAAAAGGGCCAACTCACATGTTTGAAGAAGCAGAGCTCTGTCAGCATGAGCTGGGAGTCTCCTTAAGATGCTGCATGACTAAGGCTTGTATCACGCTGCCTACACCTGCTGCAGACACTGTTTTAGGGCTAATGAACCAAAGGTAAAATGCTTAGTGGCTTCCTCACAGGCGGGGTGCCTGGCAGGGCCATCCAAGGGCCTGTCCTGGCTGGGAGTGGTGGGTGATTCGGGTCTGCTCCCCAGGGAGTGCCCTGGGTGTCATGGGCCTGGCAATGTAGGAGGAGACGGGATTCCTGCACCAATGGCCCCAATAAATCACTTTGTGAGGCTGAGACCAATAGATAAGATTGCAACGCTTTCCCCTACCCAAACCCTTGTGTCTGGAAGGTTTCTGTTGGGGTGCTGATCCCATGGATGGCATCTGGGCTGTTATTCTGCTGCCTTTGTAAGGAGAGGAAAAACATTTGATTGAGCCATTTAGAGTAATGCCATTAGCTACAGAAAAATCAGAGCTAGTTGGGTGTTATTCCACTAGAAAATCACAGAATCCCAGAGTGGTGGGGGTTGGAAGGGCCCTGCAGAGCTGCTCCAGCCCCAGCTCCTGCTCTAAAAGCAGATTCCCCTCCATCAGGGGCACAGGAACATGTCCAGGTGGGTTTGGTACCCTCCTGAGAAGGAGCTTCCACACCTTCCCTGGGCAGCCTGGGCCAGGGCTCCCTCACCTCAGCACCAAAGAAAGTTTTCCTTGTGTTGAAGTGGAACTCTCACATTTCAGCTTATGTCCATTACCCCTTGTCCTGTCACTGCAGACAACAGAAAAAAAACTGTTGCCCCATTCTCTGGACTCTCACCTGTTAAGTACTTGTGTTAATGAGGTCCCCACTCAGCTTCTCTTTTCTAGGCTTGACAGCCCCAGGTGCCACAGCCTTTCCTCATAAGAAGGGAGGGTGTAAGGTTGAAGTCAGTAAAGGCTGCTCCAGAAGCCCTGGTGCAGTCCACTGAAATACTCCAGCATTGACTCAGGACAAGGTTGAGCCTAAGGCAACTCTCTTAATTCTTCTTAGAGCCTTTTCCCCTCCCTGGCACCCAGGCTGAGGCTCACTTGGAGCTAAGCACAGTTTAGACAGAAACCATTGGTGCAGGACATGCAGAGTTCAGTGAGCTGCCTCTGAACCCACAGCAGCTTTTGGGACTGGCTTCCTCTGACTTCTGGACTTGTCTCTGCCCCCGTTTGCATTTCAGTCAGCTGGAAAGGGCCACAGAAATCTGCTTGCTGTCAGCACGACGCCCACGGGCAGCTTCCAGTGGCATCCATTCAGAGCCTAATTGCAGGCAGCTCCCTGCCTGAGGCCACTGCAGCAGTGATGGATGCCAAAGCAGTGTAAGTGAATCAGGGGAAGTAGAACTGATGGCACAATTAGATCCGATCTGCCTGGACAGAGTTCTGGATGCCAGCCTGCATCCCGAGGCTGTGCTTGGGCTGCTGAGCCCCTTTTTCTCAGTGCATGAGAACCCACCTGACAAAAGAGGGTGGGAAAGGGGGTGTGCATGTGTTATGGCCATCACAGACCACTTTCTTATAAGGGAAGCTTCTTGGTGGGTGTTCAGGCCACAAAGGCAGGTTAGAGACATGGGTGTTGAAGTGACGCTCCCATGTTGACTGAACTGAGGGCACATTTCAGGGCTGCAGATGATGTGTGCTGGGCAGTGTGTACAGGTTGCTGGTGTTCTGCCTATGAGAGACCAGAGCTGGGGACCACTTGGCACAGCCCAGGTGATGCCCACACAAGGTCAGGCAGACCTCAGTGCCACCTGGGGTGTGCAGAGACCTTTCAGCCCATCTTGGAGGGACATATGAATCATGTAGGGATGGCCAGGGTGCGTCTCCCTGAGCATTACTGAGGGCCCTGCCCTTGCTGACAGTCTCTGGCTTTCTCCTGTGTCACACCACAGTCATCCCTGGACAAGGTCATGGCTGGAAGCCAAGGTGGCATTGGGTGCTCTTTGGGACTGCTGGGGTGGAGCTGGGAGACATACTGTTGTCTGCTGTTGCTCTGGAGACAGAGATCTCTCTCCACACCTTGTGGGTACTGGGCTGCTGATCTGCTGGGGATCTACTGCACAGAAGCACAAGCAGAGACCAACAGGGAGTTTCCCAGGTGTCTGGTTTTGGGTGGTCGAGGGAGTGCGTGCACAGTTGGCACCTGGCTGTGTGTGTGTCAGAAGGGAGCAGCACAGGGTTTGCACCTCACAGCAGAAGAAAACCCCTTTTTTTCAGTAATACTGTAGATCAGTAAAAGCCACAGAAGTCTTTTTACCCAGCACCTCTTCAGTTGTATCAGGAGTTTGGGCATTTTCCACTCTGAAGTGCATTTCTATGTGCTTTCCTCTGCTGAGGTGAGGGAGCACTGGCAGGGGCTGCCCAGATGGGCTGTGGAGGCTCCTTCTCTGGAGACATTCCAACCCAGCTGGATGAGTCCCTGTGTGCCCTGCTCTAGGTGGTGCTGCTGTGGCAGGGGGGTTGCACTGGATGAGCTTTCCAGGTTCCTTCCACCCCTTAAGATTCTGTGATTCTGTGATTCCTAAACGCTCTGCAGATGCTCTCTCCAGCCCCTTGAGCACTGTGCTCAGAACCCCACAGCCCTCTGCCCCATCCCACCTCCACACTCACCCCTGCTTCACCTGGGCCTGGGTCTGCAGGGCAGGAGTTTGTCATCAGCCAGAGCTGGTGTGGCAGGACTGGGGCCTCCTGCACCAGCCACATGAAGCAGAACACTGTGCCTAGGGCAAGATTCTGCCTCATGTGATAATGTTAAGTGCACAAAGGGAGGAATTAGTTCTGGTTTAGCTGCCTTAGAGCTGGATGTCTCCTCCACACTGCTCTTCTGGACTTGCTTTGTAGTCACTGGAAGGAGACTGGTACCTCTGTCGCTTTCTTAGACACTTGCCAGGTGTCTTCTAGTGGACACTACCAGGATGGGAGAGGTTAGGGGCTGGGCTACCAGCTGACACAGGTGGCCACTGAGGGTTGGCTGGGAAAGGCCCCATCCCAGGGGAGTCCCTTGCTCTGGAGCCCCATGCCATCCCTCCCTCCCTGGCAGGGCTGGGGATGCTCCCCCTTGCTTTACCGAGTCCTCCTCACATTCCCAGAGTTCTTTTGATGGCAGAGGCAGCATCCCAAGCCTGCTTTCAGGATGCCATCCATCATCCCCCTCCCTGGCCTGGATGTCTCAGGGCTGAAGGCTGGGACAAGGGGTGCCTCTTGGCCCCAGGCTCTGCAGGAATGTGCTAATTGCTGCTGGAACAAAAGCTGCTCTGTGTGGTGCTGGGCTGGGCTGTGCTGGGCTGATCCTCCCAGCCCTCTCTGGCGTGTGCTCTGCACATGCTCTGGCTGTGATTGTAAAGAACTTAGATTTATCTTTTCTTGTGCTGGTCTGCTTAAAAAGTGCATTTGGGGCATACAAAGAGCTCACCTGGAAAAAGCATTTCCTCCTCCTCCTCTTTCCAAACACAGATTGCTGTTCACTCACATCTACTTTGAGTGACACTACCTCAGGTTCCAAGAGGATTTATCAAGGAAAAGCACCTCATGCTGCCCAGACATTTACTGCTGTTGTGTTTACCAGGCTGCTGGTGTCTTATGACTCAGCAGTACTCTTTGGTCTTTGATATATCATTTTGTTTCACCTGTGGTTTTTGCTGAGGCAGCATTATTTCCCTTATCTCTGCACATTTGGTGCCTCTCCTGCTCTGGCACAGCCCTGAGCCACTGCCCCAGCGTCCCACAGCCATGTGCTATCATTTTCCCAGGACTGGGAAGCGCTTCAGCAGTCTGTTTTAATCCCCCAACACCACTGCTCGGGACAATGGGGAGCAGTTTAGTGGCAGCTTGCTGGGAATTAAAGGATGCAAACAGCAGTTAGGGCAATACAGCAGCTCTTCCCAGGGAAAAGGTGTAAAACTGTGTGTGGGTTGTGACAAGGAAGACAGTTTAACTCACCCTGAGGAGTTTGTGCCAAGCATATTGGATGTGGCTACATCCCAGACACTCAGATTTTTGTATTGTTGTTCAAAAAGTTGAAGGTGTTGGTTGCAGAAAGCTGCACACGTGGAAATGGGGATGTGGGAATCAGGGCACTGCCCTGGGAGTGTGTGAGCTGCTGCTTGACTGGGTGCACCCACCCACACCTGAGGTGTCCCTGTGAAGGGATGGGAGAGGGGTCTCTGGGCAGGTGAATGAGCTTAGATAACAGGAGAAAGCTTCTTGATATGGATGAACCCTCTCTCTTCCAGGTCCACCATCCTAGGGCTCTGACAGATGCTACTCCCCAGATGCTACTTCAGTTGTTAAAAGCCACTCAGATGTGGGCTGCTGGGGTTTGATAGCCCCTGACCCTGCTCCAGGCTGGGGCAGAGGGGCTGGAAACTGCTGCAGGGAAAGGGCCTGGGGGGGTTGGTGCCAGCGGCTGAACAGGAGCCAGCAGCGTGCCCAGGGGGGCAAGAAGCAAAGGGCAGCCTGGCTGGGATCAGCAGTGGGGTGGCAGCAGGAGCAGGGCAGGGATTGTCCCCTGTGCTGGGCCCTGGGGAGGCTGCAGCTCCAGGGCTGTGTCAGTGCTGGGCCCCTCACTCACTGCCACAGGGACACTGAGGGGCTGCAGCGTGGCCAGAGCCGGGCACAGAGCTGGGGAAGGGGCTGGAGCACAAGGGGCTGGGGAGGGGCTGAGGGAATGGGGGTGTTGAGCCTGGAGGAGGCTGAGGGCAGACAGGAGTCCTCTCTGACACTGGGGATCGGGCTCTGCTCCCAAATAACGAGTGACAGGACAAGAGGAAAGGGGCTCAAGTGTGGTGGGGACCGAGTGTGGGGACGGTGCTGCTGGAAACGTTTCTCTCCCGTTCCTGAAGAGCTTGCTGAGCAGGCAGAGACTCAGCCAGGGCAAAACTCCACTCTACACAAGAGGCAAATATGACTGGCTCTGGAATTGTTCCTAAGGCCTTAAAGTGTGTTTTGTACACATGCTGGCACTTTATGAGCCCTCAACATAAGCTGTCTCCAGTCCTGAGCTGAGGTTTATTGCAGGCGGGGCTCGTAGCTGCGGCTCGGGCTGTGTTTGCCTGACAATATCCATCGTGCTTTTATCTGATTAGAATCTTGCCAAAGTGTGGCCATTAACGTTTACATTTTTCATGCTGTGTATTAGCTCCCTCTGCTCTTTCTGGCAGCTTTCCAGAGAAGGGTTTAGCTGTTGGGCAGACCAGGGCCCGGGCACTTTCCCTCGTACATCCAACCGCATCACCTTTCAGCACCGACCCTGGCACCACGGTGTGCAGCACCCGTGGTGTCCCAGCCAAGTTCTGTGCCAGTGTTTCCATTTCCACAGGTTGTTTGTAAAATCCCTTGGACTTTGGGCTGCTCACCTGGTTAAGAGCCGTGCTGGAGTTGGCAGTGCTGTCCCTCGGTGTTGTGCTGTTGGTTTCTTTGGGGGATTCAGCACCTTTCCACACCCAGAAAGGCAGAGGCTGCTCTTATCCTGCTGTTTCTGCAGAATGTGTCTTTCCTAGAGGCAGTGCAGGAGTGGGTCCTGCCTTGTGCTCCATCCTTGTCTCTGTTTTCAGGCTGGCTGGCCCCCAGGCTGATGCATGTGAGCAGCATGTCCCTTTGAGCTGGCACGAAGCCAGCCCTGGAGAATGGCCACCACTTCTTTCCCTGGGATCACCACAGGAACGTCTGTCAGCAGCTGGAATAAAATGCTGAGGACCAAACCCATACTCAGTTCCTGCAAAAGAAAGATATAGACACTGCCTGAGAAATAACATCTCCCGTGGCTTGGGAAGGGGCAGAGTGTTCACATCAGTGGGATGGATGGATGGGGTGGTATGGCAGAGCTGTTCCTGGAAGGCACCAGCATGGCCTGGCTTTGCTCAACCTGACCCTGACAAACAAAAATTGACAAGACAAAAACAAACAGCTTCAAGTTGCCCCAGGGGAGGTTGAGCTTGGAGCTGAGGCAGAACTGTTTCCCTGATAGAGAGAAGTAGAGATTTGCCTGTCAAACCCAGCAGGACTTGTTTAATCCAGAGTAGCCCATGGAGGAGTTAACAGGGATGAAATTGCTCTGAGCCTCTCACTGGCCTTTTTGTGCCAGCTTTCAGGGTTGCAGTATGAGGTTAGAAAAAAATGGTCTGTCTTCTTTTCTTTGTTGCTTACCTGTTGGGACAGTGTTTTAACACCAGCAAATCAAAGACAGGTGAGAGTGTTTTGGAGATGAGTAGGACGGGAGAATCTGGGTTACTAAAGCCACCAACAAATTATTCTCAGTATAACTTTCCATATGAAAAAGCAGCTTAATTGAGCTTCAGCCACCTAGCAGAAATGTGCTGATGCCAGCAGCAACGAAAGAGGTTTTGTTTGGATGGTACCAAACCTCCAGTAAAAAATGGGATGTTTCTGTTCTGTCACTTTAATTAATTTCATGCCATGTAGGCCATACATTTTCGTATGATCTTGCCTTTATGGGTTGTGTCATTCCATGCACATGTGGTGCTTAGATAGAAAATGCATATAAACAGAAGGAATAATGGAAAGAGCCACTGAAGTGAAGCACTGCAATGGCCCTACTTTGATAGCTGGGAGGAAATGTTTCTTGGCAAACATAAGAATTGTGGCTTTTTATGCAGATTCAGAATCAATCTCTCCCTTAATGTCAGGATTTCCCAAGTAATGGAAATTTCAGCTCCCAGCCAGGATGTTCTCTGTGTCAATTATTCATCAGAGTCAGATAGAATAGGAGATAACTTACAGGAAACCTGGGATAACTCCAGTTCGGGGCTCCCCAGCTCCAGAGGGACGGGGAAGTGCTGGAGAGAGGCCAGGGCAGGGACACCAAGATGCTGAGGGGATGGAACATGTGTGTGAGGAGCAAAGGCTGTGGGACCTGGGGCTGTTCAGCCTGGGGAAGGCTGAGAGGGGCCCTTATCAATGCTGATCAGTCCCTAATGGGCAGGTGGAGAGGATGGGGCCAGTGTTAGTTGTGTGGTGGCCAGTGACAGGACAAGGGGTAACAGGCACAGGCTGGAGCACACAAAGCTCCAGTGGCACAGGAGGAGAAAGTCCTTTGGTGCTGAGGTGAGGGAGCCCTGGCCCAGGCTGCCCAGGGAGGGTGTGGAGGCTCCTTCTCAGGAGGTTTCCAACCCCACCTGGACACGTTGCTGTGCCCCTGATGGAGGGGAACCTGCTTTAGCAGGGATTGGGCTGGATGAGCTCTGCAGGGCCCTTCCCACCCCCACCATTCTGGGACTGACCACTGCTTTAGAGCTTGGTCACATCCCCAGGCTGGCTGAGGTCAGGGAGCAATGGAGGATGCCTGGCTCGTGGTGCCTGAGGACAGCCAGGTTCCAACAGCCAGTCACAGTGTGCTGTGCAGGGACAGTGGGTGCTTGGAGCCTGTGAGGCTGTAGGATGCTGTAAGCTCCACTCCTGTCTAAAAAGCCTGACAGCTCATTGTGGCTGTTGGCTCTGCCATGCCTGTGGCTGCTAAAGCAGTAACAGGGCTGTGGCTGCCAGGAGCCAGAATCAGCCTTTGTTTGCTTCACTTAGCAAAATGCTGAATTCCCTGTTGCCTGTGTGAGCATATGAGCAGCAGCAGAGTGCTGGTTTACACCGAGTACCCCGAGCAAGGGCTGTGTGGTGGTTGCTCACCTCAGGTGGTTGTTGTCCACACTGGGGCTCCCCAGCACCTGATGAGAAAGAGGCAGCAGCAAGAATTGATTGTCAAGGTTTCCAGACAAATTGCTGCATGGGCATTGCTGCTGGAAAGGGAAATTGTGCAGGAGGGTCAGAGCAAGGACCCAGGGCCCCCCTGGTACCATGCAGAGCTGGGGCTTTGCTGGGGCCTGGCCAGCCCTTGGTGCTGTGTTATGGGGTCAGTGCTGAGTACAGGGACTTGAGGAGGCTCTGAGGAGGAAACACAGCAGCTGATACAGCCCCTGTGTAGGCAGAGCTGCTCCCTTGGTCCAAAACTTGCTGCCTCTAAGTTGCTGCCATGTAATTTCCTCTGGCCATTCCCAAAGTTTTGCTCCCAGCTCGTTTGATTTTATGGGGAGTGCTGAGATCTTTGGGCTTGTTCTTTTCAAGGCCCTGGATCTTGGAGTCCTGTGGCTACACCAAAACCTCAGCTGCTATCTGAAACCAGTGACCCTTCCAGGTCCTTGGGGTGATGGACTTGGAAGACAAGGTGAATACCTACTATTTTATGCTATTTTCCAGGAATCTTATTGCATTGCTACCTATGAGAAGCCACATTTATTTGGGCTTTGAACATCTCCATTGGAGCCCCATGGCAACCTGGAGCCCTGGGGGAAACCTGCCTTAGGGGGGAAGTGTGCATTTCATCCTTGGTTTTGCTTTGTTGAAGGATGGGGTCCTGTCCCAGGATGGAGCTGGAGAGCTCAGAGGCTCAGTGCCTGAGCCTCAGAGCTGGTGCTACCAGATTCACCCATTCAGAAATGATTCCTGGTCCAGTAGTGATAACTGCATGAGAACTTTTCTCATAATTCCCCAAGTTTGTATTCATGTGGGGAAAAGCCAGCATCTTTATATCAGTGGTACTGTCCCAAACAAGGTTTCAAGGAAGAAAAGAACTCTAGGCTTCCAATAAAGGTCTCCAATATCAGCTGAGCAGGTTTTCTTTCCAGTTGAATTCTCCACAAATGTTTCCCTTGTGCTCAAAAGCTGTTTTCTGTCAAAAATAAAAAGGTTTTGATGGAAAATACTTAAAATCTGTTTGAAGCCCATACAAAGCATTGCCAGGGCAGAGGGAGTGAAAGGAAACATCACCTGGCTTCACAGTGCCTCAGGAAGGTGGTTGGGTGGTCCTGGTGCTGGGGCAGTGGGCTGGGCACGTCACAGCCCATGGTAAATGTTAAGCTAACAAGCAAATGTGCTTCGCTCAGCAGGCAGAACGCAGCCTTCCAACCAGGGCCAAGCTTCCTGAATCCCACTTGGCATGTTTTCTGTAAAGGAAGGAAGAATCTCAATTCCAGCATTCCAACCCAAAATAGACATCTCTCAGAATAGCCCTTCTCCGCTGTGGGGCAGGATGCTGTCAGGAGGAAGAGGGCTGGGGGAAATGAGCAATGCTTTGCCAGAGCAGCCAGGCTGGAACTGCGAGGTGATGGGTTTCTACTCTGAGTGCAGATGAACACCCCTGGAGCATCCAACCCTATGTAGGGCTCTGAGCTGCTGACAATCCCTTGGACTGGCTGGCTGGCTCCTTGGGCTTGAGGGATGGAGCCATCCCTCAGAACCCTGCCAGCCGTGCTGCTGTGGCTGTGCCTCAGTGCCCTCCCCCTGCTGCCACCGCAGCCCCTGGCACTGCTGGCAGCACAGAGGGGATGCCCCAGTGCTCCGTGTGTCCTGGTAGATAGATGTGTCAGTGTGTCCTGGCAGACAGAAGTGAAGGTGTCCCACGGGAAATATGAGTTTGGGCACATCACCTGTTCACATCTCTTGCACTGGAGCTATCCCATGATGAGGTGCCACCCCGCTGGAAGGCTGTTGTGCCCGGCTGTGTGTCTCTGCAGCAGGGAGGACTCTTCTTCCCATCTCTTTCACTTTACAAAGTGCAATGCTGGAGCATCCTAGGTCCCATGAAGTTCAACAACAGGCTGAATGGGTGGAATCTGTAGTCCCAACCCCTTTTCCCTAGAAAACAGAGGTTTGCATCATTTGAAGAGTTTTGCCTTTATATCCCCCATTTGGTGTCACGTTTTCTGTGCAAATATGAGTCTTAGAGAGGAGTCTTGGAGAGACAGATGAGTTCATCATCCAGCCCTGTGATGCCAGGAATTGTGGCTTCAGGAAGAAGAGTGGTTTTCATGGCAGCCCTCATGAAACAATAAGACTGACAGCACAGGCAGGTCTTTCCACCTTCATTGAATGCTGGAAGTGGAATTTCAATCTCATGAGTTACAGACATGCTCAGATGCTGAGAGCTTAACATCTCCTTGGGGTGCAAGCCACATCTTCCCAGTTCCTACAAACCATACCTGTTCCTGGTGCACCCCTCTGGGAGCTGTGTTTGAAGCTTTTCCTTAGCACTTGGTGGAGAGAAAAGGACAATTTTGGGGCAGAATCCACTCCCTGCCGTGATGGTATTAAAGGCATAAGAAAGTGAATAAACTGCCTCTACTTTTATAGCCCAGCTTTACAACTGGGATGATTTATGTGTTCAGGTGGGTTTGAAAAATGTTGGCCTAAAACCATGCAAAACCCACTGGATTTGGCCAATTACTCGCTTTGTATTTTGGGCCCTTCTCAAATAAAACTCAAGGTGGGCGTAATGAAACCACAAAACCCTCAGTCTGAAAGATAGAAACCCTGAAAAGCCCCCAGGAGCTACATCTTATGGTCTGGAAAGAGGGGGAAAATGATCAGGTGGAAAAATGTGAGCTCCACCAGGCTGCAAACCTGAAACCCTTTGGTACATGTTTGTGAATAATCGAGCCGAGGAGCTGAGCTCCTGCCAAAATATCTGCTGCGGGAAGGGCCGGTCCAGCATGAGCTGCTGCCTTCCTGCTGCTCACACACACCAAGGAATAAACCCTCTGCAGAGATAAGAGAGGAAAAACTCCTTCTGCTGCAGTATGGCTTCAAACCCATCTCTGTGAGCGTGCCCCGTGTGTTTGTCTGCAGAGGGGGGGTCACCTTCCCTGTGAGGGTGCTGAGGCCCTGGCGCAGGCTGCCCACAGAGGCTGAGGCTGCCCCATCCCTGGAAGTGTTCCAGGGCAGCTTGGATGGGGCTGGGAGGAACCTGGGCTAGTGGAAGGTGTCCTTGCCCACAGCACGTGGTTGGACTATCTGATTTTAAGGCCCTTCCAACCCAAACAGTCCTGTGCTTGACGCAGCTAAAGGTTTTCAGTCCATGCCCTGCTCTTGCCCTTGTTTTCAGACTCAGCTGCCAAAGTGGTTTTGGGAAAGCAAGGGCATGGAAGTGTCAGGTTATCCCTTTTGATTTTTCCTCTTCTTTTCTCTTTTATTTGAATAATCTCCAGGAGATCAGTTTGGTTTGCCTCTGTACTTCTTCCTTACAGATTCCCCAGGTGATGAAATAAAACCCATCATGGCCAGCACATGTGATCAGATGATTAGAGGGAGCAGAGCTGTAGGGCAGAGCAGTGGCCACAGCACCTACCCCTGGCTCTCACTGTCACCAACCCACTCACCAGTTTTTCCCAGGCTTTATCCATCAAAGTCTGTTGTGCTCAGGGATCTCTCTGCTCCTAAGAATGTCCCTTCTTGCCCCCCAGGGGCCTCACACAAGCCCATCTGTAGCCAGAGCAATGGATTCTGGTATTTCTGCCTCTCTTCCTTAGGTTTTGTCCCTGAAAGCAGGTATGAAGGGCTTCTCCAAGCAGAGCATGTGACCCCACGCTCCCTCACTGCATTTTTAGAGCTACTTGGCTCAGGATAAACATTTTTCCTTCCTTGCTGTAGCCTGGAAGCCTCATTTTAAGGAGCTGCTGCCCACAGCTCTGTCCCCAGCAGATACTGCTGCTGAGCCAGCACTGCTGAGACACCTCCTGCTTGGCTCCTGCTTGCCCACGGGCAGTGGCCCCATGGATGGCCCTGAGCTTTGTTTCTCAGGTGTTCCTGAGGTGACACCAGAAGGTGTTCAGGCATTAGGGTCAGGGCCAGCTCATCGTGGGGTCATTTCTCAGCAAAGGGTGGGAAAACACACCTTTCCTTCTGTCCTGTTCTGGCTTTTGTGCTTTACTGCAAATCTCTTCTGGTTCTTGCTTACATCATTCTCTTTACCTGGTTGTAGCTATTTTTGTCATTATAAGGTGAAATCAGGGTGTTTTGGTTTGCTTTGTGTGACCCAACAGGCAAAGGCAGCACAAAGGTCCCTCCTGCCCACCCTCGGGTTCATTTCTGTGGTGAGTTTCTGACTGCAGGACATCCCTGCTCAACTCTTCTTTCCAAGGGCTGTTGGTGACACTGGGAAAGCCCAGCCTGGCTCTCAGCTCACAGGAAAAGCTGCTGTGGAGTGGGTGCAAGTCGGTAAGCAAGAGGCTGAAAGATGCTCTTGTTCACATGAGCTATTGCTGTCCTGCTGCTCAGAGGGACTCGTGTCTCCATTACTGCTGTGTGGTATCAGGCAGAAAGCGTTTGTGTGCAGTTTCTTAATACAGGTTAGGAAAAAAAGATAGTTGAGGCACAGAATGACTGATGTAACCATACAGCCAGTCTGTGCTGCGTGTGGTACAAGTCCCAGCTGCAGATCTCTCTTTAGTTGAACAGTGAGGACTAAAGGTCTGTGCAAAAGGTCCATCGTGGAGGCTCCAGCACCAGAACTGAAGCCTGCTTCCATCAGGATACCCTTCTGATTCCTCTGTGACATGCAGATCCCTGGCACAGCTTCCCCTGTCTGCTGTGGGGAGGGTCCTGGAAGAAGGGGCTTTGGGGTCATGGTAGATCTTTTCATGCACCAGTCAGCTGCCCAAAGGAATTTGTCCCTGGGGCAAATGCCTGGGGATTGGTTTAGTAGAGCTCCCCGCAGCAGAACAAGTGCCTCTGTGCACCTGCAGACCAAGGGAGAGGTGGCTTTGGGGAATGTGGGGCAATAAGGAGTCCTGTCCTTGGGCCAGTGGTACCTGTGTGCAAAGCATATGGGCTGTGTCTCTGGGGAGGCTGCTCAGGCACTGACTGTTTTTCACCCCCCCTTCCCCCAAAATGTCCTGGGGCTGATGCAAAGCATTTGTGCCTCATATTATAATTATGGAAGGGAACATTCAAGAGGTGCCTTTTGGAGTAAACTTGAGAGCTCAGTGTGCAGAGACCCCAGTGACTTGCATCACCCGACCTATTAATCTGAGCACTCTCCATCTCTCCAAAACTTGCCAAAATTGACCTTTTCCTCAAGGTCCCTCAGGATACAACCAGAAAATAACTTTTGCTTAGAGTGCTTGAAAATATTTGCCACTTGCAGGGGAAGAAACGCCTTGGTTCAGCCCTGCTTTCCCACTGTCCTTAGCAGGCATTGCGTGCTCCGGCTGGCTGAGCGGACCACGGTGTCCCACGGATAAAAATGACATGTAACATGAGATAAAGAATCAGGGGAAATATTTATGTAATGAAATCTTAACCATCTTTCTAAAGGTCTGCAGCAGGGCATGGCAGAGAAGTGCTGTGCTTGCTGGCATGTCACACGAGGGACAGATGCAGAGCGAAGGACACTGGCAGGGGCAGGGAAAATGGGTTTGATGAGGGAATTGGATCTGCCCTTTCTAGAAAAACCAAAATCTACCAAATGATCTCAAGTAATCCACGACTGCAGCTGTCTGAATGACTTGTCAGCTTCACATGGAGATGGTTTCCCTTTTGTTTTGTAGTAGTAAACATTCTGTGTAATCTTCAAACCTCAGAGGCTGCTGGGGTGTGGAAACCAGAGAGTGATGCTGACCTAAACGGCCCAAGGCCCCGAGCGTCACTGGCTGCTGCTGGGAGTGCATCCAAATTCATCCCATACCTCACTGCAGGATCCAGCGCTGCTGCCCTGGCTTGGGCTGGGACAGCTACACTGGCTAGTCACAAATGGGGTGAGAAAGCCAGGTTTTCTGAAAGGGAACGAGGGTTCAGATTCAGGGCTCCAGTTCCAGCCCAGTGTTTGTCCAAGTGAATTAGGCTGCTTTATTGTCCCTACCCAGCTGGTAAATGTAGTTAAGTGCTTCAGAGAGCAGTGACTCAGGCATCAAGTGTGCATGTTTCTGTCAGAGCTCTCAGTGGCCAAATCTGATAAAAGGAAGTTTCATCTGAAGTTAGATGATCCCTTGAGTGACCCTGAACAATCAGTGATACTGCAGTGTGGAATCACTGCTTTGTTTTTAGCAGAAGTAACTCCTTGGGTGATCTCTGTGCAGAAGTGTTCAAATCAGTCAAGCAGAATCTGGGTGGTGTTTTAAACCAAACTGTAGTCACAAGCAAATAGTCACAAGCATTTGGAGACTTTTGTGTGTGTGTGAGAGACAGATCATCCAAGGGTGCCTGTATTTTGGAAGGTTCACATACAAAAAACTCTTATCTAAATGGCTGTGCTTTGGCTGCAGCCCTCTGAGGTGCCCTGGGCAGAGGGTGGGTGTTGAGGCAGAGCAGGTGCTCCCTCTGCTTTTCCTCAACTGCCTACTCAAGCCTGAAGAGCAGGTTGTGCCCAGCAAGGGACAGGGCATGGGAAAAAGGATGGAGCAAGCACTGGCCTGGAGCACTCAAATCACCACACACACACATCTCACCTTGTTTAGGAAGTGTTTTCTCCCTGAGCTTTAGTGTGACATCAAGTGCCTCCTCCTGCTGTGCCCAGCAGGTTTGTGGCAGCCCTTCCTGCAAGGAGCATGTGCTGAGTGTTTACTGAGGGCACTGTACACTGGGAGGTGCTTTTCTTCCCTCTGAGCTGGACAGGTGCGATGGCAGTGGAAGGGAACCACAGCCCTCTCCAGCACCTCACTGCACCATTGGAAGTGCTACATGGGCCTTTCTCACAGAGTCACGGAATCGTTTTGGATGGAAAAGACATGGAAGCTCAATCGAGTCCAACCCTAGCTCCCTGGGCAGCCTGCAACAGGGGCTGACAACCAGCTCGGTGAAAAAGTTCTTCCCCATCTCCAATCTAAATCTTTCCTGGGGAAACTTGAGGCTCTGTTTTCTCCCATCACTAATTACTGAAGAGATCAACCCCCACCTGGCTACAGCCTCCTTTCAGCTACTTTCTGTCCCACCATGAAAGAACAGCACCAGAAAGAGAAAAACCAAAGGAAGAATAAACCCAGGTAGATCATGTAACACACTAAGGGATCATTTAATTCCCACTCAGGGCTTCGAGAACAAAGCAGAATCTAGTTGTAACACAAAAACCATCAAGGGTGGATGGCCATCCTCCTCTCCCACTGCAGGAGGCACTCCTGAGCGACCTGCTGGGGAGATGCTGTCAGTGCCAGCTGCGGGGCTTGTTTTTTCAGCCAAGTTCGTGCAAGGTTACATTTTGGGATCACCTCCTTGGCCCATGGGAAAGGTCTTAAGAAACTGTCCCCAGTAAGTTTTCATTTGTATGTCCCATCTCCACGCAGCCCTTGATGCACCCTGGGTGCTGATTTCTTTCCAAGGAGGAGACCAGGCAAAAACTGACAGCAGTGTGGTCTGATAACTGATGGAGGGGGGAAGCGTGACATGAAACCATCTTCTCTGTATTCACCTTGCAATATCCCACCCGTGAAAGCATTTAACCACGTGCTGTTCATTAACATCACGACCAGTTACATCATTTCAGGGCTACTTAAACAGAAAGTTAACGTTGAGCCCCAGCAGCTGAGATCTGCTCAGTAGAAATCGATGCCTGGTGTGACTGATGCTACACACATGCTTTTGTGCTTAGCTGAAGTGAGTCATTGGTGGCCTCTCCATGCTTGTATACACTCCTCGTTTCTGAGCCAGATGTGAAAGCTATTAGCACAATGGGAAGACTGTCTTTAAGTCTGGGGGGCTTTTTATAGGTCAGTGTTTATTTTTGGACCTACTTTCTTGAGGTGAATCCTGGCAGGCCACTCAAGGATTGGTTTATGTCACGACTAGCTATTGTTTAAAATCTTTTATTGCTTTGGCAAGGGCTTGGGTTGGACAGGGGAGGGGAGAGCTTTCAGGGTTTTTTTATTCTGCCATCATATTCAGGCTACTTCCACAGACAGGAGAAGGATCACAAAGTCTGCTGGGCCACCAGGAACGACGTCAGCTTCTGCCTCATTGGGAAACAGTGAGGGCTGAATGCAGTCCTGCTGTGGCACTTCCCAGAAGGGTTGTCTGGGAAAAAACCCAACAGCCTTCATGGAAACTGCTTTTGAAAGAAAACAAAAGAAATATTCTCTCCTCACACCTCAGCTCCCTTTGCAACACTGCCAGGGTGCTCCTTCCCTGGTCA
The DNA here is from genome assembly GCF_028858725.1 of Colius striatus. NCBI lineage: Eukaryota > Metazoa > Chordata > Aves > Coliiformes > Coliidae > Colius > Colius striatus. The sequence continues at coordinate 10,676,832 of NC_084776.1, forward strand.
TAGAAACACTCTTCCTCATGGCAGCCAACTTCCTCGCAGGAGAGATGTGCCTGTGGCACAAACCCTGGCTTGTCATGTGCTGCTGCTCAGGAGGACACAACCAAAGAGGAGCCTTTGCTGCAGAAAGGCCCCTGATTCCTGGCCTGTAGGGCTCGTCCACATAGGGAAATCATACCAAAAACAGACCACCCTGAGACTGCTCCAGAAGGTATCTCCTGAAAGGAGGTTGTAGCGAGGTGGGAGTTAGTCTCTTCTCTCAAGAAAGAAAGAACAGCAAAAGAGGAAATGGGCTCAAGTTGCCCCAGGGAAGGCTGAGATTGGAGCTGAGGCAGAACTGTTTCCCTGAGAGGGGTGTCAGTCACCCCTGTGCCAGGCTGCCCAGGGAGCTGAGGGAGTGCCCAGCCCTGGAGGAATCCCAAAGCCGTGGAGCTGAGGTGCTGAGGGCCGTGGGTCAGTGCTGGGCTGGGCAGGGTGAGGGGAGGGCTGAGACTGCAGCAGCTTCAAAGGCTTTTCCAACCAAAATGATTTGGTGATTCTATGAAAGTAGCAGAAAATATCCTGGATGTGACTGAGAGTAAATCCACTCACAGGGATTCATTGCAGTCTGTGATTTTAGAAGCAAAAGGGGAATTGAAGCTCATTACCAGAGTAATTAGCTGTTGACATCCATAATGTACTTTTCATCATGCAGCAGCAGCAGCAGCACAATCCATCCTGCAAAGCCTTGCAGCATATTCTGTCCCTAAAGAGAAAAACTTACATTTTAGGCTGGTGGCTAATAATTTCCTTGCTTTGCTTAAATGTCATCTGTCTGTGCTGGGGTCTAACAGTGCTGGTCATCTTGTTGGATATAATTAAAGCCCACCTTCCTCACTGTCTTGGATTTTGTGTGAGGCCAACAGAGAGTGCAACATCCAGACCCCTCTTCAAGCCCACAGTGTAGTGAAGTGGCCACAGTGGCTCTCCCAAAGTCACTGGGTCTGATTTCTGACAGTTATTGGCTGAGAGACCCTCCCCACGATTGCTGTGGTTCCATGCCTCACCTCTGCCTGAACCCTGTGCCCATGCAGAGCAGCATCCACACACAGGGGGATTCTCAGGTTTTATTAGTCCTACGGGAATGTATGTGACTTGACAATTCTCCTGCTACGGAATAGACAATGGATCCCTTTCTGGCAGGTGCAGTGTTCCCAGGAGAGAGAGGAATATTCCAAAGTGACTTAACTGGGCAATGCCATGGGTACGTGTAGACTCACGACAGTGCTATAAATGATCTGGACTGAGGTGTTTTCAGAGCAGCAGTTCATGATCCAATGCAATGCTGTATTAGCAGAGACAAAATGGAGCTGCCACAGAAAGACTCATAGCTTTTGGCAGTAGATTTTGAACTTGGGTGTCTAAATGTACCTCTTGAAATCCCAGTTTAGTCAACTGGGCAAACGTGGGCTGAGAATTGGCAGCTCCATTGCGCATCAGCCTTGCATTTTCACTCCTGTTTTTCTTTTTTGGGTTGCACAGAGTCTGCACTGAGTAGCCCAGGGGGACAGTGGGTTGCACACTGCAGAGATTCAGTTCACAGGATTGTCAAGTGGCAAGGAGCATCGAGTCCAACTTGCTGCTCCTTGCAGGACCAACAAAAAATCAATCATGCATTGTCCACCCACTTAACAGTGACCCAACAGCTGCACCTGGTTGTCCTGGGGCTGCACCTCATTGCCTTTGCTTGTTGGGTGCAGTGAAAGCACCTTTCCCCACTGCCTTGGACTGTGTGTGAAGCCAATAGAGAAAACAACATCCAGATCCCTCCTGTTAGCCCACAGTGTAGTGAAGCGGCCACAGTGGCTCCCAAACTCACTAGGGCTGGTTTCTGTCAGTTACTGGCTGAGATCCTCCCCAGGAAACTCCTCCATTTTCTGAGATTGCCATGGGGCTGCACCTCATTGCCCAGCAAGGACAAGGGGTTTTTCAGGGCAGCAACAAGGAAGCCACCTGAGGGGAATGATGGGGCCCAAGGGCGGGTTGCCCATTCCTGTTGTCCTCTCAGCTGCAGGGAGTTGCCCGGGCAGGATGAGGTCACAGAGCCCCCTGGCAACGCTCCCTGGGCCTGTGTAACTATATCCCTGACAGGGCCACATTGAGCTGCCACTGAGCCCACAGCACACGGTGAGGAGCAGACCCCAGGCACCCCCAGCCCCCCGGGCTGAGCCAGGCTGGGAGCAGCAGGCATGGGATGGGGCAGGGGAAGGGCACGGCTCTGCAACACGGCAGCTGCCTCCAGCTGCCATAGGGACTTTCTGTGCCAGGGGCTGAGCCCTAGACCCACATAAGAGCTTCATCCCCGGCTCAGCAGACCCACCTGGCTGTTTGCCCTCAGCTGGGCTGTGCTGGGTCCATTTGGTTGCCCTCTGCTCGGAAGGGGCTGAGAACCTCCACCTGCAAAGAGCAACAGCCCCCACAGTGCCGGAGGCAGCTCTTGGGAGCTCAATCTTCCCATCTGCCCTTTCCTTGCAGGGTTGCTGCAAGGCTGCTGGTTAGAAGATACTCTGACAAGATTGTGGGATCTCTCCCTTCCAAGTGTCAGGTGAGATCCAGACTGTTTTTCTGCTTTTGAGCTCAAGAGGTGGCTGTTGTGGATGGGGGTGAGTTGGTCAGCTGTGGGCCGAGTCCTGCAAAGCTCAGCTCCCCTGCAGAGTCCTCAGCCCAAGTGCAAGTGAAGAGGGAGAGGATGAGGATGGAGTCCCTGGCCCACAACTAGTGCTGGGCTGGGAGTGGCCGTGTGTCCACAGCCCCTGGGGCTGGCAGTGGAGCTGGATCCCAACCCCACAGTCCAACCCCAGCTTAGGAAAAGGCTTGGGATGCAGTGGGAAGGGATTTGCTTCCACGGGCTTTAGCGCAGGCCATGTGTGGGTGCCGTGAGCATCCCTGTCTGTGCTCTCAGGTGTTGCTGTCAGACCAGTGCAGGAGCTGACTGAGGGGGGTTGTCTTCTCCCATCTCCTCTGTGCAGGACACGTTCCTGACAAGCGGTGCTGAAGGATGGACTGGCTTGGCTGTCCCCTAACAGCCTTCTCCACTCACCACAAGTCATCTCCTGACCACTTTCTGCCTGCCATTGACCCCATGGCTTCAAGCCACAGGAACCATGCTGCTCACTGCTCTGTGCCGCAGAGCAACGGCCTGCCCTGGATGCCCAGAGCTTACTACAAAGCCGCTACCACCCACCCCACTCTGGCTCCCTTGTCTGGCCCAGACCTGAGCCCCATCGAGATGCTGCCTTCTATGTGCAACAGAAGGGCAATTTTCACCCGCTACAGCCCCAACGACTGGTCTTGCTCCAACCAGAGCAACTACCGAGAGGCACAGATGTGCAGGCGCAAGGCGGAGCTGCTGACGGCCGATAGCTCCCGCCTGGTGCGGGACAAACACCAACAGACCTGCCAGACCCAGGCAGACAACAGCAAGAAGCTGGGGCAGCGACTCAGAGACATCCAGTTTTGGAGGGTGCAGCTCTGCCGTGAGCTGGAAGAGATGATGAAGGAGAGCGATGCCCTGGCAGAGACAAAGGCACGGCTGGAGAGAGCTCTGGCCGAGGCAGAGGTCTCCCTCCAGGTGAGCACCCTGTGCGTGGGCTGCAAGCTGCTCCCTCCTGGGCCTTTCCTGCTGCTGCTGGCCCTGGTCCCTGTCTCTGTGCCCACCTCTCGTTTCTTGGCTGCCGCGTCCGGAGCTGGGGAGCATCCCTGCGGGAAGCACTGCAGTCGGCACTGACAGCATCTTCCCAACAGGTTGCTCAGGAGTGCCTCCTGCATAGGGAGAAGAGGATGGGCATCGACCTTGTCCATGACGAGGTGGAGAAGCAGCTTGTAACAGTAAGTCTGGACACAGATCCTGCCTCCCAGTTGAGGTCAGCAGAGGTGTGAGCCGTGACGCTGGAGCGTGGCCTCTGATGGGTTGTGCTTTGCCTCTCTCTGCCCAGGAAGTGGACGTCATCCGAGCCTGCCTGGAGAGGATGCAACTGTCCCTGAAGAAGGCAAAGGCCCAGCTGCTGTAAGGAGGAGCCCCGTATCTCCCTGGGGAGCAGGCAGTGAGGCTGGTGGGAGCACAGAGCTGCCTGGGAGGGAGGGAGGGAGGGAGGGAAGGAGCTGCAGGGCCGTGGGACGGGGAGGAGACCTTCCCACCCACACATGCCCTCCGCGGCTGTCCCTGTGTGTTGAAGGAACAACCGGGCGGCCCAGCAGGAGCTGGAGAAGGACCTGTCCAACAAGCAGGTGGCCCAGCGCATCGACGGCAAGTGCCACCAGCTGATGAACCACTCCGATGGCATCGGCTCCTACCACGGGGTGCAGCGGGTGGACGCCACGTGAGTGCCCAGGGGCAGCGCTGGCCATCGTGGGGTGCTGGGGGCCGCCCCTGGCAGGGAGCTGCTGTTCCCTGGGAAAAGGCCCCTGGGGAAGACTGTGTCTGTGCAGGGCCTGGCCCTCCCAGCACGGGCTGACTGTGAGCCTCTCCTCTTCCCCCCACCAGTATCTCGGTGCCGCAGTCATGGGCCAAGTTCAGCGACGACAACATCCTGCTGTCGCAGAGAGAGCGGGCAGCCTCTGCCCAGCTGCGGGGCTCCATCGAGAACCTGATGGAGGTGACGGCCAATGAGATATGGAGCCAGTTCAACAGGGTGAACGTGGCCTTCACCAAGCGCATCGCCCAGACGGACGATGCCAAGAACAAGATTCAGGCCCACCTGGCCAAGGTAGCTCAACCCCTCGCTGTGTGTGTGGCAAGTTGTGGTCCCTGGGCGACACATTTCCAGTCTCTGCCTGTGCTTCTCTGTCATGCCAGACGCTGAAGGAAATCTTCCGCATGGAGATGACCATCGAAGGGCTCCGCAAAGCCATCAAGGACAAAGAGGCCCCGCTGAAAGTGGCTCAGAGCCGCCTGGACGAGCGCACGCGGAGGCCACAGATGGAGCTGTGCCGGGACCCTGCTCAGCTGCGGTAAGGCAGCAGCACCAGGCCCGCGGCCCTCGAGGACTCGCTGGGGGTGGCCCTCGGGAGCAGCGCTGCACAAGGGAGCACGGGGGCTTTTCCTGCACAGGCCTTCCCTCCGTGCACCCAAGGGGCCCCTCAGCAAGGCCAGCCCGTGGGGGTCTGTTGATGGGAGCTTGTTGCTGTTTTCCAGCCTGGTCAGGGAGGTGTATGAGATCGACGACACTGTGCAGAGCCTGCGGCGGCAGCTGCGAAAGGCCGAGGACAGCCTGCAGAGGCTGGTTCATACCAAGACTGCGCTGGAGCACGATCTGGCCATCAAGGTCAACTCGCTCTTCTTGGAGCAGGAGAAGTGCCTGGGGCTGCGCAAGACCTTCCCCAGCACCACGCGGCTGCTCGGCTACGTGTAGGCTGGGTCCGGCGGGCCTCAGCGCATCTGCTGTGGGAGCTGCTCCTAGTTAGGCCCAAGTGCGCTCCCAGTTTGGCCTTGATGTTTTTTTGTGTTACAATTAGATTCTGCTTTGTTCTCAAAGACCCGAGTAGGAATTAAACACTCGGTGTGTTACATGATCTACCTGGGTTTATCCTTCCTTTGGTTTTTCTCTTTCTGGTGTTGCTCTTTCATGGTGGTAGCTGAAAATACCCTGCATGGGACAGGAGGAAAGCACAAGGGGCAGGGACACTTGTTGTCAGAGTAATTAGCTGTTGACATCCATAGTTGTGTAGTAATACAGACGCAGCTCAAATCTCCTGCAAATCTTCACAGCACGTTCTCTTCCTGAAGACAAAAAGCTTCCGGTTTATGCTGATTTTTAATGATAATTTTCTCGCTTTTAAGAAGTTTTAAATGTGATTTAAGATTTCAGTGCTGAGTTTTTAAAAGAAGGAAGTGCTTTTGAGTATCTCATTGAAGATAAGGCTGTGGTGGGGGTGGGTGGGTTCCTAACTGGACCTCTTGCGTGTAGGTTGTTGGTGGAAGCACAAAAGTGTTTTGTAGATAAAGAAACAAATGAGACCTTCAGCCAGCACCCTGAGTGACATGGTGCCTGTGCTCTCGCTGCCAATCACAACTATTTTAACAAGCATTGGAAGAGATGAGTCTTTAATAAATCTGAGGTTCAGTGTGAAAGGTACTTTGTTAGTTGTCTCCTTAGACTCGTGTGGCACTGAGACACTCTTGAATCTTTTATCCCAAGCAGAGTGGAGCTCAGCCTAAAGCCTGTAGTCACCAAGAATCCCAGGGGAGCAGCTCAAGTCCCTTCTCTTCCCTCAGGTATTCAGGACATGGACCTCCCAGCCTAGTCTGGAGGCTCTCAGGACCTGAGACATCTTTTCTTTCTCATGGGCCCGGATGACTCCAGCTCCCTGCACAGGCCCACACTGACTCAATGGCCTTTCCTGCTGCCCAGGGCAGCCCTGAGAGCTGGAACCTGTGCTGAGGTCCAGCCTCAGCTTCTTGGTGGGATCTGTCGTCACAGCAGGAGCCCTGAAGAGGAAGCAATTGTCTTTTTAACATTTTTTTTTCCTAGCACATGCAGACTAAAAGTAAGTTCCCTCTACTGTGTGTCTCTCTTGGAGCCAGAGTCCATCGAACACAGCAGCCACCCTTTTTAAAGAGAAGGTAACAACCATAAGCAGGAGAAAACATCCAGTTCCATCTTACCTTTCTCCACATACCTCCCTTCCTAAGACAGGCCAATGACATGCTGAACTCACAGGGGCTTCCAGCACCCTCACCAGCCTCCAAGCTGCTTTGTGCTGTTGCTCCCTCTGTTCCTTCACTGAGGACTTTCACAAACCCTGGGATTTGGGCTGCTCTGTGGGTTTGATACCCTGCTCCAGATGGCTGATTTTCAGGCAGAGCTGCCTCTTCCCTTTTTTGAGAAACGGGCCCCATGAATTTGTCTGCAGACGAGCGCTGGGAAGTGGAGGCACCTACAGTCCTGTTCCCAACGGCTCATGCTTTTCAGTAACCTGAGCAGAGTCCTGGCAGCAGTGACAGCTTCGCATTCATTTCACTTCCACCTTCATTTCTGACTCACATGAAAAAAATCTCAGCTCTGCCTTCCCATGAGGATGCACCGGTGACAGTCAGCACCCAGCGTCTCCCACTTGCTCCAGTTTTGTTTTCAGAGCACCACAAACACTCCCCTCTCCCACTCGCCCGACTCCTTTAAGGCTTCTCCTGTGGCGTCGCAATTATCTGACTCTAAATTTAATCTAGCTCTCCTGCCCTCTCGATGCTGCTCTACACAGCCTTGGCAATGCATTTCTTTCCTCTATTTGAGCCATGACCAGAGGAATTTCAGTTGCAGCTTCTCTCGTTTCTTTCACAAATAGTTTCCACTTTCCTGCGGCAGATTTCCCAGACATCAGAGAATTCCCGGCTCAGCTCCCTTTGGGGTTTCATTCCCTCCACACTGGTTTTCTGTGAGTTGACAATATTGATGTTATTTCTTCTGGTCACTGATGCTCTAAAACTACCATCCCCTCCCCAAGCACTTTGATCATCTAATCCTGTGTGTGTGTCATGGTTTGACATGGAGCCATTTCTGGTATGGGGGCCGTAAACATGGCTCCTCTAAGAAGTTGCTCAAAACTCTCCCCAGCTCTGAGCCAGACCCACTGCTGGGGCTGAGCCAATGAGACACCTCCACCATCACTTTTTAAGAAGCAGCAGCTGGAAGAGGAGGGTTCTTTCTGTTCCTTCTTGCTTCTTTTCTGGCTGGTAGTGCAAGGAGTTGGAAGAGAGAAGCGACCATGCAGACGCCAAGGTCAGGGAAGGAAGAGAGGAGGAGGTGTGCTGGAGCAGAGACTCCCCTGCATCCTGCAGAGAGGACTCGTGAAGCTGAGATTTGTTTGCACTTCATTAAAGATCCTGCACTGGGGTAGTGACTATACCCAGAGCAGGCCGTGTCCCGAGGGAGGGGCCCTGTATCTGCAGAAACTGCAACCATGGCAAAGAATCCACACCAGAGAAGCTCACCGAGGACTGTGTCCCCTGTGAGGGACCCTGTATGGGCAGAAGCCGCAGCTGCTGGGAACAACCCACACCAGAGAAGTTGGTTCAGGACTGTGCCCTGGGGCAGGGACCCCGTATCGGAGCAGGGCAAGAATGTCAGTAATTGCCCCCATCTGTGAGAGACTGAGCTCATCCCCCACTCTCTGCCCCCTGAGCCGCTGAGGGGGAAGGAGGGAGAGATGTGGGGAGCAGTGAGCTGGGCCTGGGAAGAGAGGAGGGATGGGGGAGGCAGATCTTAAAGTGCTGGTTGGAACTTTCTCATCATCCTGCTCCCTTTTTGCTTTTTGTTCTGTTTCTTGTGGGTAGCAGAATAAACTTTCCTCCTTTCTCAGTTGAGCACTGGAGTCTGTTTTGCCTGGAACCGTAACTGGCAGCGAGCTCTCCCTGCCCTTGTCTCCATCCACAACAGCCTTGGTGATCTTTTTACTGCCATTTCACTGGGGCCTCTGCCATCCTCACGAGGGGGGGCAGTGAGCAAGAGACTGTCGTGGTGCTTCAGTTCTTGATGGACAAAACGGTTTTGCCCAGCCGGCAATAAGGAAAAACCCACCCCCTGGCTCCTCCCTGTCCCGGCAGAACGGGAGGGACCGGAGAACGGCGTGGGGGAGGGAAGCCCGTGTAGGTTGAAATAAGAACAGTTTAATGGAACAAAGTTCAAAACAAGTTGAGAAGAAAGAGTTATAGCAAAACTGAGGGAATTATACAAAAAGGACTGGCATGTGAGGCAGTTGCTCAGTACCCAGGACCCGGCCCGGCAGCCGAGAGCCGCGACTCTGGCAGAGCTCCTCCCGGCCAGCTCCGCACCGAGAGGCTGGGCATGAGGCAGGATGGGATCCAATATCTGCCCTCCAGCCCGGCTCAGCTGCCCAGGCTATACCCCTTCCTGCTTCCTCGAAGGAATTAACTCTATCCTACCCCAAAGCAGGACAGGGTGCTTCTGTTTGAGTCCTGTTTTCCCTCTCTCACAGTGTGTCCTGTGCATACCCCATGATGGGATTCGGCCCTGCCACAAATGTCCTGTGAAATGGGTCTTGAGAGAGGGGTTGGGGTGAAATGCCAAGAGACATGTAGCTTGTGGCAGATTCTCCTGCACAGGGATGGATTTGTCTCCTGTGCCTGGGCTGCTGGTGAGTAAAGCTGCTCGGTGCCACCACTGCAGAGCTGTTTTGGGGTTGCAGCTGAGCAGCCTGTGTCTCTGATGGATACCAGGTCCTGCCTGCTTGTCTGATCATAGAATCAGAATGGTAGGGCTGGAAGGGACCTCCAGAGATCATCTAGTCCAACCCCCCTGATGTGTGAGATGCCTTTGCTTTCATACCATTAAACGATTTGCTTCCTTAGATCACTTCTAAACAGGATCCTCAGCTGCCTTTCCTCACCAATGGGATGTTTCTTTTCCTCATATGCCTTTAGTCTGAAGAACCATTGTGGCTGCTTTTATTGCTGTTTACTGCTGGTTTATTGATGCCTTTATCAGCCAAGCTGCTGAGAAAGTTAGTGTGTGGAAATCCTTTCACATGCCACAGTTGTATTCCCACCCTCCTGCATCATTCCAATCAGCTCTGCAGAGATGGGTTTGTAAACTACTTGCTCACTGACTGGAGGGAGGAAAATGAATTAAAATGAATTGATAAAAGGAGGAGAGCCTTGCTTGAGCTAAGCCTCACATCAGTCCAGCTGAACACTCAAGGCCAGGCTATCATGAAGCTACTCAGCAGGAAGGCTTGGCTGTGTTTGCTGTCTAAGAAACAAAAAATCATTGAATGTCCTGCAGGAGTCTGATAGGAATGTAGGTGACATACAAGGTTGCCGAAAAACATGTTTACAGTATATTGCATAACTAATGCAGATTATTGTGCTTGAGAAAAGGAGAAATCCTGAAACAGCATCAGCAGACAGAAAAAAAACAAAGTCTTTACTATTATGAATGAATAAAAAGGTGGAGAAAACACTGGCAAAAGGCTAAGGGAAGTCTGCGCAGTGTAGGATCACCAAAGTGGCTGTTCTGCCTCAGACTGGTGTCCAGCAAATTTCTGATCCAGCCTCTGCCAGAGCCAAGGAAGAATTTCTTCCCTGTTGAGGTGAGGGAGCACTGGCAGGGGCTGCCCAGATGGGCTGTGGAGGCTCCTTGTCTGGGGACATTCCAACCCAGCTGGATGAGTCCCTGTGTGCCCTGCTCTAGGTGGTGCTGCTGTGGCAGGGGGGTTGCACTGGATGAGCTTTCCAGGTCCCTTCCAGCCCTTGAGATCCTTTGATTCTGAGAAAAGCAGCAGAACAAGGCAAGTACTCTGTGATCCTTTCCCAGTCTCTTTTCGCTGCTCCCAGCAATCAGTATCTCAAGGACTTCCTGAGCTGCCAGGACTGTCCTTGCATTTAATATCCCCCAATGGATTTGTTTCACATGGTCTTGTTCCAGTAGTTGTTTGAGCCAGTGCAGAGACACAGCATCTGCTGTGTCCCTTGGCAGGGAGCTGCAGGGAGCCAGGGCATCATCCTGCTCACAGCATCAAGTGGCCATGCTTGGAAGCCTAAAAATGGGGCCATATCTGGGACTGCTGAAGCCAACAGTGTAAAACTGAGTAACCTGGGCAAAAAAAAAGTGGCTAAAAATAGGTTTAGATCAGTATTTTCTGTAGGTTTAACATGGGAGCTTGCAGCAGGTCGGCTCCTTACGTGCTCTCAGCAGAAGATGAGACTGAATCACAGCTGCTAGAAATACCCGAGTATGTCCTGACACCGAGTTCTGTCCCAACTGGGAAGCCTGGGTGGTGGTTTTGGATGTTGGGGTCTGTGAGTAACTGTTGGTTTCATTAAGGCCAGTGCAGGGCTAACAAGATTATCAGGGGACAGGAACATCTAACTGAGGAGGAAAGGCTGCAGGATCCGAGGCTGTTCAGCCTGGAGATGAGAAGGCTGAGGGGGGCCCTTATCAATGCTGATCAATATCTAAAGGGCAGATGGAGAGGATGTGGCCAGTGTTTGTTGTGTGGCGGCCAGTGACAGGACAAAGGGTAACGAGCACATGATGGAACACAGGAAGCTCCAGTGGAACAGGAGGAGAAAGTCCTTTGGTGCTGAGGTGAGGGAGCCCTGGTCCAGGCTGCCCAGGGAGGGTGTGGAGGCTCCTTCTCAGGAGGTTTCCAACCCCACCTGGAGATGGACAAGGGGTGATGGGATGAAGCTGGAACACAAGAAGTTCCACTTAAACATAAGAAAAAACTATTTCCCTGTTCAGGTGAGGGAGTCCTGGCCCAGGCTGCCCAGAGGGGTTGTGGAGGCTCCTTCCTTGGAGCTCTTCAAGATCCACCTGGACACACTCCTGTGTGACCTTATCTAGGTGAACCTGGGGGTTGGACTGGATGATCTCTAAAGGTCCCTTCCAACCCCTGCCATTCTATGACTCTATGATTCCATTGCCCCTGATGGAGGGGAACCTGCTTTAGCAGGAGCTTGGTCTGAATGAGCTCTGCAGGGCCCTTCCAACCCTCACCATCCTGAGAGTCCATGTCTTTTCCCCTGTGTTTGTTCCCAGCCCCACATGAACTGTGGGCTGGTTGGTGATGGTGAACGTTTCTGCCTCTTCCCCTTTGCATTTCCAGTCCTCCTTTGCTAATGGTCTGAGTCACCAGGGTAGGGAACAGGACACACGTCCCTAAAATTGTGATGACAGAGCAAAATCTTGGGGTTAAACAAGTTCAACAACAAGAAGACATGGAGAGAAAAACTGTCTTTTTCTGTAGTTTAGAAATGCCTGTTTTAAGATCAGCTTCTTTCACCTGGCCTGGGGAAGGGGATGGTGAATGGTTGTGCTGGAACGATGGCAGCAGAGTCTGTGATGAGCTGGCCATCACTGGGCAGTGATGCTAGGTCAGGCAGTGATGCTGTGCTGGGCAGTGATGCTGGGCCAGGTAGTGATGCTGGGCCAGGTAGTGATGCTGTGTTGGGCAGTGATGCTGTGCTGGGCAGTGATGCTGGGCCAGGTAGTGATGCTGTGTTGGGCAGTGATGCTGGGTCAGGCAGTGATGCTGTGCAGGGCAGTGATGCTGGGTCAGACAGTGATGCTGGGTCAGGAAGTGATGCTGTGTTGAGCAGTGCTGCTGTGTCAGGCAGTGATGCTGTGCTGGGCAGTGATACTGTGCTGGGCAGTGATGCTGGGTCAGACAGTGATGCTGGGTCGGGCAGTGATGCTGGGCCAGGCAGTGCTGCTGTGTCAGGCAGTGATGCTGTGCTGGGCAGTGATGCTGGGTCAGACAGTGACGCTGGGTCGGGCAGTGATGCTGGGCCAGGCAGTGATGGTGTGTTGGGCAGTGATGCTGGGTCAGACAGTGATGCTGGGTCAGTAATGGTGGGTCAGACAGTGATTGATGCTGGGCAGTGATGCTGGGTCAGGCAGTGATGCTGGGTCAGTGATGGTGGGTCAGACAGTGATTGATGCTGGGCAGTGATGCTGGGTCAGGCAGCGATGCTGGGTCAGACAGTGATGCCATCTCTCCTGCAAAACCTCAAGGGCTCTGCTGTGATCATGCTCATTTTCTCACCTTCTCTCCTCCTCGCCTCCACAGTCACCATCCAGCACCTCAGGATGACAGAAGGCTTTGTCCCCAGTGCTGAGAGTGAACTGGCCATGCTCCCTAGAGCAGCTCCAACCCCCATCACAAGAGCTGCCATGACAGCACATGCTCAGCAGATGTTTTTCCAAAGCCCTGATGCATTTGGACAATGCACCTTTCCCAGAAGAGAAGTGTCTGAGGAGCACAGCAGTGATGTGCATTTCTCTCTGGGCTTCCTCCACCATTTCTAATCCATCACCCTCGGCCAGAACAGGCTTCATTACCTGCTTCTCTTTTCATTACGCTTCTCTTTTCCCTGATTTGAGTTTCAGCTATTTGTCCCATGTTTAAAAAGATGCTTTTGGCACCATTTTCAGGACTGGAGCTGAGGCAGTCTTGCTCTCCCACATTCACAGAGGCACTGGGGTGCAATATATGACCCCCACATTTCTTAGCTGCCTTCCTCTGCTGTGCATCTTCTCCCTCTGCTTTGAGGGAGCGGCCTGATAATTTATCCAGAGGCACAGCAGCTGAGATCTCAGCCCTCCAACCCCAAATCAGAAGGTGGTCTCTAACGGCAGGCTTGTTTGCACTCCCTGGAGGCAAGAGACTTCTCCGTGTCTGTGAAGCCCCGAGCATGGTGACTCGTCCTGCTCTGAAAGCAGTGCAGCAACCCACAGAGGCAAGACAGCCTGAAATAGCCTCATTAGCGAGGAATGTACTGACGGCGCTCCAGATGTTTCAGTCCTTTGGGGCTCCGGGGCTCCGCAGTCAGGGATGGCACTGACTCCAGACGGCACAGCCCGCTCCGGCACGCAGCAGCGTCACAGGCTGCGGGGAGGGCTGGCAGCGGCTGAGAAATGGGTGGGTATTTTTCGGAGAGAAGGGCATTTTGCATCCTTTGCAACCAGGCTGGGCGAGCCGGCACGAAGCAGCCGGGGCTGCCGGGGCAGGGTTTGGCTCAGCAGCGTGGCGCTGGGGCGTGCAGGCATGTACCGAGAGAGGGGCTGAAACACAGGGAGGAGGCAGGGGGGCCTTTTTTCAGCCGCTGGCCCATCCTCCCACCCCCACAGAGTGCTCTGAACTCCCACTTGCTGGCTAATGCGTGCGACGGGACCGCTCACACGAGTGCGGAGCAGCCAAGAGCCCGTGCTGCAGGAACACGCCTGTGCTTGCCAGGAGGGGAGAGCCAAGCACGCTTCTCTCTCTTTTCTCCCCAGATTACCGTTTGCGTGGCTGGATGCCGAATCCCCTCGTTTCTGCAACAAAGCAGGACTAGTTTGGAGCTGGCGCCTAAGAGGGGAGAGGCGAGAGGAAGGGTGATGCTGGTGCGCGGACTCCCAGGGACACGCAGGTCTCTTGCGGGGATGTGTGCGAGGTTTATTTCTACAGATTAGCTGCGGCCCAGCATTGGGGGGAAAAAACCTCACCCTCAATTTGGTGAAAAGTTGCTCAATTCCGCGGAAAACCTGGCTTCCAAGTGACTGAAAGCTCCAGCCCGAGACAGAGTCCCACTGCCGTCACAGGAGCAAACTGCCAGAGTCCCTTTCCCAGGCACGGCCAAAGACCGTCTCCCCTCGCCCGCGGCGCAGCCCCGACGCCCCTTCCCCAGCCCCCGGCCGCCAGCGCCCCCGGCCGGCCGCCCCCAGCCCCGCACCCCACAGCCTCGGTGAGGGCCGCCGCGGGGGAGCCGGGGGGCCCAGCCCGGCTGCGGGGAGCGGCCCATCCGCAAACGGCCGCGGGGCGCTGAGGGGCCGGGGGGCCGGGCCGGGGCTGCGGCGCGGCCCCATTTATAGGAGGGGCGTCGGGGCGCCGGCGCGGGGCCCTCCCCGTCCCGCAGACGCAAGCGGGGCGGTGGCCCCGGTTAAAGGGGAAACTTGTCCGCGCCGCCGCCCGCTCCGCTCCGCGCCCGCCGCCCTCAGCGCCCTCAGCTCCGCCGCGACGTGAGTACGGCCCGGCCCGGCCCGGGGGGCGGCTGCTGCGGCCCAGCCCAGGGAGGGGAACTGCCGTCCCTAGGGGCACACGGACTGGGGGATCCCCTCCTGCCCCGGGGGTCTCCGGGGAGAGGGGTCAGGGCGGCCGCCATCCCCTTTTCTCTGGGAGTGCCGCGGGGAGATGGGCTGGGGAGAGAGTCTCCGCCGAGGGTCTCGAGAGGAGTGGAGCAGGGGTAGTAACTGGGGTGAAATGGGCCGAGGGACACTTGTCTCCATCTCCGGGATCGCCCCGAGGAGATGGGCCGGGGGAGAGAGTCCGAGGGAGCCACCCCGGCGGTCCCACGGGCAGGTGGGCAAGGGACTGTCCCCGCTCCTGGCGGAGAGGGACCGCGCCGCCAGAAACCCTCTGCCGGGGGTGCCGAGGAGCGCTGGGGGTGAGCGGTCGGAGCCCCCCTCGGAGGAGCGGGGCTGGGGAAGCCCTCTCGGTGAGAGGGTTTGGGGGAGCGGGCTGGGAGACGAGCTGGAGAATCCCTTGGGGGTGCCCGACCCTCCCCTCCGGCTCCCCCCAGCCTCCCCCCATCCCGCCGGGAGGGCTCCCGGGACCATCCTGTGCCCCAGAGCGCCTCCTGCTGCCCCAGCCCTGGCCCACACACACCCCCACACACACATCCCCCCACACCCCCCCGCCACACCCGCCCACACCCCCCCACACACCCCCACCCTCACACACACACTTGCACTCAAACACACACATCCTCGTGCACACACACAGATACACACAATACCCCCTCCACCCCCTTACACCCACGCACACAGCCCCCCACGCACCCACTGCACCCCCACGCCCCTGCACAGACTCCCCCTGCACAGTCTCCCCCCCCCCCCCCCCACACACACACACTCACTCAGCAACATCCCTGTCCCCTCCAGTTCTGCCCTCCACCACCGCCACGATGCTGCTGTTGCTGCTGGGGATCATCATCCTCCACGTCACGGTGCTGGTGCTCCTCTTCGTCTCCACCATCGTTAGCGTAAGTACGGGGCCTTCCTGCAGCCCGGGCGCTGTCTGTGGGGTGCCATAGCGTGGCAAGGCCAGAGGGTGTTATTTTTATCTGTGGTTTATTTTCCAGCCTAGCTCTTAGCAGGAAACCTTCTCTTGCTGATTGCTGGTTTTAGTCAGGGAGGGGTTCTGGAGCTCTTTGTGTGTTGGGTGTCAGGTGTAGTGCTCAGGGTGTCCCTGTTAGCACGGAGCACAGCGCTGTGAAGCCCATCTCATCATCATCCCAACACTGCTTCACATCAGGGAGCAGCCTCAGAGCACCCAAACTGCCCAACATGGGGGTGACCCTGCACCCCCCATCCATGAGAGACCTCGCCTGCTGAGGGGCTTTCACCAGCATGCTGCCTCCTCAGTTTGGCTCTCCAGCTCTGACCCTATGAGGCTGCAGTTTGTGCTCTCCAGCTCTGTCCCTGGGGGACTGCAATTTGGGCTCTCCAGCTCTGTCCCTGTGAGGCTGCAGTTGGGCTCTCCAGCTCTGTCCCTGTGAGGCTGCAATTTGGGCTCTCCAGCTCTGTCCCTGTGAGGCTGCAGCCCAGCTCTCCAGCTCTGTCCCTGTGGGGCTGCATATGAGGCACAGCCTCGCCTCTAACCAGGATGGGCAATTTGCAAGGCTGAAGCTTTGCAGGCAGAGGGAAGGCTGAGGGCTGGATGCTGCACAGGGAAGGGTTCCTCAGTCCAGAGCCTGGTTAACACATCATCAACTTAGGAAGAGCTTTAAATTGGTTTTAAGGGAGTGATTTTGTGGAGCTGGTGAGGTGCAGGCTTGCTTTGCCAGGTTGTTCTTTCTCATCTGTTTCTTTCCTCCTTTTTTGGGGGGCTGGTAATAGTAGTAGAAGACATTACAGAAATCTTCCAAGCCGTTAAGAATCACGTGGAAACATTCAAGCAGCCTGGCCAGGCACCAGGCAGAGGGGAGGGGAGGGCAGTGTACGTCCCCCCCAGGATTTGGTCCGTGTTTAAGGAGAATAAAGAGCTCCTGTTTTCCTGCCGTTGAGGTTAAACCAGCTAAAACGCAAATACCAATGTTTACTTTCCAAACCCCTCTCTAAAGAAAGGCACGTGTCTGGGAGCGGCTGGCTGGGCTCACCGTGCCGTATGCACAGGGGCGGCTGGCGCCAGGGCTCTGGGGGGCACAGGGCTGCTCATAGGCTCCTGCAAGGATCCTGCTCACGGCTGGTGTCCCTCCCCTGCAGCAATGGCTGGTGAACAGCGGGCACACGGCAGACCTCTGGCAGAACTGCACCTCGGGTAGCGCCTTCCAGTGCCTGACGTCGTCCACGAACGGTGAGTGCTCCACGGAGCTTTTATTCTCTTTCACAGCCATAGGAAGTCAAGGGGGATTTGCCATGGCAGGTTATTTGTGATTCCCTCTTGCTTTTCCTTGCACACTTCTGAAGTTATTCCTCCCACCCCTGCCCCTCGCCTCCTCTGCTCTGTCCCCAGGCAGAGGGGCCGGGATCTGCCGTGTTCCTGCTGCCCTCATGAGGGGACACAAGGCTGGTCCCGCAGCAGGGGGGTTGCTCCCCCTCCACCTCACCAGGCCCTGGAGTCCTGCTGGGGCTCAGCACAGGTACCAGATCCCATGTCTGTTGCTCTGTCCTGTCGCCATTGGCTTTGGGCAGCACCATGGCAGGGTGTTCACCACCCTCAGCCCCAGCAGAGGTGACTGGCTTGAGTGCCAGTGGTGTGGACTCGTTATCGGCCTATTTTGGTTACACTTGGGTCTACAAATGTGGAGCAGCCCTTGGAGAGGGGTTTACTGGGTGATTGTTGCAGTGCTGGGTGTGGAGACATCATTTTCAGCAGGCCTTCCTCCTCCCAGTGTGAGGGTTATACAGATGCACATGGTGCCCTGAGGGCAGCCTGTCTTCAGAGGACACCCTTTTTGCTTTTCACTTCTGTGACAGGCTGAGGTTTTGGACACACTCATCCCGTGGTTCACTGCTGAACAGCATGTGTGGGATGTCTGAGTGCTCAGGCCCCTCTTTGCCCGCTGCTGGCACAGCCCCTGTGGCATCTGCACATCTGAGGTGACTGAATAGCTGCCTTTGGACCCATCAGGGTGCAGGCTGACGGTCACACTGGGTGACATCACTCTGTGAGCCTTTGCCGAGGTCAGCAGGGGAGGAGTGCTTGCTGAGATGCTGTGATGCAGTTTCCAGGGTCCCACTAACACTCAGTCTGTGCTCAGGGAGTCGGGTGGGCCTGTGCCTCAGTTTCTCTAGAAACTGGGCGGTGCTGTCCCCAGTATTTGGTTTCAGTTAGCTTGGGATTTTGCTTTCCTGTGGAAACAGATTCTCCCAGTGTAACTCCCAGCGTGGCCAGCTGTGAATCACACCCATATCACTGGGAGCACAGTCACACTGAGCTGGAAACACGGCTTTAGCAGAGGAGCAAACAGGCCACAGGGTCCTGGCAAGGAGGGATTGGTTGGACTGAGAGCAGTAGATACTTCTAAAGGGCCTCGTGGTGATGGGAGACTGTCAGGGATGAGTTTGGGTCACTCTCATCCCCAGCCTGCTGGGAGCTAAACACTCATGTTTACCTGGTGCAGGGAGGCAGATGCTGGTGCTCCCGGGGCTGAGGCTGCTGCGTTTCCCCATGTGGGCCCGGGCCCTGGTTCAGGGGGAGCTTGGCTGCGGGGCTCTGCTGACGCCTGGCGGTGTTGGGGCTGCCGGGAAGTGGCTGGAGCCCAGCCCAGAAGCCGCCTGCAGCCATGTCCTCCTCCCTCCCTCCCTGCCTCCCTGCATCCCTCCATCAGCAGTTGGCTGGCTGGTGGCAGTGGGGGCAGGTCACGCGTGCTCCCAAACTGCTGACCTCGCACTTTGAAATCAAAGGCAGCCATTGTCCCCAGTCCCAGAGGCTCCAAAGCCTCCCCAAATCTTTGGCTTTTCAAAGCTGTGCCGTTTGTTTTGGGGTGTTTGCTGGATGCTGTGTGTCAGGGTGTTGGCAGTGATGAGAGAGGCTTGTCCAAAATGGGGCTGGGGGTTTTCCTCTCTGTCTCGCTGTCCTGCTGGGTGTTGCGAGTCTATAGCACCTTGTTCCCAGAAGCTGCTCAGAGAGGGGCTTCCCTCTGGATCCTTTCCAGTGATGACTTTTTGTCATTAACAGACTATGGTCAAGACGACCCTGCTGAAAGTGCAGCTGAGTTGGGTTGATGATATGCCCCAGTGGGCTGCTCTTTGAGTAGAGGAGCTTTGTGGTCAAGTCTTCAAGAGCTCTCTGCCAGCTCTTACTTGTGTGAAGGTTTTGCTCTGGCACTGGGAGACGGATGCTTTGCTTGGGCAAAAGCTTGTGCCCCATTCACCCTGTGTGAGCAGTCTTCACCTGGTGAGACCCTGGCTGCAGGGCCTAAACCTCACTGGTGCTGGAGTGACACAAACCCCAAAGATATTTCCTAGACTTATGCAAGGCTTTGAAATGCTGTTTATAAACCAAGATGTAAATAGCAGGCAGCACCCTTTCAGTGGACCCTTGCACCCTCCCATCTCGCTGCAGCCTGGTGCTGTTTGGTGGATGGGGGGGGACACAGGACAAGGCTGCTGTGACAGGCCCAACCCTGAGGCTCAGCCCCTGCCTGGTCCTTTGTACACTCCTCAAACTCTGTGCTAGGAATATTGCTTACTTTCAAAAGTATGAAAGATCCTACCCCAAATACCACAAACTGTTCCCATTTCAACCTCTTTCAAAACACGGGCTCTGAGGCTTCCTGGGGTTGGGAGAGCCTCAGGAATCTGTTTCTTTGTGACCGTGCCAAGGACGGTGCTGAACAGTTAACAGCAGAGCAAAGTCTGCTCTGGGCTAAGAGCAAGAAATCCTCACTCAAGAACTTTGGCAGAACCTGGTCTTTACCTGCAGGCAGTTTTTGCTCTGCTAGGGCAGTGGCCCCTGTAGCAGTTATTTCTTCCTCTGGTTTTGGAAAGGAGCAGTGCTCACTGTGCAGAGTGTGGAGTGAGGCAGGGCTGGGGCTCACGTTCTCAGTGGGGATGGGGCTCGTGGGGGGCTGTGGTGGCAACAGAGTGGTGAGTTGCTGGGCTGCCATGCTGCCCTGGGGGCTGGCTCAGTGAGGGTGGGTGATCCTCCCCTCACTGGGGCTGGGTGATCTGGGTGATCCTCCCCTCGCTGGGGCTGGGTGATCTGGGTGATCCTCCCCTCGCCGGCGCTGGGTGATCCTCCTCTTGCCAGCCATACAGGGACCCTCTTGTTTAGGTGACCATTAAGTGGAAGCCCGAAGAAAAGCTGAACTTGCTAAAAGCAGGTGCTGGCATGGTTTGTCTGTGTGTCACACTGAGGCAGGTCTGGGACTGTGCTCCTGACCTTACTCTCCTGTGGGGGTTGGAATAAGAAGCAAAACAGTCCCAAGGGCTGGCAGACTGTGGGCACAGGATGGAGCTGAGCTCCCACCTCCCAAATTCCTCTTGGAATTCGCTGGAACACACTGTGTTTGTGTGAGTGTGTGAGTGTGAGTGTGTGAGTGATGGGGGGGTGTGATGCGGGGGGGGGGGGGGCGTGTGTGTGTTCCATTTCTGCCTTTGCTCCCTGGATAGTGACTTTTCTTCAAGAGGCCAAGAACTATGGAAAAAACGTTGCAATCTTTGCTTGGCTTGTGCTGTGTGACATTCCTGGAAAAGACTTATCTCAGGAATCCAGCGCAGGGTCCCCGGGCTGCCCCTACCCTGCACACATGGGCCTGCCACTGCTCTGAAGCAGACTCCACCTCAAACTCCCAGACCTCTGTTCCCCCCCCCCCCCAATCCCAAATGGTCTTTTCTCTCTAGACCTGATTTTTTTAATGCAGGCAAGGGTTTTTTTTCCTGTTTGTTTCTACTGCCCTTCCTCTGCTTTCAGTGAGGGAACCTGCATGGAGATCCCTCCATCCTTCTTAACATCAGGGGACATTTTTCCTCTTGTCTTCTTGCAGTTCCTCCTGTCGCTGTTCTGTGGCTTTTGCATGACTGGCTCGTTCACAGACAGGCTGGTGGTTTTGGGCTTGTTTAAAGGGAAAAGCCCAAACCTTGGGAAATGCATGGGCTGCCAATCCATGTGATTACTGAGCCTTGTGGGCTGTGTGATGCTGATGATTTGCTGGTGTGATGGTCACAAGGAAAAACCAGGTGGGGTCACCCAGAGAAGAGCCTGGCCCTGGACAGGTAGGGATGGGCCTCCCTTCGATGAGACGGGCACTGCCACATGCCAGGGATTGCCCTGCTCTTTGCACACTGACTGTCCTCTTCCAGAGCCCTTTGCTCTGGCAGACAGCACCCCAAGCAGCACTGCTCATGCTCAGAATGCATTTTCTTTGTGCTGGAGGAGGCAGGAAAAATCTTTGTCCCTGGCACAGCGTCTGTGTCCAGGCCCATCGGCTGTTCCCAGGAGCAGTTGCTCAGTTCCTTCTCTGCTTTAAAATGCATACCTGAAACACCTGAGCCCAGTGCTTTTGCACTGGCAGCCCCCTCCAGCTGCCTTTGTTCTTTCAAACTCTTTCTTCCAGCGATGCTGAGCTCACATGATGTAGGTAAGGTATGGAGAGGTGGAGGTGCCAGTTAATTTGCTGTAGTCCTTTTTGTGTCTGAAAACAATGTTGCAGGGCTGCACTGAAGCCTTGCACCAAGGAAAAATGTTTCTCAATGTCTAATTCTGTTGTTGACAGTAAGTATGATATGTATGAGCAGAAAAAGATGGAGGCAAATTCCTCTCCAGCCTGCTGGAAAGAAACAAGACTGCACCAAATGGATCAAGACTTGGAGAATTTGTCACTGGTGCAGGGAGTCCGAGTGCAGGAGAGGGGGATGCAGTTCAGTCACCCCCGAACATTGGAAGTGCAAAGATTTAAAGCATGGTGTCAGCTTTTCACTGAATGCTAAGGTTCCCTTCTACCTGAACACTGTGCCTCTGGCTGAGTCTGTGGGCAAAGCACCATTGCAGCCTTCTCCTTTATTTCTGCTAGGCATCTGCAAACTGGCAAGAGATTACCCACATTTAAAGATGCTGAGTCTATTATAATGAAGCCATGCAGTAAATGGTCTCTTCTCCCAAGTAACAGGTGTTAGGGCAAGAGGAAACAGCCTCAAGTTGTCCCAGGGGAGGTTTAGATTAGAGATGAGGAACAATTTCTTCCCGGAAAGGGTTGTCCAGCCCTGTTTCAGGCTGCCCAGGGAGCTGGGGGAGTCCCCAGCCTTGGAGGGATCCCAAAGTCATGGAGCTGAGGTGCTGAGGGCCGGGGGTTAGGGTGGACTGAGCAGTGCTGGGTGAGCAGTTGCACTCAAGGAGCTTAGAGTCCTCTTCCAACCTGAGTCTAAATAATGTCCAGCTTATAGGTGTGACAGCACATAGCTTTGTCCTTGAAGTTCTAGCCATCAACTGTCCCCATTCAGCCCATGGACAGATCACAGTCTGGGGACACTTGTACTCCTTCAGGGCCTTTCTGCAGCAGAGCAGCAAAGAGCTTTTATCCTCAGCAGCGTGTAGATCCAGGACACCTGTGTTGTCATTGCTGATAGATAGCATTAGCTGAACTTGGGCAGGTTGAAACCCTCCCTGCCAGCTTGTGAGGAGCTAGATTGCCTCTTAGTTGTCTAAAATAATCTGTGTGGTATTCCAGGAGAATATTTGGTATTTCAGATCAGTTCCTGCCATCACTGTGTTGCCGATGATGTGGAAGGGATTTCGTCTGCTTCAAACCAGGTTTTTGTGGTTGCTTATTCTTACAAAGACCATCTGATCAGGAGAGATAGGGTTCCTAAGTTCCCAAGGCTGTTTTTTCTGCTCTCTACTGCTCCAGACTCCTTTGGCTCCCCTGTTTCTGAGGGGGATGGTGGTGTAGCCAACCTTCCCTGCCCGGTGGGGACTTCAGATGGAAGCAAAAGAGAGGAAAAGGCAAACCTGTGGGCAGAACCAGGAGAGTGGGTGAGGAAAAATCCTTAATTCAACGTGGTTTTGGCCCTGATGAGCTTCTGGGATGTCCCTGTGGCAACAAGCTGAGTGCTCCTGCAACGTGCCTGTCGGTCGGGGCACCACTGCTCCCCATCCTCCCACTGCAAATGGTTGGGAGCTGGTACCTGAGCCCTTGGGGGACCTGAGCCTGAAATGATGTATCTGCCACCTCATCTGGCTCTGCCACACCAGCCAAAAGGAAGTCAGTGGCACCAGGCCGAGGGCCTCAGGGAAGAGCTGTCTTGGGCATTTTGGAGCTGTTGAAAGGTGTTTTTCACGGTGCCAGCAGCTTCCTGCTGCCTTGGCAGCGCTGAAGGTTGCCTCTGTGGGATGTGAGCTCTGATGGGATGTCTGAACGTGGCAGCTCTGGAGAGCTACAGACCTCCTGGCCTCAGGGATGGAGCTTCAAGAAGGCAAAAGGGAGGACAGCCAAGAGGAAAGGAGAACAAAAGGAGAAAAGAAGGCTTTGAGGCTTTCATCTCTGAAGGGAGCTACAGAAGAGGATCTGGAGCTCTTGGGCAGGAATTGTAGAACCATCTTCATTCACTGCCTCCCTGCAGCCCTGGTGTTTGCCACCAGCTCCTCCCCTGGCCCTTACAAGTACCTTGGGAACTCTTTAAAACTCCCCTTTCCTGGTGGGATTTCCAGGAAGACCCTGTGACCCTCTCCACAGAGCAGGTGTCGGAGGATAGAGAGGGAGCAACTGTTGGGTGAGAAACCTGCTGTTCACAGCTTAAGCATCCAGCAGCCAGGAAGGGCTTTCACCTCATGCTGGTGGGAGATCTGGGACCAAGGCAGAAGAAATTTGCATTGTCCTGGAGCTCATTTTTTCCCTTGGAGGTCTTGGTGGCTTTGATGGATGTGGCTGGTGAAATGTGCTGCTGCTCTTATCATTGGGAGAGGTGTGTGCTTTGAGCAGTGGGGCTGTGGGTGGCACTGGGGTCTGTGCTTCTCAGGGCCAGCACTGAGCTTTTTGCCTTTCTGAATTGCTACAGCAAGTTCCCAAGGGGCAGCAATCTCAAGTGCAGCCCCAGAAGAATGATGCCATTGTGCTAACATTTCTGCATCTTCAGTTGACCCTTTTCAACCCTCTTTAAGGGGCGTTTGAATGTCAAGGTTGAAAAGCGTTGCAAGCCCAAGTGCTTGTGACGTGACCTGTCTGCTTCATAGGCAAGGATGCAAGTTGGGTTCAGGTTCATGGCCTGAACCCAAGCCTGAGAATCTGCTTTGGAAAAGTTCTGCTCAGAAAACACGTCTTTTCCTGGCAGACCTGGGCTGGCACCCCTCTGTGCCAGTAGATGCACACGCTGTTCCTGACCCTGCAGCACAGGAGGAGTGGGTTTTACCATGCAGATGTGGTCATGAATTTCCCCTCTCTAGCATTTTATACATCCTATGCTACAGCCACCTTCTTAGTGGGTGTTTTCCTCCCCAGAAGTGGTTGCTTTTGGAGTATGTGTCACACAGGCAGCTCGCAAAGGGAAAGCTGCCCGTGGAGCTGCTGGCAGCAGCTCCCAGCACACGAGCACTCCCAGCACAGCACAAAGGCCGGGATGTCTGACAGTGCTGAGGGCTCAGATGAGTTTCTTCAGTTTGCATTTTATTCTTTCTTTTTGGCTGGGTCAAAAAATGATCAGGTGTCTACAACACAGCACTGAATTAAACCCTGGGGAGCTGATACTTTTGCTTTAAGGCCCTATGCCCCATGGTCCAGTCAGTCCTGCTCAGCTCACCCCTTGTCCAGGCATAAAACCATCTTGCAAGCAGGGCAGGGGCTTTGCTGGGAGCGGGGTGGCCAGCCACTCTCTTTCAGGAGTGTTCAGCTGCAGTTTCTGCTCTGGGTTTTGATTTCTGCTCTACATTTCAATTTCTGTTCTGAGTTTCTTTCTTTCGTGTTTCCTTCAGGGTCGTGAGATGTGGATTTCAGCATCTTGAGGTGGGGGGGGTGTCTCTTCCCTGCTGATATAAGTGGTGCTATGAGCACATCAGGGCTTGCAGAGCTTGGGGAAGTTTTCAAATTAGGTTTATAAGAACTTCTTCCTTTGTTTCTGAGTCCCTGAAAGGACTTAAAAATGCTCACAACGGGTCCTCTCCGGAAGCGGCGTGCAGGGTGTTATCTGTCCTTTCCACTCCGTTTCCTTTTCTTCCTCCTCCTGAAGAACAAAGATATAAACACAGAGATGCAGGAGAAAAATGGAACAACTGACTCGCTGCCCAGGGGAAACCACAAATAACAGGCTGGGAGTAAACAGTGCTGACAGCCTTGCAGCACCACGCACGGGCCCGGAGCTCCCCGGGGGAAACTCACTGGCTTTTTAAAAGCGTGTAGGTAGGACACAGCACTAATAGCAAAGGAGTTAAAAGCATACAGGGTTGAAGTTACAGCAATCTTGTCTGCAGTTACAGTGGTGCTTTCAGGTGAATTAAAGGCAGTTAGCTCTCCTAATACAGCCAAAGGCTGTGGGTGGCTGGGCTTGGGCCTAAGGGAGTGTAGCAGCTTGGACTGTGGGTCTGGGAGTCACGAGCTGGAGATCCTGCCCCTCGGTTTCACAAAGGAGGACCATAAAAGTCGGCAAAGGACTGGCTGTGAGCTGGCTGGAGCTCTGCTCTGAGGGGTCATCTCTGGATTTCTCAGCTCACAGGTTCCTGCTGCTCTCTGGCTGTGGCGGGCAGCGGGGCTGGCTGCTGACATCCCCCGGGGCACAGGGGGCTCTCCCCCCCCAGTGCCTGCCTTTATATCCCTCTGACACAGCTCTTTATTACAACAGGATTTTGCAAAGCCTGGATAAATCATTTGTATTCAGAACCAAAGGAGAGGCAGGGGGAGGCGGATGCAATTAGGAGGGCAGCTCAGCTCAGCTCAGCTTTCCAGACAGCCTTCTCCTAAAATGACCGGCAGCCCGAGCATCCACCTGGGGGCAGAAAGGGCTCCTCTCCGGGCCGGATCCTGTGGCCTTTGAGATCAACAAAAGACCTGATTTCTTGGGTCCTGGACGAAACTGCAGGGCTTGGGGCTGAGCAGGCTTTGGCTCAGCCAGTGCACAGAGCCATGCACAGCTTTAGAGCTGGGGAAGGGCTGAGACAAAAGCTCAGCTTCCCCAGCTGGGGTGGGAGCCTGGAAGGAGATTCCAATTCAGCCATCCTCTGAGCAATGATCCATGACTTGATTTTTAGCAGTGCTCCAGCTGCCTCATCCTCTCTGCCCACTGGTTGAGCGTGGCCTGAGCTGAAGGGTCGTGTGTTTGGGGCCAGGGGGTTTCCCTGGGTAGCAGAGATGGCTGGAATATGTGGGATGTTTTGTGTACACGTCAGCAGCCAGAGCTGCTCCTTCCTAAGGAACAGCAGCAACTGGTGACTCTGGATGTCTCAGTGAAGCCCAGCAGTTCATTAGCGGGGCTGAAGTGCTTGGAAGAGCCATTTGGCATGGGAAGTGTGGGAAGGGAAATGCTGTGCAGTGAGCAGAGGCTACCTGGGAAGCATTCAGACTGTTTTGGTGAGCAGGGCCCGAACTTGCTCCATGGCATGAGTGCCTGGAAGCTAGCTGCAAAGACAAGAATGGAAGCACAATTCAGCAGATGTTACTAAACTGCTCAGGATGTGCCCCATGGGCATGGATTTGCTGGAATGGTTCAGGTGTGGATCTTTGCTGCCTCCCACGTGGAGGCTGTACCATGCTCTCCATTCAAATTCTGCTCTCACCTCTGTGAGTGCAGCCTGGGGGGCTTGGTGGGGAGGCATGCTCACTGCTCTGGGAGCAGCTGCTGCTCTGGGCAGTCCCAAAAGGCCTCATTTGCCGCACAAAGCGATGGAGGTTGCCGAGCTGAAGCATAGCTTTATTTGGAAGTTTTGTTGCATTTCAGAGGGCAAAAAGCTCTTGAGAGAGTGAAGCTGATGGGAGCAAAACTGTGGCAGGGACTGGGACTGAGACTTCAGTGCTGCCTGTTCCTCCCCTGCCTGAGGACCCAGCCCAAGGCATGATTTTCTGTCCTGTCAGCAGGTGGTTTGTGCCTCAGTTTACCTGTACTGAGTCTCACCTGGCTTGTGTGGTGAATGACTCCTTGGAGACCTCTTGAGGAAGGTTGTGAATGTTCACTTGGATTTCCAACTTTATAAGGAAAGGGGAAGGCAGAGATAGCCATGGGCACAGCCCTGTCCCGCTGCTGTGAGGCACCGCTCTGCCTCTTCCTGACAGGCTGAGCAGCTCATGGGATGGAGCAGCGTTTGGCTTGTTTATTTATATTTTTTTGACGTGGGGAGTTACACACCCACGAAGCCTGGAAATAGCTGGGCTATGACTCATGCAGGGGCTGGTTTAACTGGTCTGCTCTGGGAGGCAGCTGCGTTTGGCAGCTGAGGAAGGCTCTTTCCAAAAGGTTTGGCTCCAGAGAGACAGAGGGTGTTTTCACTCCCTGGGGATTTGTTTTACCTCTGAACTTAGCCAGCTCAGTGTCTCACAGTTTGCTGCACGTGGCTCTTGTGTTTCTAGTACAGCTGAACTCAGGGCCTGACACAGAGATGGAGCAGAGGCTATGTCTGGATTTCAGCAGGCTTCAGATCTGTGCTGATATCTCTGCTCGGGTGTGATGGCAAATGCCAAGTGAGCAAGTGTGGCCCTGCAATTCATTTTACCCTCCGTGCTGGACCATGCACACATCATCCTAGATCACGGGCAGCACTGTGCCTCTGCTGGGGACCTTGCAGCTGATTCAGCACTGGATGTGGCCACATTTCCCAGCTGGTCAGAAACCTAATGGGAGCCAGGACTGGGCTGGGGGCACAGGGGATGATGCCGAGGCCATGGGCTGGGTGGGAGTCTCCATCTGTGGTGGCCACACTGAGGTTTCTGTCTTTCTTTCCCCAGAATGGCTGCAGTCTGTCCAAGCAATGATGATCCTCTCCATTATCTTCAGTGTCTTGTCCCTGTTCCTGTTCTTTTGCCAGCTCTTCACCCTCACCAAGGGCGGGCGCTTCTACATTACCGGAGTCTTCCAGATCCTTGCGGGTAAGTGGGGGCTGAACAATGGGACTGTCACCAGAGGAATGGGCTGGGCTACAATCAGAGAGACATTTTGGTTTGAAAACACCTCTGAGATCAAGTCCACCAAGCCCTGCCCTCACCCTGCCCAGCCCAGCACTGACCCACAGCCCTCAGCACCTCAGCTCCACGGCTCTGGGATCCCTCCAGGGCTGGGCACTCCCCCAGCTCCCTGGGCAGCCTGGCACAGGGGCTGACACCCCTCTCAGGAACACAGTTCTGCCTCAGCTCCAACTTCAATCTCCCCTGAGGCAACTTGAGCCCATTTCCTCTTGTCCTGTCACTTGTCACTTGGGACAAGAGTCCAACCCCCCACCCAGCCACAGCCTCTTGTCAGGAGCGTGAGAGAGGGCTCCTGTCTGCCCTTCTCCAGGCTCAACACCCCCATTCCCTCAGCCCCTCCCCAGCACCCTTGTGCTCCAGCCCCTTCCCCAGCTCAGTGCCCGGCTCTGGCCACGCTGCAGCCCCTCAGTGTCCCTGTGGCATTGAGTGAGGGGCCCAGAATTGAATACACCCAAGCAGAGGAGAGGGTAGTGGTGGAAATGAGCATGTTTTTGGGTATCAGAGCAGGACAGCCACTGGAGAAGCTTGAAGTTAGCTTGGAGAAGAGACTGAGGGATGACCTCATTAATGTTTACAAGTCCATCAAGGGTGTGTGTCAGGAGGATGGAGCCAGGCTGTGCTCAGTGATGGCCAATGACAGGGCAAGGGGCAGTGGGCACAAACTGGAACAGAAGAGGTTCCAAAGAGACATAAGGACAAACTTGTTCCCTGTTGAGGTGAGGGAGCACTGGCAGGGGCTGCCCAGATGGGCTGTGGAGGCTCCTTCTTTGGAGACATTCCAACCCAGCTGGATGAGTTCCTGTGTGCCCTGCTCTAAGTGGTGCTGCTCTGGCAGGGGGGTTGCACTGGATGAGCTTTGGAGGTCGCTTCCAGCCCTTGAGATCCTGTGATTCTGTGTAATTCTGTGACTTGCCCTCCCAAGCCTAAAACACGTTGTTAAGCTCAGGCTCTGACATGGTGATTCATTCACTGTTGCTTGCATTGTTGTGAGCAGCTGAACGCCCCAGTCCTTCACCTCCCCAGCGTGTTCTCTGGCCTGAAATCAGTGCTGATGCTGCAGAAACCATGAGCTCCCCTCTGCCAGATTCCTGGTGGGGACAATTGCTGCTGTGTTTCCTGCTGTCTGTAGGTGCTGTGTGGCCACGTGCCCGCCCGCTGCCCCCCGGCGTCGGCAGACAATGTGCCGAGCGCTGTGCATGGGCCGGGGCAGTGGGAGTTGCCTCTCCTGCTCACAGAATGCAGCTGCCCCACCGGCGCCTTACTCAAACGTGTTCCCACTTCTGCACTTTCCCAGAACAAAGGAGCAGTGTCCAGTGGAATTATAGCTCAAATATCACGGTGGCTGAATGTAGGTGGTCCCCGTGCCCTGTGCAGGGGATTTGGAACTCTGCTCCGACAACAGTCTGTGTGATAGAACTACTGGGATTGACTGAAAGAGCTTGTTTGGGGGCAGAAATAGAGGTGGCTTTGTGTTGGCTCTGGACAGTCCCCAACGCTGATGGGTTGTTTTTGCAACAAAGCTTCTAAAACGCTGCTTACCGGGGCTGGTCAGCCCTCAGGGGCCCACACTGCCCATGGCTGGCGAGCATGGGTGCTGGGAGCCAGGGAAGAGGGATGGGCTGTGGGCACAGCGGCCTTGCTGAGTTTGCAGCCCCAGAGGAGGACAAGGCATTACAGGGCACAAACCTGCCAGGCTGCAGCATCCGTGGCACCCAGCTGAGCTTGCCCGGGCAGCTGATAAACTTCCATGCATTAAAAGATGTGAGGTTTGTGTCTGACCTCTTGCAGCAGCTGTGGCAGGAGGGTTCAGGCTGCAGTCTGGGTTTTAAATGAGCTACCCAAGGGAGTGGGGCTGGTCTGGAGCAGCAGCCAGAACTGGGAGATGCCCAGAGCTTGCCTGATGGATTGCCCACGTGATGCTCTGGCTCTGCTTGCTCAGAGCCCACTCGCCTGCAGCCAGGGCAGAGTCAACAGCATCCCACAACCCAAAGCACACCATTGTTGTGACCAAAAGTCAAAGGGCTATCAAGGGAGACTTGAGGCCTTGGAAGGACTAGTGAAGCTGCAACTCGAGGGCTGTGCTCAGTGTTGCGCCTTTCACTACAGGAGAGACATGGAGGTGCTGGAGCATGTCCAGAGCCAGGCAGCGGAGCTGGGGAAGGGGCTGGAGCACAAGGGTGCTGGGGAGGGGCTGAGGGAATGGGGGTGTTGAGCCTGGAGAAGAGGAGGCTGAGGGGAGACCAGAGGTCTCTCTGATACTCCCTCACAGGAGGCTGCAGTGAGATGGGGGTTGGTCTCTCCATACTGAGTGACAGAACAAGAGTAAATGGCCTCAGGGTAGGTTGAGGTTGGAGCTGAGGCAGAACTGTTTCCCTGAGAGGGGTGTCAGCCCCTGTGCCAGGCTGCCCAGGGAGCTGGGGCAGTGCCCAGCCCTGGAGGGATCCCAAAGCCCTGGAGCTGAGGTGCTCAGGGCAGTGGGTCAGTGCTGGGCTGGGCAGGGTGAGGGGAGGGCTGGGACTGCAGGAGCTTCAAGAGCTTTTCCAACCAGAACTATTCTATGACGGCTTCAAGTTGCACCAGGGGAGGTTCAGGCTGGATGTGAGGAGGAATCTCTTTGCTGTCAGTCATTGGAAGGGGCTGTCCAGGAAGGTGCTGGAGTCACCGTCCCTGGAGAGGTTTCAGAGCCGGGTGGATGTTGTGCTGAGGGCAATGGGCTGGTGGGTGACAGGGCTGGGACAGAGGCTGCACTCCATGAGCTTAAAGGTCTGTTCCAGGTGAAACCATTCTGTGATTCTATGATGATGATTTTCCAGGACACAGGACACAAGGGAGCAGCAATGCCAGCAGCTGCCCATGCTGGCATTGGGTATCACCCTCTGTAGCTCAGGGTTTGGGGCCGGGAGCTGCAGCACCGCTAACGGCTCCCTGTGTGCGATTCCCCACAGGGCTGTGCGTGATGAGCGGCGCTGCCATCTTCACAGTGAGGCACACGGACTGGCACCAAGCCTCGGAAAACACCTCCTACGGCTTTGCCTACATCCTGGCGTGGCTGGCCTTCCCCCTGGCCCTCGCCAGCGGCGGCATCTACATCATCCTGCGGAAGCGCGAGTGAGCGGTGGCGCGGGCGGCGTGACGAGGGCACTGCTGGCGGCCACAGAGGGGACAGAGGCGGGGGCAGAGAGACGAGAAAACGGGAAAGAAAATTAACCAAAACATAATAAAAAGGATAAAAAAGGAGAAAAAACAGCCCTAAAAAAAAAAAGGAATAAACCCTCCCACCAAACCCAACCCCAACCAGCCCCACACGGAAACACTCACAGGGTTACTTGTTAATTGAAGATGTATATAGTATCTATGGTTTAAAAAACCTATTTATAACACTTTTTACATATATGTACATAGTATTGTTTGCTTTTGTTGACCATACGCTGTTTTAAAGCCTAGAGCAAGTGCCTAAGGAACTATTACTCCTAACAGTGTAACAATAGCACAGTGTTTTTTCTCTCCTGCAAAATCCTCTTTGACCTGAACTCTCCTTCCCCGCCCTGCCCATGGCGAACCGTCAGAACCCCCAGCTCTGGTTTTAGGCTGGTGTAAATGGGAGTCTTCCCCCTGTTCATGCCAGCCAGAGGGTTGGTCCCCGCTCCTGCCACATGCTGTGATCCCGGTACCCAAAGTGCACATCCAGATCTGATGGGAGACACTTCCGAAAGGTTTGAAGGATTTCGGACCATAAGGGCTTTGATTTGCCCCAAAGTGCCTAAATGACTGTAATGTGCCCAAATCCCGTTGCCTTGCCACCACACCCGCTGGGAATTTGGGCTTTTGAATCACTTAGGTTGAATTGGAGCACAGCCTGGGCCGTCCTCCTCCGCCGGCGGGGCTCTGGGGGTGTCCGTGCCGCAGGTGCCGGGCTGTGCCGTGCCGTGCCGAGCCGAGCCGAGCTGCCGGGGCACTGCTGCTCCCGCCGCGACACGGGCTCTGTCCTTGCCGTGGAGCTCAGCTGCCAGTGAAAGAAGCAAACCCAGTGTATCTATGAAATCAAATGCCAGATGTATGAAATGGTGCTATCTATTTACCATTCCTTATATTGCTAGCCATTTAACCTTATTCACTGGAAATTCAGTAACGATCCCGAGGTAAACGACGAAGCTAGAGATGAGAAATAATTGTGTGTAATATAAAGGAGCTGTAACTGCTTTTGTACTTAGTTTTCGCTCTTACTATTATTTTTAATAAAGCATTTATAACCGAGGTTCCTTTTCTCCCCCCTCCCCGTGGCCAAGAGGAGCAGAAAGAGCCCTGGCTGGAGCTGTGCCGGCCCCGCTGCCGGGCGAGGTGTCTGTCCTCTGGCTCTGTGTCTGGCCATGAATTGAACGGGCACTTGCACACACCCCAGGCTGCCCTCTGAGGACTCCAGACACAGTGTTGCTGTTGGTTTTGTTCATTTTGGTTTTTTTTCTTGGTTATTTTCTTTCTTCTTTCTTTGCTTTGCTTTTCTGATTTTATACCGACTGTGTGGACTAAGAAGCAATGAAATAAAAGTCAGAATAACTCAGTTGCTTCTGCTTTGTGGCGTTTGTGTGGTTAGAGCTGAGCTGCGCTCCAGCAGCTGTGTGCACAGCCATCTCATAGAAGGTCTCTGCGATTGATGACCTGAGAGAGGCGCTGAGCTCATGGGGCTGTCAGCGTGGGAGATGCACCTTGTGCTGGAGGAGTAAAACCACACCAGGCAGTGCCAGGACCAGGAACTGAGCTCAGGGCCCTGTGCTATAGTGCTGGTGTGTGTTTCACCTTTCAGCCTCTGTGCTGAGATGCTCCCGTGATGTGACCAACTCCTCAAAGACTGCTCTTAGCCCTCCATCTCTGAGCTGGGACATTTCAAGTCAGCATCAGCTGCCTCAGAGCCTCCAAGAAGCCTTTCATCCTCGTGTGCTGAAACCCCCAGAGCTGGGGGCTGGGCTGGGGGATTAGCACATTGTGCTCAGTAATGCAGCCTTAAAGGCTGTCACCGAAGCGTTCACATTTCCGTTCGCTCATTCATTTGGCTATGGAAGAGCCGAGCTGATGTAGCAACCGGTGTTGGCAGAAGTACAATGGCTCTTGCAAGGTCGTGTGTTGAGGCCAGTTATTACCATCAGGCCAGATTCCATAGCCCTCAACCCAGCCACATCCCAAAGAAGAGGAGCAGGAGCTGCCTTGTGCCTCCTTGGCCACTCGCCACAGCGCCTGGGCAGCACCATCTGACCACCCTGGTATCTTGCTTGATGGCTGGGGCTCCTTTGAGACTATTTCCCCCTGTGATGATTTTGTGGAGCCCAGGAGAATACTAAGCTCAGAAGAATACATCGTTTGCTGAAGCAGCATGTGAGCCACCTGTGAGCTGCAGTGCTGGGGCAAACCGTTATCGTGGGCCCTGCTGGGCTTGTCAGCGCATGCCTGGCAAAGGGGACACAAATTCCCCTTCCGAGGAGCAAGTAGGTGGGTTTGTTTCCCCTCTTGCAGGAGAATTAAAGATGCTCTTTTCCACAGAGTCACAGAATCTGAAGGGTTGGAAGGGACCTCAAAAGCTCATCCAGTGCAGACCCCCTGCCAGAGCAGCACCACCTAGAGTAGGGCACACAGAAACTCATCCGGTTGGGTTGGAATGTCCCCAGAGAAGGCACTAAAAAGGTCAGTGTGTCACGTTTGCCCCTTGGTGCAGTGCTGTGTCCATGTACACGAGCAGGGTCAGCTTGCATCAGCCTCTCGGTGTTGCTTTTGGAGAAGGTCCAAAGGGGAACAGCCACCAATGTGCAGCAGAGCCGATGTGTCCCACACACACCCCAACCCATCCCACTTGTGCTGGCTCCGTCGTGTTGGAAGCTGCCAGTTCTGTCACCCCGCTCCCTGCCCTGAGGAGTCCCAGCTGCGCCGGGTCCCTCCTCCGGCTGCCTTTTGCAGCACCACCATGGCATCGAACGGGCTCCTTAGACTGGTTTTACTTCAGTTTAGTCAATCTGCGTCACCGCCGTGCCACAAGGGGAGCGAGGCGGGGGCCCGGCCCCGGACTCGGCCCCAGTCTCGGCCTGGGCCCGCCAAGCCCCGGCCCTGCCAAGCCCCGGGCCCGCCCAGCCCCGGCCCTGCCCAGCCCCGGGCCCGCCCAGCCCCGGGCCCGCCCAGCCCCGGGCCCGCGGCGGTGCGCGGCCGCCTCCCGGTGGCTGGCGGCGGCACGGCGGGCCCGGCCAAGCCCGCAGCTTGGGAGGCAGCTCCGGGCCCTTGGCTGAGCACTACGGCGGGTTCTCCACGCTCAGCGTCTCCTGCGGCCGCTGCACTCATCATTAAGACGCGGGGAGCCCCCTGTCTGTAGGCCCGTCTGCGGGTGTGGGACCCTCAGCACCAGGCTGGGCTTCGTTCAGCCGAGCTTTGCAATCTTTCGTCCCTGACGCTCCCCTGGTGAAAACACCTTGTCTCAGCATCAGCTTGAATGTCCTGGGCCTCAGTCTGACCTCACAACGTCGGGGGAGACATGATCACCACAAGTCCCTGACAGGAGGCTGTGGCAGGGGCTGGGGAGGTAATTCTCTGCTCCCTAGTAACAGGACCAGAGGAAATGGGCTCAAGTTGCCCCAGGGGAGGTTGAGGTTGGAGCTGAGGCAGAACTGTTTCCCTGAGAGGGGTGTCAGCCCTGTGCCAGGCTGCCCAGGGAGCTGGGGCAGTGCCCAGCCCCGGAGGGATCCCAAAGCCATGGGGCTGAGGTGCTGAGGGCCTGGGGTTGGTGCTGGGCTGGGCAGGGTGAGGGGAGGGCTGGGACTGCAGGAACTTCAAGGGCTTTCAAACCAAAACAATTCTGTGATTCTATGAAATATCCATGGTGACTGTCCTCTAAACCTCAGTCCAGCTCGACGAGAGACCATTGCATGTGGGTTGGAGGAACATCACCAACAGGAGGGGCTGCAACCCCCATGCTGGGCTTGTCCAGCTCACAAGGTGACAGAAGACACAAATCAGGACCCAGAATTTGTGCCTGATTGTCTGTAAGCACACTTGGAGCTAAACAGGACTCAAAAATTCCAGTGTACCCTGCGGCTCCAGCCCAATTACAATCAAGGCAGCCCATAAAGCAGCGTGTTGACAGGAGCAGTGTGGTATGAAATGGCAGAGGAGTAAAAAAATATATTAGGGAAGTTTCTTTAATGTGTGTTGCATCATAAATGCAGTTGGTTAGCTGGCTTTTCTAGTGCTCTCAGTAAATGCTTGTGAAAAATGCACCGGGCAAATCTCATCTTCCTCTTTCATGTACTGCCTTGTAAACTGAAGAATCATGGCAGGAATAGAGGTCCCTGGTGCCTGGGAGCTGTTGTTTTGTTTGCAGCCCCCTTTCCCTGCTGCAGCTGGGTGGTAGCAGCTCAGAGCCACAGTTCCCAGAGCACCCCCTGGGTTTGGGGAGGACAGAGTAATGGGGAGGTGTAGGGGGGAGATGGAGGACTGAGCTCTTATAGCAATGCAGGAGGGAGCAGCCATGCCTGCGAGAGAGCAGTTTGCAAAGCAGATGGGTTTCCCTGCAGCCCTCAGCAAGCACAGGGTGTTTGGGCTGGGCTCGGCCACACTCCAGACCCTCGTGGGAACGGCTGGGATGCCAGTGAGCTGTCCTTGGCCAAAGGGCCAGCCAGCTCTCTCACAAAGCCTGCAGCAGTGCTTCCCTCTGGGGCAAGCTGGCCACTGCTGCTTTTGGGCTGCCAACGTGAAGGCCTTTCTCCTGACACCAACACAGCCTTTGCACACGTAGCTGAGGCAGGTGGTAAAACACTGACTACACCTGGGAACTCCAACTGCTACTTCACCAAACACCAGCTAATTAGTTAATTCTAGCTTGACTTCTTTGGTCAATGTTGCATTAACTGGTGCTGGGGAGGGTTCTTGCAGACCAGAGTGGTTGACAAGGAGCAAGAGGCTTTAGACTGTCCCAATGACCAAGGGGGCTCATCCCAGAGTGGCTGCACCAGGCAGTGTGTGGGGGCTGGCACGTGAAGGTGCACTGAGTGGGAGCAAGTGTGGCTGAGGGGACAGCTACAGATGCTTCAGCCTCTTCTCATCCTCCTGACTGGAGTCTGTCCATGAACAAGGCAGACACATGAAGCAGATCCAGCATTTGTGACTCTAAAGCCCACGTCAAGGGCTAACACCTTGCAGAGAGCCTCAGACAACCTCGTGACAAACTCAAGTCAATTAGCAAAGTGGCAAAGTTTGTTGGCAACATGCAATCAATTATCCCACACAATCTGTGTGGGGGAGCAGCCTGGGCAAGTGACCCCAGCAGTGTAAATCAAACAGCCATTATACAAATCATTGTTTTCACTTTCTTTTCTGTCTGGGCTGCTTGGTCTGTCTTTATTAACTAAATAAGATCAACCACATCCACTTTAATTGTATTGCTGCCATTCAGCAGGAACTGAGCAGGGTGGCATTCCCCCCTCCCCCCCCCCCATTGTTTTTATGTGTTTAGGTGACACAAGTAATGTCAGCTAATCTGTCCTGGAGGGGAGGACTCTGAAGCTGCCCCCGTTAGCCCAGTACAAGAACAGCAGAAGGACAGGTTCACATCAGACGTGATTTGAACAGGTTTTGTTGCTATTTTGTCATTGGATTAGTTAAACCAAATGTTGTGGCATCACCATCCCCACGACTGGGCTTTGGGTCCAAACCT
The DNA here is from genome assembly GCF_028858725.1 of Colius striatus. Lineage (NCBI taxonomy): Eukaryota > Metazoa > Chordata > Aves > Coliiformes > Coliidae > Colius > Colius striatus. Next base: position 10,713,092 of record NC_084776.1, read on the forward strand.
GCCCTGCCAAACTCTCCCAAGCACAGGGATGCTGAGGGCTGGATTCTCCCCAGATGGGTTGGAGCTGGGATGTGTGTATTGGGAGTTGGGGAATGTATATTTAGATCCATTCAGGACTTGGCTGGAGTCTCAGCTTGCTCTCAGAGCTTAGTGACACTTCTTCTTTGCATCCCATTACCCATCCCCTGAGCCCTCCCACCCCTTCAGGCTGCCCTCAGACCTCTCCCTCCCTCCTGTCTATGCCCTCCGGTGCTGACCCCACAGCCCTCCTATTCTCACTTGGTCAACTTTTCCCCTGCAATTATTTAACACGATTATTGATGCTTCCCTGGACATGACCTCTTTGTGTGAAGATTTATGGAGTGCTTCCTCAAAGGCCATTCTGCTCTCCCCTCACAGTGATGGGTCCAGCAGGGGCTGCTTTAGTCAGGAGGTGTTGCTTTAGCACTGAAGTCTTCTGCCTTCGTGTCAGGAGGTGCCTGAGATGCTGCAGAGACACCGAGGAGTGGTTTATGAGTCCAACTCTGATTTCAGCCAAGGGTAGTCTATGCTGGGCCTGTGAGTGTACAGCTCTGGGGATGCTCCTGCAGGGTCTGACCCCAGCGTGGTTCTTGCAGCCCAAGGTTCTGGCTGGATCTGGCTTTGCCTGCACTGAAGAAGGAGCTGCCCCTTCCCTGGAGCAGGATGGAGAAAGGGCGTCTGTGATTGCCTGAAGCTGCTGAAAGATGCTCAGAGCTGAGCTGGGAGCCAACTGGGCTCTGCCTCATACAGGAGCAGGAAGGAGCAGGTCCATGGCTGCAGCCCAGGACCATGTTGTCCCGCTCCCCTCCCAGCCTGCCAAGGTGCCATCCTGCTCCCAGCCCCGTGGCTGTGCACTTTTCCATTCTCCCTAAGCTCCCCCTCAGCATTAACAAGGCACTTCTTCCTGGACTGATAAAAGGATAAAAGCACCGAGTTGTCCCCTGTTTATTTGCCTCCTGGAGGATAATTCAGTCTTTAACTTTCCCTGAAGTGTGTGCTGTCCTGGGGAAGCTATCACTAGCACTTTGCAGGATGGTTTTATTGCCCCTCTGCAGGCACCAGCTGAGGAGGGGCTTTATTTTAAAGTGCTTTAACTGCTTCATTTCAGTCTTTGTTGGTTGTGTTTCCTTTTATGCATTCGTTTCTTTTGGCTTTCATTTCCCAGGGCTCCCTCTTATCTGCCTTTGGAGACATCCCTTGTAAAAAAACCAAACCACCAACAAAAAATCAACCCCCACAGCAGTCTCCCTTGGATGCTTTCAAGAGAAAGGCCCCTGCCCCCTTTCAGCCCTCTTTTGAGACAAATAGATCTCAGCCCTGTTTAGGCTACAGCCTACAGGAGAGCCTTTGAAGTAAATGAAACCAAATTAGTGTCTATGATATAGATGAGCAGAGCAGCTCCCTGCTGTGCCACTGGCCTGGCCCTTTTTGTACCCTTTAACCCCTCTCCCTTGCTCCACACTCGCCTCTAATTGACCGTGAAGCACCTGGGGGTGATTTGGAGGGGATCCCATCTGCCCTGTGCAGGGCAGGATTTCCTACTGCCCACACCAAGGGGATGGGAAGGGTTGAATAGGACTGAGACTGGGCTGGGATAATGAATTACTTTCCGTCTCCTTTTCCGTGTGTTCCGTGTCTAATTTTAGTTTGTTTTCTCTTTCCTCCTTATTGTCCCTTCAGGAGAGACCCCCTGAGCATTGCCCTGCCTGTGGAGTTGTACCTGACCCCTTTGCAGCCCCAGGAGCAGGTGCAGCTGGAGGTTCCTGAGCTCTGATAGCTGTTAAAGCTCTGCAGGGTTTGCTTTCCCCACACTGCTCTTTGTGTGTCTAACCCAGGACTCGGGAGAACCAGCTGAATTTGGCCATGAAGTGGGATGAGGTACACTGCTGCTTAACTTGGGCAAAAAAAGGTGGTGGGGTTTTTTGAGAAGTGTGTGTGAGGAGGAAATGGGGGGGTAGGGGGAGGATTTGAGCCTCCTATGGCTCCTGTGTCCTGCTGGGGAAGCAGCCCCTGGCCTTGCAGGTTGTGAGATACCTGTGTGGGGATAATTCTGTGTGCGAATTATTCATATGCATGTGCAAGAAAGGCATTGTATATGCTGCTTCTGAGCACACTGAGAGGGGTGTCAGCCCCTGTGCCAGGCTGGCCAGGGAGGTGGGAGAGCCCCCAGCCCTGGAGCTATTGAAAAGCTGTGGAGCTGAGGTGCTGAGGGCTGTGGGTCTTGGTAGGCTTAAAGGTCTTTTCCAGCCAAAATGATTCTATGCAAGTAACCCACCTTTGGCAGGAGGTAACTTCATGTTTGCTTTATCCTTCAGCAGCTGATGGGGCATTGCTTTGGTGCTGACCTGGGAGGGCTGTGCTATGGAGTGGCTCCAGTCACTGGGCACTGCCTTCTACAATGCTCCCAGTTCCAGCCCTGCCCTGATGTCTTGGGCTCTGGGATGAGCCTGGAGGCTGCAACAAGCTCTGGGTGTCTGCTGGGCATTTATGTTTCTGATACTGGTCCCTCCAGGAGAGCTCAGGGAGCAAATGCTGGGGCTGAGCTCTGCCTGGGTGCTCCTGGCAGGTTCAGCTCATGGGCCTTTGGCAGGATCTGTGCCAGGGAGGAGTTTGCATTAGATGGGTCCCCCACTTGCCCCTAAGGCCTGTTGGGATGCCACATGGTACCTGACAGAGTTTTGGGGTTCACTAGAGAAACTTGCAGCAGAGTCACCCACACCCTTTTCCTGAGAGGTCTCAGAGGAAACCTTGGGGACCTCCTTGGGGCAACTGTCACTGTGCTGAGACATCTTCATACAACAGCAACAGTCTCCAAGGAGCTCTGAACTCACATGGTGGCACCAGCTGCGTTTCTTCTGTCAGGGAGTGACTAGAAGTGTCTGGCTGTGGCCAGCGAAGGGATGGGAACACAAGCATGAAATTTGCTGTTAACACCAAAGGGCTGCTGCCTGACTGTCCTGGTCTAGGAGAAGCTGCTTCAGAGTCGAGCAGCAGCCTGGGAGCGTTACCTCTGGGGCTGTTCCTGCCCGGCAGTGTACATGGCAATTATTTTGGTCCCTGCAAGCACTCATGTGGACAGAGGTCTCAGAAGGGGCTGCATATTTTATGTGTGGCTATAAATAAATCACAGCCAAAGGAGATAATGAAGCAAAAAGAAAACCCCGTGAAGCTGAGGGGCAGGCAAACAAACGAAATCCTTGATGCCTGGAAACGGGCAGGAGGGGGCAGTAGGTTCCTACAGCACTTGCAGGGTTCAGGCTCCTCTGGAGCTCCACTTGAAACGCAGTTGAGCATCACACGGTCCTGGGGACGGGATTGACAAAGTCAGCCTAAAAACAGTGTGGTGCCCTGCATTTCTGTGGGCAACGCAGTGCTGCCTTTGTGTGCTCCCTCAGAAAGCGCAGGGAGGAGCAGTGTGTACCTGCCAGCCTGTGCTGCACAGTGGGAGGCTGGGCTGGTCCTTGGGATCTCTGCATGGGGAGGCACAGGCTGCCAGGAGGCTGACTCAGGCTGAGCTAGGAGTTCATTGCACTGAGCCATCGCTGCACCAAACATGCACCCGCAGCATCCTCCTCCCGCTCTGGCCTGGCTCAATAAAGCCAAAGCCAAGCAGTTGGGTTTGCATATTACATGCAAAGATTCACAGGCAGGACCAGTTTTACTTTTCACTTCAAGGCAGAGCAGCCCAGGCTGGTGCTGAGCAGTGGTCAGCACAGTGTGTTGGGTGGCTTCTTGGGATGAACTGGCCCATGGAATTCATTCCCTCCCAAAACCTCATGCTGAGCCTCCACTGGGACTCTATGGGAGACTCGCAGAGTTTCCTCCAGCCCTGGGCTTCACTGACTAATGCCTGCAAAAATCCAGTGTTCCCTTAATGGGGCTTAATTCAGGGCAAAAGGAAGAGCCAATAAATCTCTGTGAATGTAAATGAATGTCATCTTTAAACAAGGCTGTGTAGTGGGTGAAGTGGGGAGGGCAGGCAGCTTCACGCTTTAAGGTCAGACTGGGTTATCTGATGCCCTCTGGGGCTGGAGGCAGTCTGAGCAAGTTAATGTCCCTTGCCCTTTCCCACCACAACCATCAGACATGGTATGAGACCTCCCCTGCATGGAAAACTTGAGTTTGTACCAAGGAAAACGCAAGGAGACTTATCAGTTGTGAACTAGAGCAATGAAACTGAAATCCTTGTTGCTGTGGGTGGTGGGGGGAATTATTGACTGTTCTGTTTTCAGTTGGTGTTACTGAATGCTTCAGGTGCTCAGAGGAAAAGGAGATGAGGGGTGAAAGCAAAGGACAAGCCGAAGACTGGCATTTTCACATGGCTTTTCAGGGTTTCCTGGTGTTTCTGAGTCATTCATGCTGTGGTTTTGAGCTTCACGTGCAGGTGGGCAGTGCCCTTAAGGGCTGAGCATCCCACTTGGTTATCCAAACCAAGTATGCTTCCCACACCACCTCTTCCAGCCCAAACCAATCTCAAAACTGCCTCTTACCACCAAGACAAAGAGATTCATCTCTTTCAGCTTGTCAATAACTGATGAGCACCCAGAGCCCATCCAGCACAGGTCCAGACATTCAGCCTCATCTCATCAGGACAGCAAGATTCCTCTATCTGCTGTATCTCAAAGGGAGGGTCTTGTATATGCATTTACCTGAATTCACACAGCCACAGCTGTTGTCTGACAATACCAGCACAGATTCAATATTTGCTCCCTTCCTGAGAGGCCAAAACCTGGGATTACTCAGCTTCTGGAGGCTGTGCCAGCAGCAAATGGACCGACCTGAAGGCAGCACTACCTGAACCTTTGCCCTCCTTTTCCATGCAGAGAGGGCATTCTGGGATTTGCAGGCTCAGGTGCTGTTGTGGGGATGTCACAGCATTCCCTGTCCTTGGTCCAACAAAAGCTTAAGGTAAGGCTCTCATTGCAGACAGCAGTGACAGCAATTGCTGCAGAGCTGGTCTTACCCAGGGCTGTCCGTGCATGTGGATCCTGGATGCTGCCTTCTCCTAACAGCCCCCAGGTGCTTTGCCTTTAGCCTTGGAGCTGTTGTGTCACCCAGGTGAGCAAGGCAGGTGAGCCCCATGAGTGCAGGTGGGGATTTAGGAGGCCCAAGCTGGGGTCTTTACTTACTGTCTGTTGCATGGTGTGGTGCTGCCATGCTTTCCCTGGGGCAGGCAGGGCTGTTTCCAGCTGTGTACAGTGACTCCAGGGAGCTGGTGGCACGTCAGAACATCTGGCAAGGAGGTACCACAGTGTGTCCCTTCATACACAGGGAAATCAGATGAGGAAGCATGTTGGTGCTCAAGGCAAACTGCAGCAGGGCAGGGAGTTCACTGGGATCAGCCTTCTCCCTTGTCCTTTGTTTTATGGGCTACAGCATGATTATAAATAATAGATGGAGCAGGCAGAGGGCGAAGCAGGAGGATAAGTGACTTGCTCAGAGGGCACCAGTTCCCTGTTAAACAGCTGTTTGGGGCACCCCAGAGGCCTCAGCCACCATCCCCTGGACTGGGGTGACCATCCCCTGCTGATGGCTGGATCCCCACAACATCCTCCAGCACCCGAGGCTGTGAGGGGAGAGGCTGGGGAAGGGTGGGGAGCCCCCAGTGCTTCAATACTCTCATCACTCTATCTTCTGGGAGATAATACTTTTAATTTTTGTCACACAAAGAATATGTCCTGAACCAGAAGGGGTTTGCCTAATTCATCATGCTTGCTTTCCACACAATACCAGGGCTGACAAGCATAACATTTTAAAATGAGAGAAGTGAACATAATTAATGCTCATGAATTGCAAACGCTTCTTTATTAAAGGGCTTTTGCTTGCCCCTGGACCATCTGCTTCATATCACTGGACCAGGGTCCTGAGGCTATAATAACTTGCAGCTTTAATAATTTTACCTCTTAATTAAAGCTCATCTCAAAGTGCAGGAACACAGACAGGTTCCCAGCCCAGATTTGATTTTTAACAGAGGAAACCTTGAGGGGTGGGTAATAGAATTTGCATCCTTTCCTTTGAAGGCCCTCTGACAAGGCTGAGTGAACCTGCTGCTCACAGAGCTGCGTGGGGCCGTCGTCCTTCCCAGGGACAGCAGGGCTGAGCTCTGAACCCCTGCTCCCGCTGCGGTGGCCGTGGGCCCAGTGTGTGGGGTGCAGAATGGTGGGGTGGCTGCTGCTCACTGAGCCCTGGGTGAGGTGGGGCTGGCGTGAGGTGGGAGGCTTTTGAGGAGCAGCCATGCCTGGATCCTGGAGCCAGGCTGAGCTGAGGCCTCAGGTAAGCTTCTGCCTGAGACAAGGGAGGGCTGATGGCATCTTTACCCAAGCCCATATGACCTGATGATCAGTAAAGCCAAAGGCTGTGCTTTTCCTGGGACCACAGCAGCCTTGGGGCACCCCATGCAGCACACCTCAAACCTTTCCAAGGGCTGCAGCAGAGCTGCCACTGTCTGCATCTGCTGTCCTGGCAGGTTGGGTGACCTCTGGGGCGGCCGCGCTCCGATGGGACGGGAGGGGATGAGCTGACGGCGCGTGAAATACGAGGCATTAATTCTCACTTCATTGTTGCTACACGTGAGGCCGAAGGTCGAGGTCCATTAAGAAAACTAGGTATGAATTAATGCCCTGTAATTCACACATCACAGGCCTTCCTATGGGCAGAACGTTTTATTCTGAAGCGCTGGTTTAATTATTTATGTGTTAATTGATTGCTGTAGAATTTGGTTCAGCAAAGGTGCACGAACAAGGAAAGGTCTGGTTTGTGAATGACACTTTGTCCAAACTGGAAAATGGATGAATAGCCTCAGATCCAGAGAGACACTGTGATTTCTTTCTTTCTTTTTCTTTCCCTAGTGGCTGAAATGCTCTGAGGAGCCAGAGAGGAGTCTATCAGAGTGATCTGCTGACCTCCATCAGCCTTGGAAAGACAGAGCCGTGCCCAAGGAAAAGGGAGATGGAAACACTGGTCCAGGTAGCTGAGAAAGGACAAAGTGATAACACATGGCTGTGACACGGCCTCTTCCTTCCCTGATGTGCCTCCCTGAGCTGTGCCCGACTCTGGGCTTGAGGCTCCCAGGGTCCCTCCTGCTCCCAGCAGCAATGCCCACACTGCCCCTGCACCCAGCGCTGGGCGAACGGCTGAAGGGCTTCAGATCTCACACCTGCAGGACACAACTCCTGTCCCTGCGTGGGTTTGATCCTTGAAAGCCTGGCCATGGGAATGGGGTGTTTTTTTGCTAAGGGAGAGGCATTATCCCATCCTGCTGTGACTGTGGCAGAGCTGGAGCAGCAAGGGGCAGAAAACACACATCATCTGCAGCAGCATTGGGTGACTCCAGTGCTGGCTCCCATGCACTGAACCCTGCTTTTTCTTTATATTCCTGGAAGTTCAGAGAAAAAAACCCCATTTATTTTAGTTGTTGCAAGAGTTTCCTTTTGTTTGTGCTTTGCTGACCAAAGCAGATGGCTTTCAAAAACTTTTTCAAGACCAATCTTCTGGTTTTGGTTACAAGACACACAACACACAGCTGCTCTTCCTTAACCAACGTTTACTTTAAGGACATTGTTTTGCTTTTAATAAAAAAGTGGAACAAATGTTCAGAGGGCTTTTTCTTTTCTTTTCTTTTCTTTTCTTTTTCCTGCAAAATTGCAATTTCCAGTGACATGTCTCCTGCCAAACCTCCCTGTGCATGGGGAGGGTGCCCAGGCTCACCCAGTGAACTCCGTGCTGCCTGGGTTCAGTCTGTGACCCTGCACAGTTGCAAGGAGCTGCCCATGGGGCAGCCTGTGCCCACTTCACAGAATCACAGGATGGTGGGGTTGGAAGGGCCCTCTAGAGATCATCCAGTCCAACCCCCTGCTATAGCAGGTCTCACCTAGATAAAGTCACACAGGAATGTGTCCAGGTGGGTTTGGAAACCTCCCGAGCAGGAGCCTCCACTCCACACCCTCCCTGGGCAGCCTGGGCCAGGGCTCCCTCACTGAAACAGTCAAATAGTTTATCCTTCTGTTTAAGGGGACCTTTTTGCGTTCCAGCTTCATCCCATCACCCCTTGTCCTGTTGCTAGATACAACAGAAATAAGTGCTGCCCCAACCTCCTCACACCCACCACTGAGATACTTCTAACTGTAAATGAGCTCCCCCCTCAGTCTCCTCTTCTCCTGGCTGAACAGCCCCAGGTCCCGCAGCCTTTCCTCATAAAGAAGATGCTCCAGTCCCCTGATCATCTTGGTGTCCCTGCACTGGTCTCTCTCCAGCACTTCCCTGTCCCTCTGGACCTGGGGAGACCAGAACTGGACACAGAGCTCCAGATGGGGCCTCACCAGGGCAGAGTAGAGGGGAAGGGCAACCCCCTTTGACACTCTCTGGACACACTTGCTCCAGTGAAAAACCCAGTTCCTCTCCCTTCCCACACAAAAGGAGGCTGTATCTGTGAAGGGAGGATGATGGGACAGAGAGGAGTCTGTAGGGAGGTCTGGCTCTGTCACGTCTGCTCAGGTAAACAGCAATTGTCCAAATAACATTTGGGAGCTGCCTTTGGGGTTGTGTTTTCCAAAAACTAGGAGGGCTAAAAATGAGATTTCTGTGTTCTTGGAAAGCTGAGGTTCTTGCAGTTACCTCTTTCAGGAATGTGAAGAAAGCACATATGAAGTCTCTGATTTGCCCCCAGTGTTGGACAGAGGAGAAGTGGGAGAAGGGTGGTAAAGAGCTGAAGGCTTTGTGGGGTGAATCAGTGCCCTGGGAGCAGGGAAGGGGTAGATGTGAATAAGCATTGGAAGGCTTCCTTCCAAAATAGAACCAAACCTTAAATACTACAGACATGGAACACCCCCCAGTCCTTCAGGTGATGTTACATGCAGTTCAGCAGCTCAAACCTTGCAGCCCAGACGAGCTCTTCCCAGCAGCTGCATGAAGACTTTCCTAATTTTGCCAAGGGTCTCTGGGCCGTGGGGAGGGAGGGAGGATGGGCAGCACAGAGGCAGGAGTCTGTCCCTTGCTGGTGCCTTTCCTCCTTTGTGCATCACAGAGACCCCGAAGCCTGTATAGGCACAGCCTGAATACTTTAAAGGTTAAAGTGCTGCCACGAGAGGGTGCGGGTGTCCTGGGAGTGGAGCACAAAGAGCTTCCAAAGGAGACAGTGAGAGTCTGTGGAAATGCTGCACAGCAGTCTGTGTGTCCTGAGGAGATGAAAGTCCCCGACCAGCTCATTTGCCTCTTACAGCTCTGCAGAGGCAGTCAGTTAATGTTCTAAAAAAATCCCCACCCCATAACCCCAAACTAGTTTCAGTCCAGTTTAACCCATCCAAATGTAATGAAACAAAGGAAAATTCCTTTGACCCCAGTGCCTGCACCTGAGGGTTTTATACCAAACAGTTCAGGAGGGTCTCAGTGTGGATATTTTATGCCAACAAAGAACTGCCTGTTAACAGCATGTCTGGCACCTGCTGCTAAATGATGCACACCCTGACTGAGCAGGGATGCTGGAGCAGAAGGTCCTGCTGGAGCCCCGGGGTCTGATTCTGGAAATGACTGTTTGATTCCTCAGAGGCTGTGCTTCCATTCAGCGGGATCTTGACCAGCTTGAGAGTTGGGCAGAGAGGAACCTCCTGAGGTTCAACAAGGACAACTGCAGAGTCCTGCATCTGGGAAGGAACAACCCCCTGCACCAGCACAGGCTGGGGGTGACCTGCTGGGGAGCAGCTCTGCAGAGAGACCTGGGAGTACTGGTTGATCATAAACTAAACATGAGCCAGCAACGTGCCCTCGTGGGCAAGAAGCCAATGGCAGCCTGGGGGGTGCATTACAAAGTGTGTCAAGTCAAGGGAGGTTCTGCTCTCCCTCTGCTCTGCCCTGGTGAGGCCTCATCTGGAGTCCTGTGTCCAGTTCTGGGCTCCCCAGCTCCAGAGGGACAGGGAACTGCTGGAGAGAGGCCAGTGCAGGGACACCAAGATGCTCAGGGGACTGGAGCATCTTCCTTCTGAGGAAAGGCTGTGGGACCTGGGGCTGTTTAATCTGGAGGAGACTGAAGGGGAATGTCATTAATATTTATAAGGATATAAATGGTGGGTGTCAGGAGGTTGGGATATCCCTTTTTTTCTATTATATCTAGTGACAGGACAAGGGATAATGGAAAAAATCTGGAACACAAAAAGTTCTGCTTAAACATAAAGTCCTTTGGTGCTGAGGTGAGGGAGCCCTGGCCCAGGCTGCCCAGGGAGGGTGTGGAGGCTCCTTCTCAGGAGGTTTCCAAACCCACCTGGACACATTCCTTGTGACCTGATCTAGGTGGGACTTGCTTTGCCAGGGGGGTTGGACTGGATGAGCTCTAAAGGTCCCTTCCAACCCCCAGCATCCTGTGACTGGATGATTCTGCAGTCAGTGCAGGGCGTGTGACAAACTCACAGCACCCGCCGGTGCTCAGGGAGCTTTGGCTTCTCCATGTAGACGTTGGGCATCGTGAAAGGACTCTGCAAACAGCCCATTTCAGCTACATCCCAGACTGACATTGTGGCCCCCAAAATAGCCTCTGTTCGTTCTGTCAGCCCCATGCTGTGGTGGAGGCACCAGTTTGTGTGATTCCTGCTCACCCTGATGACTCCTAAGCCTGGCTGTGCCGCAGTGGTCTCAGCAGACCCTGGACTTCACAGGCTGGTAGAAGCTCGGGGTTAATCCACAGTTCAGGTGAAATCTTGATAATTCAAAGGACAAGAAGGGCTAACTGGCTTTTCATAACACCTCTGCTTAAATGCAGAGAGAAGGGACCTTTTCTGCAACAAGCAGGCCTGGAAGATGCTCTGTGTGCAGTCGTGCACAGCCACAAGCAGCAAGTGCTGTTCTCAGGAGCCAGCAGTACTTTGTCCTGATCATTCAGCTTTCCCTTTAAAAGGCAGCCTGGAAAGCAGGGGAAATTTGGGAAGAAGAAGACAAAGAAGCATTTGGCTTTTAAGCTCCCAGCATTTTCTCTGAAAAGTGTTCTGCATCTGTTACAGTACACAGAGTCCCGAGGGCCTCCTCTTGCACAGCCTCGGTGGGAGTACACACAACCGATCACAACCTGGTGAGAGATGCCTCCTGCAGACCCAGTAGCCTGATTTCCTTGCCAGGTTGTCTTGACTGACCTTATAGCAGCAGGCCAATGGACTCCCACTCCTCTATGAAAGAAAAGGTAAAGAAGTGATTCTGGGACGCTGTGGGAGACCCTCTGTGACTGAATTCCAGGCCAAGCAGCTTCATATACGAGATGGCAATGAGCAAGAGGGGGCTTTCCCCACAAGCTAGAAATCCTTTGAGCTATCAGCTACCCAATAAAGGACACCTGGTCCTCCAGGGAACCAATCTGCATGCCAGGGGCTCAGGTAGATCTCACCCCCCAGCTCTTAGGAAGTTAATACTTTTGGGAGCAAGGCTGAGGGTTTTGGTGAGGTCTGTGTGGTGACTGCAGTGCCAGAGGATTGACCAAGGTTGAAAGGAGTCTGTGCAGGACAGGCAGCACAGAGAGCAGGTACTTGGTACAAAAAATGGGATGGGAGAGAGAGAAATGTTTCACCATCAGGTGTTTTCTGTACAAAGCTTCTAGATTAAAACTAAAATCCCATATTATTGTCAAATAAAAAGGGGTATTGCTCACAGATTTCATAAAAGATGGGAAAAGGAGCTTTTGAGTGAAAAGCCTTAGCCTGGCCCATGCTCTCACCCCTCGGTGCTCCCATGGGATGATGCTTGGGAAGGGGATTTGTTTATCCAGCTGGGACACATCCTAAACCTTGATGTCCAAGCCAGGTTGCTTAGCACAAGTGTTTTTGGGTGATTGCAGATTTATTCTATGCCTGGTACAGATGCCCTCAAAGAGATGAGAAAGCCAAATGCTTGAGTCCACTGTGGACACTGCTGTTTGTACCATCCTGTCGTGTCGGAGGGAGCTGGTTCAGGCACCTGGAGATGGGACCCAGAAGGACATCGAACAGAGGACAGGAAGCACAGCAGGATTACAGAAGGTAAATGAGTCTTCCCATTTCTCTCCAAATGAGTTATTAATCATCTCTCATTTACATATTCATTAACCATAATACACACCATGTTTTTATTAATATGGCAAAGAAACACTTGCAGGTGAAAACAAGGCTGTGTGTTTATGTTATACCTGGGTCTTGTTCCTCATTTGCAGAATTTAAGACATGGTGTTTCCCCTTGCCACACAAAATGGACACTGGCTGCTGGGGACATGTTCCAGCCTGAGACTGGGGAAAGGGCTGTTTGGATGAAGAGCTGGGAAACAAGAAGCTGCATGCACCCACCAGCCACTGGCACTGGGGAGTGTAGTTTATTTTTGCCAGGAATGGGTTATCCTGAGTCAATCCTGGGCTGGGAGAAGGGAGAACAGATTGCTTCAGGTGTTTTTCAGTCTGCTGGTCCCTGGCTACCTACTGGTCTTGGATTTTCCAAGGGTGCTTTGTGAAAGGAGTGCAAATGAACACAGTAGCTCTCTCTGTGCATTCCCATCCAAGCAAGAAAAAATGTGGGGAGCAGAAATAACAAATGAATATTCAAAGCCTAATGCTGAATTGATTAGAAAGGGGAGCCATCAAATGGTCAACAGCTTCTTTTATTCTGCCAGAAATGGCATGAAGGAACAGCATCCCCAAGTTCCTTTCCACGTCCTTTCCTGCACTTTTATGATGAATGTTACTGTATCTTGACATATTTTTGGGGGAGGCCAGGTGTGAGCCTCTAGTTCAAAGGGGAAGCTTTGCTTTTCCCACTGCCTTTCCTTTGGTCAGGAAGATGAAGGTACACTTAAGGAAAATGGTGTTGCAGAGAGAAAAAATATCTTGTCAATGAAAATCTTGCCTTGTGAGTTCCTGCAGGTGAGTGGTGTGGCTAGGAACAAGGGCTTGGGAACATGAACCAGACACCAAATGTGGTTGGGGAAAGGACCTTCTCATCCTCAGCTGCTCATGTTGGCAAGCAAAGTCATTTGAGCCACTTGTCTCTTTTTGTCCAAAGGGGAGCAAACCAGTCTCAAGGGTTCTTCCTGCACAGGGACTGAGGCTCAGAGAGAATCTCCAGCTCAGCAAATTCTCATCCTGGTGACAACTGGGAGCCAAGGGCTGTCAAGGAGAGGCAGGGCTGGATTCTTGCCTTACTTCCTACAATCCATCCTGACCTATAAGGATTGGGCACTGCTGGATCCCTCACACATAGCAGGATGGGCCCTGGCTGCACATGAGGTGTCTTTTCTCAGCATTTGGGAGCAAAATAAAGTGTTTGAAACAGTCTCTGTTCAGAGAAATGCTCTTTGCAGGTAAAGGAGCATTGAAGACATTGCTGACATTGGGAACTGAGGGAGTACAGCTCCAGGAGGGATGCCTTCGCTGGTCAGAGTTTTGTTTGTGAGAACAGAGACCTTTCTGCAAACATTCCTCCATGTATCAGGAGAAAATCATGTTTCAAGCCTGCCTGGGGAAGGGAAAGGGCATCTGAGCAGTCAGTTGTTTGAGCGCCCTGTACTTCTTTCTACCTATCCTCATGCCCCTTCTCATTCTTGACTGATTCCAACCAATGTGACAGGAAGATAAATAGCTAAATAACAAATGTGTGTACCTAAATGGGAAATTGGCTGCTGGAGGGAGTTAAAAACCCCAAACCCTGCTGAGGTTTGGACAGCCTCAGGTTTGCTGTAGTCACTCTGGCCTGATTCCTGCAGCTGAGCACAGCAGCTGACACGTCACAGCCACCTTGTCCTGTGAGGGGAGTTGTGCAAGGAACAAGAGAGGGTTTTATAGGCACAGTCAGAGATGACAGAGATCTCGGCCTAAATCAAGTGCAAAATCAGTTGAGGCAGGGGCACACATCTGTAGAAAACCCAGGACACTCACTCTGCTGCTCACGGGACTATCGGTCTCCTGTCCAGGAGTGGGGGTTCAAAGCACCTTTTTGTTCTCAACAAGAAGGTTGCACTGATCTGTTGTTTGGATTCACATTTCTCTAAAGCCCCTGCTTGGGGAGGGGAAGTTCTTTCAGAGACCATCTGTGACACGGGTGACGTCTGGTCCGTTCCAGAGAGGCACGAGTCTGGTAGCACGGGGAGAAATGGCAAAGTTTAACAATGAATGAGAAATGATAAGCATTTGTCAAAGGCACCTGGCTCTGGACATCATCCTTCTGTCAGTGCACTCAGGTGCTTTCACACTGCCCTGCTCCCCTTGCTGGCCTGGAGCAAGCCGTGACACCTTCCCATTATTGCAAGCAGGCAACGTGCCCCGTGGTGTCTGTGCATTTCCATGTGAGAGTCTGCTCAGTGCATTTGTTCTCCTTTATTTAAGATATTTTTGATAGACTTCTGTCCATTTTCTGGCTCACATTTCTCTCCCTTTACTTGAAGGATTATTACTACTACTCTTATTATTACTACTCTGGAATGCTTTCCCACCTTTGGTGTTAATATGTCCTGGAACTGTACTAGGAGTAAGCTGCACAGCCCCAGTTTCTCTTCCCCAGTGTCACACAATGTAGGAAAATCAAATGATTGGAGATTTTAATTAAAAAAAACCCCTTCTATAATAAGTAAATCAAAAGAAATCACAGTGAGGGTGCTTGGTTGAAAATCTGGGGAGTGCTGGAGATGGGAAGCATCACACAGCTCTCTTGAAGGTCCCCTGTGCAGCTGAGAGCTCCTGGAAGATGAACAGGGCTGTATGACACAAACATCAGTTCTTGTTTTGAGAGAGATTGCCTATGGCTGTATCAAAGCTATACTTGATCACAAGGTTTTGCTTTAATTAATTATAGCATGGCTGTTTCCCTGCAGTTTGAGACAGCATTTGCCCATATTGCACTAATAATAAAATCACATGAACACAGAATCACAGAATCACAGGGGCTGGAAGGGACCTGGAAAGCTCATCCAGTGCAACGCCCCTGCCAGAGCAGCACCACCTAGAGCAGGGCACACAGGAGGAACTGATCCAGTTGGTTTGGAATGTCTCCAGAGACAGAGACTCCACAGCCCATCTGGGCAGCCCCTGCCAGTGCTCCCTCACCTCAACAGGGAACAAGTTTTTCTCTGTTACTTTGGAACCTCTTCTGTTCCAGCTTCTTCTGTACCTGTTGCTCCTTGTCCTGTCACTGGCCATCCCTGAGCACAGCCTGGCTCCAGCCTCCTCACCCCCACCCTTTATGGATTTGTAACCATGAATAAGGTCACCCCTCAGTCTCCTCCAAGCTACAGAGCCCCAGCTCCCTCAGCCTTTTGGTGTCTGCTAAAAATGGATGGGTATTGCTCTCCTCCCTTTCCAAATGGGAAACTGAGGCATGGGAATGTCTTTGCATGCCTGTGAGTCACCTCGGAGGGTAAATATGCTCTTCTCCCACCTTGTTTCTGTCTTGATGGCATAAATGAGCCAGGGTGGGAGGGGTCTGGTGTGTCTGCACAGTGCCTCAGCTCAGCTTGGCAAACTGGTCTCAGCACAGACCAGGCACTTGGCGTGATGAAAGCCCCGAGGGGCTTTCAGGACTTGCTCACTCTGCTTTTATTTCAGCCAATCCACCAATCCTGTGTGAGGGAATGGTTTTAACTTCTCTATAAAGATGCAGTATCGGCTGCCATCGGCCTTCAGGCCAGTGGGCTTCCTGAGCTGCCACCTGCCTCTGAGCCTTCTTTTCACACCTCTGGCTCCCCATCAGAAAACATCTAGGCCCACAGCTTTGCACAGGATCCTGCTTTGGCAGGATCAGGCCCCATCATTTCAGAGCCCACAGAGCACGCCTTGCAGAAGCAATGCCTTTAAAATAAAGTTGTAAGGAACGTGCCTCTGTCAGATTTGCTGCCTGAGTCATTCATAGTGAGGCACAGAGATTTATCAGCAGTGAAGTTCAGGGAGCTGGTTTTCAGCAACTCCATTTCTGCTTTGTAATCAGCCCTGTGAAAACCAAGTCATCTCCCCCAGACTATTGCATTCAAGCGTTTCTTCCCTCCTTTGTTTCCATCAGTGCTTTTCTTTTCTCCCAAGCCCTTAAACAACCCTGACTGCAAGGAGTTGGCGATCAGCAGAAAACCCCATCCGTTCAAAGTGAAAATATTGATGCTTCTGCGTCATTTCATAGCACATCTGGGGTCCCTCGGGCTCACATACCATCGCTGCCCAGCACGCCAGGCCAAGAAAAGCACGGCGAAGAAAAAGAAATGTGATGACAGTCGGGCTCTTGCAAATGAGTCTTGGTCTGAAACAAGCCAGAAAAGAATAAGCATCTTGCACTGACTCACAGACGGGGAGAGAGGAAACGTGTAATGTTCACACCATCAGGGCAAAGGTCTGCAACATGAGCTTGCACCGCTAATATAGGCAGATTTCCTGCCTAATAATGGTAAAGGAAATAGCTGGTCACCTGCTGATCAGCCATGTTACAATGCCTGAGAGTGAAGCAAGAGGAGGGGGACTGGGCTGCCAGGAGTGGCAAGGGGCTGCTTCAGCAGCAGTTCCCCAGCCCTGGTTTCACAGGCACAGCTCCTGCCCATGCATGTGTTTGAGCTCTGGTAGCCCCACAAGTGTACCTTAGGTCTCCCTTGCATTTTAGCCAATGTGCTCCAGCTTGAGCTGTCTTGGCAGACCATCCTTTCTGGCCAGATGCACAGGTATATGCTTTGGGTCTGTGCTTGGGTTCAGTGAGCTGCTTCTAAGCATGACCAAGATTTGCCATTCACAGGGGCTTAAATTCACTGTTGAGGGGCTCAGGGTTAAAGGACAGCCTCCTGAAGGTAGAAGTCTGACTCCATCTCCCTTGCAATGAAGAGTTAACTTGAATTTGAAGAGCACATTTTGGGTTTTATTGTCCTCCGATGTCACCATGCAATTCCCTGGGCTGCTTTTCCCAGCCCTTGTAGCTATTCTCTTTCCTTTCCCTTCCTACACACCACGTGTCTCTGGGTGGTTTATGCACACTTGGCTGCAGCTCAGCTCCCTCCATTCCTCAGCCTTGTGGCTCCAGCACATGTACAGGATTCTGGTTAACTGCTGCTCCACCAGCAGCCTGGAAGACTTCTCCAGCAATGTCAGAAATCTCCCACAGTTGATATTTGTTAAGGCTTTTGCTGCCTGCAAGAAATGTGAAAGCCAATCCAAGTGATTGATAGGCCTGACTCACATTGCTCCGTGTTCTCTTAGCCAGGTTGAGATTTGGCCTGAGTGAATGAAATCTGGAATTCTCTTCTGAGAGGCAGCATGGCTGGCTGCAGCTTCTGGCTGGGTTGATAGCAGAGATGAAATAAGGACATAGCAAGAGCAGGCCTGTGACAGCCAGGTAGACATTGGCCATCGGTGTCTGTGCTTGTCTCACATAGCAGTGACCTCTGGGTCTGCTGGCCCTTCCTCTTTCAACAGCAGTCAGATAAAGCCGTGGTCAGCAGCAGCAGTGAATTATTTAGGGGTGAGTGCTGGTGTTATCTGCATCTAGAGGTACATCTGCTCCTGCTTGTTTGGGGACAAGCCATAACTCCTGCCTTCAAAGCAAAACCTAACTGCCAAGTTTCGGTGCGGTTCCTCATGTCCATTAAATCTGGAGAAGGTTCTGTGACTGCTGCTGTAACTCCTCCAAATCCTGTTGATCGCAGCTGCCCTTCCCACAAACCTGCCACAGCAAACAAACGACCTCAGCCAATGTGTATCTTGTGCCTCACATGAATCCCTAAAAGGCGTTTTGTGAGACGTGTCAGGAAGCTCCCTGCAGCTCAGGACTTGCAGGGATGCACTGCCAAGGAGGTATCTCTCCAGCAAAAGAAAATGTCAGATTTATGCCGCAGGCAAACAGCCCGGGGTGGGGTGAAATCCAGGAGCAGGCAGCAGCTTTGCACACAGCAAACGGCGGTGCTGAATCACAGGGCATCCAGCCCCTTTCAGCACTGGGGAGCAAGGGGGTGCAGAGGCTTTGCTGGGTGGGTGGCAAACTATTGGCACACTGCAAAGTCTTGACATGCTGGATTGTGTCTGGGCAGAAACCTGCCCAGAAAACAAAGCTGCTCTGGTTTTGAAGAGACTTGAGTCATGTAACTGAGAAGAAAAACTGTCCAGTGGCATTTGCAAGACTCCTGCTGTACAGCACATCACTTTGCAAGTGTTCATTTACTCAGCCATTGTATGATCTATTGTTCCCATGCACTTTCCTTAGGTAAATACATTTCCTTGCCTTTTTCTGCCTCAAATCAGATCTTCTCAAATACGATTCTTCTGCTTGTATGAGAGTTTATAGAAAGGATGCAAGCATTGACCCTGAGGTGACTCGTTGGCATTCCTCTGCTGCTCCAGCCCTGCAGGCTGGTGTTTATGGGGCAGCAGGTCCCAGACTTTATATTGTGTAACTGAAGAGGGAGTTTCAGGTGACATCTCCATGTCCTTGTGGAAACAGCCTTGGAATGGGCAAGGACAATCAGTCACATCTGTAAATTGTATTGAGGCATTGAGCAGGGCGAGGCTGTGAAGCCTTTGTGGAGAAGCTTCTGTTGTGACCTGCTGGGAAAACTTTGGGTTTGGGTTAGGAAGCCCCTTGCTGCAAATCACAGCAAACCCAGGTGAAGGTCTTTGTGTCTCTGTTCCCCAGACCGTGCTACTCCCTTGGTAGTCATCAGAGGTGGTTTTGGCTCCTGCGGAAGACGGAGAACTGTGACTTTAAAAATCAAGGGCAGAGGGACACGCTCACATTTTCCCACATGCTGGAGCCAAGGAGCTGTTAAGCTGTGAGGTCATGCTTGAAAGGAGATGGTTATCTCATGAGCTCACCCTCAGCCGGGCTGTTGGGGCTCATGGGGAGCAGGTGCTCTGCTCATCAGCCGGGATGGGATGGGATGGGATGGGATGGGATGGGATGGGATGGGATGGGATGGCTGTGCCCCTCGACAGCCCAGGCTGGATCCTTCCCTTTTCAAAACTCCCAGAGCCTGAGGAGCAGAACATCCCAGGTAGAAGGTAGTTGGAAATTTTTCGCTAAAGTAGTTTTTGTTTTTAAGGGAGAAATGAATTATCAGCTAAATGGGAAGCCAGGGGTTGAAAATGCTTTGGGTTGGTTTTTGTCCTAAAAAGTATTTCAAAAAGGAAAAAGGGAATGTTTAAAGAAACACCTAAAAGCAAGACATAACTTGGGAGCAGTGTTTAGATGAAGTTATACAAACACAGTCGTACTGGGCCTGTTCTTTTTGACGAGAGAGAAATAGTTCCTGAGCATCTCAGTTGCAATGGGCCTGTTGAGTGGAAGCTGAGCTCAGTATCAGAGCTTGCTTCAGACAGCAGGCTGCTGTGTCTGTCAGCACAGCCTCTGCCTTGAGCCTCCCCACTCGTGTGTGTGTGTGCTGACAGCTGAGCCTGTGCCTGGAGTCCTTTGCAGACACGTCTCCCGAGAGGCCGTGCAGAGCTGCACGTCACCCACAGGTTTTACTCTCAGACGACACAAGCAGCGGCTGCTGACGTGGCTGCAGCCTGTACCCACAGCTCTGCCAACAGAGTCTGGACTGTTCTCAGGGTTTTCTACTGCTTAGTTCTAAATCTCAGGTTTTGTGCTTGCCTTGCAAGGTTTGCTCAGGAGTATTGTCACCTGAGCAGTGCTCATTTTACACGCATCAAAACTGGCCATTGGCTGCATGTCTTGCATGCTGTGAATTATACACAGAATCAGAGATTCATTTTGGTTGGAAAAGCTCTTTAAGCTCCTGGAGTCCCAGCCCTCCCCTCACCCTGCCCAGCCCAGCACTAACCCCTGGCCCTCAGCACCTCAGCCCCACGGCTTTGGGATCCAGGGCTG
This sequence comes from Colius striatus, assembly GCF_028858725.1. Classification (NCBI taxonomy): domain Eukaryota; kingdom Metazoa; phylum Chordata; class Aves; order Coliiformes; family Coliidae; genus Colius; species Colius striatus. Next base: position 10,732,892 of record NC_084776.1, read on the forward strand.
GGCACTCCCCCAGCTCCCTGGGCAGCCTGGCACAGGGGCTCACACCCCTCTCAGGGAAACAGTTCTGCCTCAGCTCCCCCTGGTGTGACTTGATACAGGGAACACTGTCAATTGTGTGATGTGCCCTGGCATGCACCTGAATATCAATGGTGGAAACAAAACCAAAGAAAACCAATCCATCCTAATAACACCCAGATTTCAACAGCAGCTTGGTACTGCAGTGTGTCATTTCACCAGAAGGATATTCCCTTCTTGCCTCTCCAGCTGAACAAAACATGGTAGTCTGATGTTTTCCTTCAGTATCAGGAGCAGATAATAAGGGCAAAACACAAGGGTGCACCCAGCTGGAGTGGCAGTTGCTTTTTATGATGGCTACTATGATGCCCTGGGATAATTTCTGCAGGCTCCACACAATCAAGCAGAGGTGTGTCATTGCTCATCTTAGCCTACCCTGAGGACATGGCTCAGGTCAGCTCCAGCTTCCATCAAACCTTTGGTTAAACAGCTTTTCTCTGGGCTGGAATAGGGCTGGGGATAGGGCTGTGAAGCCAGCTGTGGGCTTGGTGCCCTCAGCCACTGCTGGTCATGCCCAGGGACAGCGGGGTGCTGCAGGGATTTCTGGCAGGCAAGTGCAGCATCTTGGGATCTGCTCAACGGGGGAATTTTCATTTGTGTTATTAAAATGTTTTGCATGACATCTAATGCTGAGGATGTAATTTGGTAAATAGCCTTGTAATTTATGCCCAAATATTACTTGGCACATTGGCTGCTCCGTGACAAACGGAGCTGATGGGGATACAATGCCATACCTTCTCCTTGCTCCTCCTGCTGTCTGTTTGCAATATTCATGCCTGAGCACATAAAAAACATTAATGTCCATCAGAAGTGGCCCATCTCATCAAGCTAAACATGAACAATGTCAGAACAATTACAGGGGAACTGGGCAAAAATTACTTTAAGCATGTAGCACTCATCATTAATAGCTTGTTATTGGCACAACTGATGTGTATTGCTATCACATACCACACTGATCCAGTACATAAATGTTTTCTTTAGCATATTTTTAATGTTGCTAATTTATCTGTTACTGTCACACTGGGGCTGTTAGCTTTGAACAAATGGCTGTTATTAATCACCGGAGAGCTATTAGACACCACAGCCGTGGTGTTAAATCAACTCAGGAGTGGCACTTGTAGGAATATTCAACCAGAAATTCAAACTTGCCCGAGTCCTGGCTGTGTGGTTAATGCCCCTGGGATGGGAGCCATCGAGTGCCTGCACATACCACTCCTGTGTCTTGAATTCACCCACTGGAAATTCCTTTATCTAAAGAGGAATTTTGGTTTAAGACCTTATTTATTATGAAGTTGGTTTTTGGGGAAAAAAACCCCAAACCTGTGCAACCCTTGGAGTTCAGTGGTGTGGTGTTTACACCCTGCACACATTTCCACCTCGGTGGATTTGGGGCTTTCTGGCCAGCAAAGATTTTGCTTTCCCTCTGTTACCCTGCTCATCTGCTGATGCTGGGGGGAGGTCAAGATCCACACGATCTCCTGATGAGGAAAGAGTTCATTCTTTGTGCTAAACACTGTTTTCTCAGGAGGCTGAGCCAGTCTCCTCATCCCTCCTGGGCCCAGACCATACCTCAGATGTCTATGGGTTCTGAAGAGCAAAGATCTTCAGCATGGTTTAGGCTGCAGGAGAATTTGGCTGTAGTTTTTCCTGTTTTCAACTTTACTTCCATCAGGGAAAACTGAGCTACAGGGAAATGAACGTTTCCAGACAGCATTAAACTTGTATCCAACTTAGATGTGTCCCCTGCTCTTACCAGTGTCCCATGTGAGCAGGACACCCCTGTTTGTCCAGCCTCTTGCACAACAGATTCCCCTTGGGATGATGGCAAAACATAAGGATTTAGGTTAGACCTACACACTCAGTAGCCCGGGAAGCATCACTCTGGTTCAGGCAGATCCCAGAGCTGAGCAGAGAGGAGGGAAAGATGGAGCTGAACAGAACGAAAGAAACCTCCATGAGACCTCTTTCAAAGGGGAGATGTTTTAGACAGATTATTTAGAGGCTTAATGAACTCATGTTTTCCAGCAAGAGACTGATTTATGAGACCCCTTTGATTCATGAGACCTGCTGGACTCATAGATCCATTAAATGCACGGATTTGCTGGCTGTTGTAGAGGAGCTGCCAAAAAGCAGCTGTGAGGGGGAGATTTCTGGTGGTCACCTGTGATGCTCCACAAATGTTTCTTCAAATGGAAACTGCTGTAATCCACGTTTGCTCTGTCATTAATGGAAGCCAAGTCACCACACGTTTGAAAACACCAACCCCTGTAGCAGTGGTCTCTTCATGAGCCTTGTGGTAGGCTTCAAAAGGACAACATTGGAAGGATTTCTGGATCCTGTGAAAATGTATTATCTCAGATCTTGTGGGTTGTTGGTACAAATCTGCTGTAACCGTACAGCTCCCTGTGGCTCCCCCTAACAGTGGCTCTTTCCGTGGACCCTCCTAGTGCATTGCAAGGGAGACACCCAGAGAAATACCACAAAGGGCTCAGATTCAATGTCAGTTATGGGCTTATCACTGTGAACCAGTCACATGGGGCTGCTGCTGGAAAAGGGACTTTTCTGTCCTTTTGCACCTCTTACAAAATCCCCCTACACTTCAGAGGCCTAGGCAAACATGTTGAGTTTGAGAAGGTGTGTGGCCAGCTGAAAGGAGCTTCTTTGTTTGCAGATTTCTTTGTTTGAACACTTTGTTTGAACTTCTTTGCCTGAACACAAGAAGTTCCACTTAAACATAAGGAAAAACTCCTTTGGTGCAGAGGTGAGGGAGCCCTGGCCCAGGCTGCCCAGGGAGGGTGAGGAGGCTTCTGCTCAGGAGGTTTCCAACCCCACCTGGACACGTTGCTGTGCCCCTGATGGAGGGGAACCTGCTGTAGCAGGGGCTTGTGCTGGGTGAGCTCTGCAGGGCCCTTCCCATCCTCACCATGCTGGGATTCTTTTCAAATTGGTCAGGTATTCTTGCTGGCAAATCATTAATGCTGAGTAGCTGACTGAACAGAGGTGTAGGCCGTGGCTTTATACTGGCACTGACTTCTACAACCTGCCTTGTGGTTTTGTCACTGGCTGGAGGCTTTACAGCTGAGTTCTCCTTTAGAATAAAGCTCATCAGGTGCCTTTTACAAAAACCCAGTGTACAAGGCCAGAACAGACCTCAGGGATGATCCACTCTGACCTCCTGTATAACTCAGGCCCAAGATTCCCACAGACTATTTCTGTGTTGAGGTGCTCATGTGGGACTGAGCACATGCATACAGACAACAGAGATTTCTGAACCTGCACTTATTTCCAGATGGTTTTGTTTAACTTGTTGTCAACAGCCTCTAAACCTTGCTGCATCTTTGCCTCTTGGGCTCAGAGACTTCTCTGGAGGTTTTGTCACCAAGTCACTTCTCTAGTCTTTTGTTGAATAAGCTCAGTAAATAGAGCACCCAAAACCTCTCACTGGTGAGCCTTTGCTGTCATCTCTGCTTCACATCACAAAGCTTCCCACATCAGCTGCCTACCAAATCCTCATCTGGCCATGCAGTTCGTGGAAGGTGGCAGAGGGTGGGTTTTTTATGTAATACGTGGCACCAATTTCTCCCCTTGAGAAATCAATTCTGTGTTGGTGGCCCTAGAGACTGCAATCCTTCATTAAACAAGGTTCCCTGAAGTTCCCCAGCCATCAAACCCTTTTCCAGGCTAGGCTGGCAAGCCACAATCTTGGTCTTAGAGCAGAAAAGGCACAGGGACAATTTCTCCCTGTTGCCAGGCAGGTTTGGTGCCAGCACTAACCTTGACTGGGCATCAGAAGACACAGTGATGTAGCAGTTCTTTCAAAAACTCACTGAATTGGTGCTGAGATGCTCCCTCCTCCTCAAAAAAAAGAAGCAAAGAGCCCCATCAGTTGAGCTCAGTCTCTGTGTGCTCACCTAGGACCAGCTGCTCCTCAGCACGTTGGTGCTTGGGACCAGTGTCAATGTTAGTGAGCTTTGCTAGCAGTGGTTTCAATTCTTCCTCTCTTTAGGGACACATTTCTGGCAACTTGCCCTGAGGATGCCAAAGTTGATCTTTTCTGGTTGATAAGATGTGAAGTTGCAGGCAGGTAAAATACAGACAAACCAGATTTACTGCCTCATTGCTTTACACCCAAGCTCTTTTCTGGCCTGTAATGGAAACCTAAAGCTTGCCTTTCTTTTCACTCGGATCTAAACAGTAGCTGCTATGAAGTATTAGGTTGGAGAATGAACTCTGTATGGAAGATGAAGGAGGAATGATGTATTTTAGAAAGGAACTTAGTGGGTCCTAACTTAAAAGCATCAGTATAAATTCATTGCAAGTAATACTCTCTTAATTATTCATTTTCCTTGGCACCAGTTGAAGAGCCGAGTAACGGCTTCTGCCTCTTTATATTAAGTCTGTTATTGTTTAAAAGGCCAGGGGGAGGCCAGTACTGTGCAGGAATGATATTCCCCCTTCTATATACACATACATATTACCAGCAGCCATAGTAAAGGGGAATATAATCACCAGCAGCTGAGAGACAAAGACATTTTTATGGACCTCCTGGCAAACCTGCAGTGGGAAAGAGCCTGACAACTCCTTGGCTGTCAACCACATTCCTCCACGAGCTCTGCGCAGGGAGCTCGGGCGAGTCGCTCCCCTCCCCGGGAACCAGCTCACAGTGGCTAAACAGCAGCTGCTGTTGGAGTAGATGGAAGAGGTTGAACTGTTCCCATGGTTCTGCTGGAGAAGGCTGGAGCAGAAGAGTGGGGCATCCTGGGATGCAGGACTGGGTCTTGCTGCCACGGGGAGATGCTCATGTGGCTGAATTTTAGCAAGCTGCACCAGCCAAGTGAAAGCAGCGGGGCTGGCTGCCACCATGGAGCTTGCTGGGAGGAGGCAGGAGGTCATTGCCTGCCTTTTTACAGAAGACCACCCCAAGAGTCTCCATGGTGGGCAGTCTGGCCTTGATCGTCTCCACCAGCCCAACGTGGTCCTGTCCTTTGGCAGGGAAGGCTCCTGCTGACTCCATGTGACCTGGGGGAGAGAGCACAGCCATGCTTTGCTGCAGAGGCCTAGGACAGAGGACAGAGACTGCCACTTTGCTTTTTCACTGAAGCAGAAAACAGTAATGAAAATTTAGCTGGTCTTGAAAACAAGTTTTTCAAGATCTTTTACTCAAATAGCAGAAGAGACCTGATGGGGCTGAGCTCATGGAGCACCTTCTGGGATCTGAGGAGGTACATCCAGCTCTCTCCTTTGTCTGATTTGCTTTGTGGGCTTGACCCAGGGGCTCTCAGCACAATGCTGCAGATGCTTATCCCTATTTCTTACTTTCTGGTGACACTTCATGTGATGTTGATTTTTTGATTCTAACTTAAGCCAGACAGCAGCAATGTCAGTAGTTTCATCTCTGTGCTGAAAATCAGCAAAACCTCCAGAGGGACAGGGAACTGCTGGAGAGAGGCCAGTGCAGGGACACCAAGATGATCAGGGGACTGGAGCATCTTCCTTCTGAGGAAAGGCTGTGGGACCTGGGGCTGTTCAGTCTGGAGAAGAGGAGACTGAGGGGGGAGCTCATTAATAGTTACAGGTATTTAAAAGCTGGGTGTCAGGAGGATGGGGTGACACTTTTTTCTGTAGTGTCCAGTGACAGGACACAGTGATGGACAAAAGCTGGAACACAAAAAGTCCCATTTAAATGTAAGGAAAAAACTTGTTTACTGTTTCAGTGAGGGAGCCCTGGCCCAGGCTGCCCAGGGGAGGTGTGGAGGTTCCCAAACCCGCCTGGACATGTTCCTGTGCCTCCTGAGGGAAAACTGCTTTAGCAGGGGGTTGGACTAGACTATCTTTAGAAGTCCTCTCCAATCCCCACCATCCTGTGCTTCTGTGACAACATCCTCACCTCTGCAGCCATCCCACCTGGGTTTCCAGGCTCTGGCAGTGATGGGGTCTTTACTCTCCATCTCCTGGGATTAACCCTCCCAAGCACATACCTGTGGCCCATCAACATCGTTGATGTCTCAGCACCATTCACCTGAAAAAGCCACTTCAGTCCTGCTTTTTGCTACAAACACACACACACTTCTGCCTACTCGAGTGTCTCGGGGTATGTGGGAAGGAGCTGCTCTATGCCAGCTGCTGTCCTCTGCAAGTAATAAATATCAAAGCTGTTACAGTCTCAAGCAGATGCAGTTGCCCCAGCTTAACTCAGAATAGATGAGATGAAAACAGTCTCTGGGGGGAAAGTGTTGATCAAAAATGAAGTTAGTTGAGTTTTGTCCAAACGCCAGAGACCGAATCTTTCTGGGTGTTGGCAGCTGACAAGTTAAACACTTCAAGCAGTTCCTTGGCAATTCAAATAGAGGAGAATTAGCTGCGTGGTCAAAATGCTTTACTGAGTTTTCCCTTTGATTGGGAGGCACATTTCATTTTTCAGTTACTGAAGTCCTGAAAGATTTGTGCCTTGATAGAAAACCCTCCAAATACCATCAGGATGAGCATTTCCATTGGGTCAAAAGAGTCCATTACAAATGCCTGGGACTGGAAGCTTTGAGTAGCTCCAGATGACAGACTGAGTGCTGGGTTTCATACCATTGTTGTTCAGTTCCTGACTTCTTTGGGGTTTACTCAGTCCCATGCCTTTTTCCTGAGAACAGCTTGTGCACCTCAGGCAGTGAAGGTCATGATCAAATCTCCCCTGAAAACAGGCGAGTTTTGCCGGTTTCGAGGGTGGTGAGTTTTGTGGTGGTTTGGTTTGTTTTGGTTTGGGTTTTTCTTCTGGAGCTCGAATGCAATCCTCAGAGGCAGTGCCAAATGATTTAACACTGGCACTATTTTTTCCAGCCAGTGTGTGGGAAGTCTGGGGCACTTAGTATTCACACTTAATATTTAGTGTGGACAGAGTCCTGCTGTCTGACAGCTCTGTTTACCCACTGCAAAAGTCAAGGGGAGGTGTGAGAGAAACACCTTTAGGCCATCACACCACAGTGCTTCGTAGAAGGACACTCAGGTGTGGACACCATCTGGTCACAGTTGCTGCTGAATACACTAATTAAAGACATTACTTTTCCCAGGATACTGAGCCCAAAGACTTGCTCACACGTGATACTCTCCCTAGCTATTTCCATGCATGCCAGCCTCTGAGCCCCCAGCATCCTCCCACCCCATGCTGGTGCCTTACCTTCCCTATGTCCTCAAACTTTTGTCCTCTCCACAGCAGAGGCTCTCAGCATCCTCTCTATTCCCACTGTGCTATTATTTCCTGCTTCACCCCATCATGCTTGGGCCATGCTTCATCCCAGGGGTCTCAAAACATATACCCCCTTCCCATGGCATGGCAGCAGGTCTGATTAGCTGAAAAAGGGAGAGGAGGTGTCTGTATGAGCCTCTTTCCCCTTCCTGAGGTGTAGGATCTCTCAGCTGTCTCCCACCAACTCCATGCAGTCCTTACCTGCAGTGACCTCTTATCCTCAGCTACCTCTTTTTTCCCTACTATTTTGAGTTTCCTTCAGTGTCCTTTCTTTTCTCTTTGTATTTGCCCCAAATTGAAATGGTCATTGTAGGTCTCTTCCAGCAGAAATGTCTCTCCCCTCTCCTTCCCTTTCCTCTCCCATGTGCAGGCTGCCTGCAGGGAGACCTGCCTCTGGCACAGGAACAGTGTCTTCAGCCCATGATGCTGATGGTCTTACTGAGCAGAAGTCCAGGAACCCTTATGGCCTCCATTTGCTTCAATTTTCCCCATTTTCATCAAAATCAGTGAGTGCTTGTCCAAGGAGGATGATTCCAGATGATTCTTAGAAACAACATAATTTGAGCAATACTTTTCTTCCTTTGGACAGAAATACCTGATGAGTGCAAGATTGGTTTTTGATTCATGAGAGATTTTTTTTCCTGCTGGAATTAGCTCTTTTTGAGGTAGTAATAATAATAATTATTATTACAACTTTTCCTATATTATTTCCAGCTTTAATACCTTCACACCAGTTGGAATGCAATGCCTTTAGCACAGGGAAATGCAAAGCAAAATTAACCGAGCCCTCCCTTCTGGGAGCTGCTTTACCTCTGCTCTGGCCACCAGTGCTTTCACATCAGAAATCTGAGGAGCTGTGGCTTTCCTGAAATGAGTGTGAGGACTTTTGCATATTTAGGGGTTTGTTTATGAGCAAAAATATATTTGTAATTAGTTTTATTCCTGCTTTAACCATGGGCCGAACTGGAAGAACCACTCTGAGAACTTTGTAGTTCTTTAATTGCTGTACAATGAATTTAGGGGTTTGACACTTGCTGACATGATTTGCTGCCAGGAAACTCAAACTGAAGTATTTCAGTTGGATTCATTCTGACACTAAATCTTACCTGGCTGATGTGCCACGGTGCATCACAGCAATGGCTGCAGAGCTGTGCAGGGAGCTTGTGTGGTTCCAGACCACAGGGGCTGTGTGTTGCCTGGCTGGCAGGCAGACGCCTTAATAGCCCACTCCTGCCCTCTCAAAGACAAACGGTGCATGAAAGAGGTATAAAAGGGGAATATGATGTGGATATAGTCTACCTGGCCTTTAATAAAGCCTTCAACACCATCTCCCACAGCATCCTCCTGGAGAAACTGGCTGCCCATGGCTGGGATGGACATACCCTTACTTGGCTGGAAATCTGGCGAGATGGCTGGGACCAGAGGGTGGTGGGGAATGGAGCCAGCTCCAGTTGGCTGCTTATCAGTGCTGTTCCCCAGGGCTCAGTGCTGGGGCTTGTTCTGTTTAACGTCTCTATCAATGATCTGGATGAGGATATCGAGTGCACCTCAGTCAGTCTGCAGATGACACGAATCTGTGTGGGAATGTAGATCTGCTTGAGGGCAGGAAGGCTCTGCAGAGGGCCCTGGCCAGGCTGGAGCCATGGGCTGAGGGCAGTGGGATGAGGTTTAACAAGAGCAGGTGCTGGGTCCTGCCCTTGGGCCTCACCAAGCCCAGGCAGCTCCAGGCTGGGGCAGAGGGGCTGGAAACTGCTGCAGGGAAAGGGCCTGGGGGGGTTGGTGCCAGTGGCTGAACAGGAGCCAGCAGCGTGCCCAGGGGGGCAAGAAGCAAAGGGCATCCTGGCTGGGATCAGCAGTGGGGTGGCAGCAGGAGCAGGGCAGGGATTGTCCCCTGTGCTGGGCCCTGGGGAGGCTGCAGCTCCAGGGCTGTGTCAGTGCTGGGCCCCTCACTCACTGCCACAGGGACACTGAGGGGCTGCAGCGTGGCCAGAGCCGGGCACAGAGCTGGGGAAGGGGCTGGAGCACAAGGGGCTGGGGAGGGGCTGAGGGAATGGGGGTGTTGAGCCTGGAGAAGAGGAGGCTGAGGGCAGACAGGAGCTCTCTCTGACACTCCCTGACAGGAGGCTGTGGCTGGGTGGGGGGTTGGACTCTTGTCCCAAGTAACGAGTGATAGGACAAGAGGAAAGGGGCCTCAAGTTTCCCTAGGGAAGGTTGAGGCTGGAGCTGAGGCAGAACTGTTTCCCTGAGAGGGGTGTCAGCCCTGTGCCAGGCTGCCCAGGGAGCTGGGGCAGTGCCCAGCCCTGGAGGGATCCCAAAGCCCTGGGGCTGAGGTGCTGAGGGCCAGGGGTCAGCGCTGGGCTGGGCAGGGTGAGGGGAGGGCTGGGACTCCATGGGTTTAAAGTTCTTTTCCAACCAAAACATTTGTATGATTCCTTTAGGAATCACTGTTTGGATTTCTGAATTTACTGCACACCTTGTCTGAGTTCTGATTTGGCTGTTAGAAAGCTGCTGCAGCAGATATTTGGAAAGGCAGACCAAAGAGTCCTTTTCTACCTCTTTTCTTGCCATGTTGTCCCCAAATATCCTCCTAAGTTTTTCCCCTGAAAAAGGTGAGTGAGAGTCACCTTGAGCAGAAAATGATGATGATGGCTATGAAACGCAAGGTTGGATAAAATGAAGTAAATGATCCTGATGCAAAGCAGCTTTCCCCAAGGCAGTCCAGCCAGCCTGTGTTGGCATAGGTAAACCAAAGGCACAGGGAGCCCAAAGGCAAACAAGGGGTAGCACTGGAACAGGGAAAACACTCCCAGGTCCAGGGTAAGGCCAGGGGCTGTCTGAGTGGGGAAACTTCTAGAGATGTGGCTTATATTGCAGAAGTGGGATGGATTCCCAAAGGCAACAGCGCAATAAAACCAGAGCAGGGTGAAAGGAACAGCAGCCAGCTGAAACGAGCATCATACGGATCTGCAGAAATAAGCTACGTGTATATCATTTACAGGAAGGGATTCCTTGCTGTGTCTGCATGAGCTCTGAACACTCTGTTATAGATTTCTCCAGCAGGGATGTAATTCCCTTTTGTCCCCCCATTCTGTAAGATGTCCTAATCCTTGAGCTGGTCATTATTCCCTACAAATTCATTTTCAAAGAAGTTAGAAACTTTCTTTGGGGGCTTTTTAATAAAGTGCCACTGGCATTTCATAACTCAGCGTGTTTCATAAGGTCTGGAATGAAATCATTTCAGAAGGTCACGATTAGTAAGGCCAGTGGGAAAATTACATTTTGCTTTAAGTCCATTTGTAACTCCTCCCCATTTATCATTTATTCCTGGCTTTGGCTTGCATTGCAAGAGGTGTCCTGCCTTTTTCCCATCCACAGTGGCCCTTTTATGCAGCAGTAACAGGGCTCTGGGCTGCCTGCACGGGTGGATAATGGCCATATTCACCGGTGCTTTAATCCAGCAGATCTGACAGCTAATCTAAAGAGTGACGTTGCAATGAGACACTTCAGACAAATGGAAAGAAAGGACGAGTGAGTGGGAAATGTCCTGAAGCCCAGGGGAGCCTCTGCTGCCTGGTTTTCTTCAGGAAGCACAGAGCAGACCGTGGGGTTACTCATGAACACCAGCACCCTGGGAAGGGGCGAACAAAGCCTCAGTTTTACACGGTGCCTGACGCCTGGTTGCACCAGGTTATTTTCTTTTTAATCGTTGCAGCTGCAAGAGGTGGAGATCTTGGTGCCAGTCACTGAGTGTTTGGTGGTTTGGAAGGAACCTAAGAGATGCTGACACACATTATCAGGGTGTAGCTTCATCCCTAGAAGACCCCGCTGCGCTTGTGGTGGGGCTGCTCGGTGGGACATTCATCTTCCAGCCCACCTTCCACCCCAGTCCTCAATGCAAAACTGCCTGCCCAGACACAACTCTGTGGAGATTTAATATGACAAAGCAGAGCTTTCCCCAAGGAAGGAACTGTGGGAAGAGGATGAATGTGAAAGCTGTGTGGAGCAGTTGTGGGTGACTGCTGAAGTGAGGGCTGGGATGTGCCCAGCCAGCCTGGGTGATAATCCACGTAACATATAGGCACCAGGCACCATTCAACCCTGGAGGAGGAATGAGATCCCACTATGGGCTCTCCACAAGAGAAGGCAGCTCCTGCAGGTCTGATCTGCGAGGTGACAAATGCTTCATGTGAATTACTGAGGCCACACAGCCCCTGGATGGCTCTTCTGCTCCTCCATCCCTCCTCTGCTGGATGCACAGCAGGAGTGGAGCTCCTGGAAATATGAGTTGGAGAAACTGATTATCTGAAGAGTGTCTCAACATGGCAGCTCCTGGTGCTTCCCAGAGTGTGAGCAGAGGGAATTTATGATGTCAGCCCATAAATCTCCTGCCTCTTTTCCATCTTCCCTTGAACACAAAGAATCAGTTTCTGATAACATCTCCAAATTGCTGGGAGCAATTTTGCAGCTTGTGTTAATTGCAATCTTCTGTTGAACGCCTCTGAGCTGTTAATAACTTTGTAATTAAAGTGCAATTAACAAATTAACTTATATATATCAAATGGAATGCTAATGTTGTTGTTAATGAGGAGATAATTAGCTGGTGTCATGGAGAGACTCATGGGGTATCTTCAAGGTTCAGAACCTTTCTGGCTCACGTAGGAGGTTAATGGAGTTTGCTGCGAGTGAATGAATGAATGGATTGTCCTTTGCTGACATGCAGTGGAGCAGCTGAAGACAGCCAGGTAACCGATGGCTCTGCAGCCAGGAAACAGAGGTTTGTCAGCCAGTCATTTTCTAGGCAGCTGGCCAGTGCTTTACAAAGGTTTGCTATAGCACAACTGGAACGCTCATTAAATACACATCCGGGCTTTGAGAAGGGCTTCACAGGTGATGAAACCACTCGGCACTGCACGGGCCTGGAGGCAACATTCCTGCTCCAGAAAGCCCTGTGCAGCTTGTGTAGGTTTCAGTCCAGCATCCCTGGATGAGATGCAAACCCCAGGACACCTCTGCCTGCCCCTTCTCTGCCAGACACAAGTTCCCTCTGCAGATGCCATCACACTTTGTGTGTGACCCCAAATGGAAGTTAGGTATGAGCTGTTCCCTCACATGCAAACCACAAACAGGCTTTGGCAGAAGAGGATGTGAAGTCAGGGGACAGAAATCCTCCATCAGGGTCCCTGGCTTGTCAGTAAGAAGCTCTGCCTGCTGTGGTGGTGAGTGTCGGGTAAAGGGCACTGCAGGGAAGCGTGGGGCTGTACCTGAGGGGCTGCAGGAGGAGTCAGTGGATAACATGATAGGACCAGATGTTGCCCAGGAAGCCCACATTCCTGCCTGGGCATTGTGTGCTGCTTTTACAGCTTTTGATCTCTCATCTGAAACTTGCTATTAGTTGCTGAGTCCTGAGGGTTGGACCCATCCAGTCTAAACATCTCTGTGACTGCAGACAAAGGTCCAAGATGCAGGATGCGAGTGGCTCCTCACAGTCTGATGCTCCTAAAAGTACTGGCAGAGAAGTGAGGCCCTATAACTGGTTTGCTGGCATTGCTGCATCTCCTTTTGGGTTACTTTCCATTCAGAGAGAGCACTGATCTTCCCCAGCCCTCATGCAGCACCACCACGAGCTGCAAAATGCTCTGTGAAGGGCTTTCTTGAAAGAAAAAGCACCGAGTTCTCCTGGCTTCTGGTTTGCAGTCAGGAACTGGGACTCACAGGAATGGCCAGTAAAATAATGGGGTCTCAGTGAGGTAGCTGTGCCCAGCCAGCTCTGAGCTCATTTGTCTGCTGATTTCCATGTCAGGACCCTGCTGTGTGTGAGGGGTGGTGGATGCAATGCTGGAATGGTCAGGCTGTGCACTGGGCAGAGCTCTGCTCAGCTGCCCTGGTCCAGCCCTCCAGCCTGGATGTGGTCTGGGAACAGGAGATCTCATTCTGAAGGAATTTGCTCCTGTTATTTGGTCTTAATTTCCCTTTGCTCAATTTCATCTCATTCCCCACAGCCACACCCCACCGGGCCATGTGGCAGCGTTTTCACAGGTATTTAAACTGTTACAGAGTGAGCCAATTGGTGCATTTAAAATCCATCCCATACCATGACACAATATCTTTTCAGTATGCTCAAATTAGTCAAGAGACTCTGGGACTGAAGAGGCAGTGGCCAGTTGCACGGGAATTTTCTTTCTGGTTATGACGGGTGCCCCTCCCTGCCCAGCCCATTCCCCTGTGTGTCCTGGGCTCTGGTTGCTGTCCTGCACATTTTGCCACTGCCTATCAGTCCCAAGCCACAGCCAGCTCCTCCAGCCATCCCCCAAAGCACGTGAAGCTGGGTGTGCAGCTACTGCAACTGTTTGCTTTCAGGACGTCACTTGCACAATTGCTGATGCTGAGAGACGCTGGGATAAAAGCTTCTGATTCCAGCCCAGGGCTAAGGGTCAGGGTCATTTCTGATGACAGTGCTGTCTTTTTCTGAGTGTCATTTTCTTTTTCTGTTTATCTGGCAACAGGCTGTGTTGGGAGCTATCAGGAGGAAAAAGCACTGATGACAAAGGTAAGGAGAAACAGCAGGAGGAGAGTAGCCTAAGCTAGACCTGTTCTCCACAAAGCTGGACAAGGACCTGCTGCCTAGCACAAAGGGCTGGAGGGTTTAGGTAAGGCTGGAGGATGAGAACTGCTGTTCATGCTGAAGCAGAGGCTACAATTTCAGCCCTTGGGGCAGGCTCCATCCAGCCCAGCAGAAGCACCACCCAGCCCTTGCCCTGCTCAGCAGCAGCCTGGGGCCCCAGGGCATTAGCAGCAGCACGGCTGGGCACTGGGCACATCTCCCTTCATCCACCTCCCCTGTTCTGCCTCCTCATGCTGAAATCTGCCCTGTCAAACCACTTTCCAGTTACACTGTGGATCAAGATTCCCTTCCCCAGGCCTAAAATGATGTGACCTGACTGAAAAAAAAGCCCCATTGCAGGGAGAAGGTCCAGAGAGAGAGAAGTCATGTCAGTGCAATGATGCTGTCACTGTGGCCATGCTCATGGCAGTGACTTTCAGACATCTTTACATCACTTATATGTAAAGAACCAGGCCTGAATCCACATACCAAACAGGCAAATAAGCAGCTGCTGGAGCAGAAAGAAACTGCTTGTGGTCTGAATCCTCAGTTCAGTCTCAGTGATTTTAAATTGATGATGTGCCCTGTGCTTTCCTGAGCAGCGACGCTTTCCTGAAGCATGGGCTTAGGTCAGCCATAATATCCTGCAGATAAACATTTCCCCCTGTCCTTGGAGCTGCAAAGAGAGGTAGCTTTGGACTGTGTGTTTATAGACAGAGCCTGAGCTATAAATTGGACATTTCTGCCGCACACATTCCCTTAAGGACAATAAGACTACAGACATCAGCTGAGTAATATTTTACTGGGATTTGCTTTAATGACTTCAGGAGTGCTTACTCTTTCCCTCAACCAGCATTGCATGAATAGGGTAATTCCACTAATCCTGAGTTACTCACACAGTGAGCTCCATTTTCCTTCGCACTCAGGGCGAGTTTTAAAAAGTTATTGCTTTCCCCTTCCTTTCTCTTTCTTTAAAGACTTCTTTAATCAGACCAAATGGGGCTTAAAAGTACTGGAAATGTCTGGTTTTCTTTCATTCTCAGCCTGTTCAAAATCAAGCTAATGACAAATGACAGGAAAAATGCTTTTCATTCACAAGCTGGGAAGAGAGACATGGGAGAGAGGGGACCCCTTCACACGTCGCTGGGGATTGCTTGGGGACAGCTCTCTTGGATGGCTGTGGAGGCACAGAGGTGGTTTCTCTACACATTAGACTTAGGTTTTACGATTGATCTCCACAAGAGAAATCATTTGAGGGTGAGTTTAAAGCACATTGAAAGCTGAGTGGAGGCTTGAGACAAGTCCTGACAAGAGAATGAGGTGGCTTTGAGGAAACAGAGTGACCCCAGATGTGGTTAATGGCAAATGGCCAGGCAGGTGCCATCTCTCCTCGAGGCAGGCACAGGGATTGGATCAGTCCCTGAGGAGGCAGGGATGGGATGGGATGGGATGGGATGGGATGGGATCAGTCCCTGAGGAGGCATGGATGGGATGGGATGGGATGGGATGGGATGGGATGGGATGGGATGGGATGGGATGGGATCAGTCCCTGAGGAGGCAGGGATGGGATGGGATGGGATGGGATGGGATGGGATGGGATGGGATGGAATGGGATGGGATCAGTCCCTGAGGAGGCAGGGATGGGATGGGATGGGATGGGATTGGCCTCCCCGAGCTCTCCCCAGAGGGACACAGGCTGCTGGCATTCCCTAGGCAAGGGGAGAGGATCAGGCAGGACACTGTACTGGTGTGGCTGTAAGGCAGGATGCTGTACTGGTGTGGCTGTAAGGCCCCTTCTAACCCAAACTATTGTATGATTCTGTGTGCCAGCTCCCCAAGGACACTCAACACCCACAAAGCCAAGCAGAGCCAGCCTGAAGCTGAACATGTACCATTTCCAGATGTTCCTGGGGCTTTCTGGCCTTTCCCTGCAGTTTGGTATTAAATGTTTGACCTGCTGATTGCCAGCAAAGGTGGGGAACACCTGAAATCGCCTAATTTTGCATTTCTTGCAGATGACTGTGCACTCTCTTCATCATGATACCATGTGAAAGCACCTGTCTGGGGTGTGCTGCTGGGGGCAGCTGCAGGCTGTCTGCCATGATGTGTGGTCACCTGTGGGCCATGGACACCTCTGTCAGAAGGTTCTGCTTTACAGAGTCCCTGAGAGTGTTGTGGTTTGACTGTCAAGAAGACAACAGCAGTTGGTTAAATCTTCTAGGGAGTAGAGAATGGATCATTGTTTCCTGCTGTGTGAGGTAATTCCTTTCACCCTTCTTTTTTTCACAAGAGTTTGTGTGACTCCTTTAGCAGCAAACTGGGCAGTTTGATGCAAAACTGCTCTCAGGGTTTATATGTAGCTGCCCCATGAGCTGTGCAGTGCTGAGCCCGTGGGGTGAGGGAGCACAGCCGTGCCCAGGGATGCTCACAACATCCCTGAAAGCAAAGCTGTGCTCTCAGGAATCCACTCCAACGCTGCTCCCCAGGTTGGATCTGTCTGTGCTCGTGCTCCCCGTCGCTGCTTTGCTGCCTGATTGTTCGTGCTCCACTCCATATATCTGCATTAGCTCAGCCTTCCTCGTGGCAGAGGCAGCTAATCCTCTGGGAAGTGAGGAGGGCTCAGCTCCTCCGTGGTTTTTTTCTGTTTAGTCTAGACTCTGAGACTCAGTGGCGCGGCGACCTCACGGATTGGTGATAGATTTACTGGAGCTGGGACGTGGCACACGGTGGGTGTTTATGCACGTGTGCTGACACACCCTCAGCTCCAGGGGAGCGTGTTTCAGGCATGGCTGCAGAGCCTTGTGCAAGCTGCTGGCTTCCCTTTATTGTCCCTTGCCCTGCAAAGACATGAAATGGTCTGTTCTGGAAGGCCGAGGCACAGGAGCAAATCCATTCTCCACCCTTTGGGAGCTGGTGGGAGAAGCTTTCTGGGTGTCCTTCCCATGGCCCTGGGCTGTGTAGCATTGGCCTTGGAGAGGCTGAGGTTGCCAGCTAGTCCTAAAGTGTTCTCCTGCCCTTCTCCAGGAAACATTTACTGCTCCTTAGAGACCTGAGCTGTGAGGTGTGTAGGTCCTGTTTCTCAGCTGCAGTGCCAAAGAAGCAGCATTTGCACCATCTTGTTTTTTGTTTCCACCCACGTCACCTGCTGAGAGACTGAAGAGCTCAGTTGTTATTGCCACAGACAAATGGGACGTATGCAGCTGTGCTCATTCCCCAGCAGAAAGCTGTAGGGAAGGTAACATCAGGTGACTTTCAGCTGACTCAAACATCAGGCTGCAATGAGGAATCTGAAGGAGGTCCCTAAATGTCAATGTAATATGGGAGCTCCAACTTGAACAGCACTCTTGTAGCTCTTCTGAGCTACTCAAATTCCCTCTCCCTATTGGTTTTCCTCCTCTTCACTTGGCACCTTGCACACAAGCTCATCTTGAGTTGGGCTTTCCTGTATGAGACAGATCTTTGCTTTCTCACATGCCAGTGCCCAAGTCCCACAGATCAGTCATGAAGTGTGCTTCATCTCCTGGGATCCAGGATGCCTTGAAGGGTTTTACCTCACCACTGGCCCTCAGAACCAGTCATGATGCCATGGGGGTGGCACTGCTGTCCTACTGCAGCGAGATGGATCCTCACCACATTTTGTGTTGGCCTGGAAGCTGTCTGCTCTTTTTGCCAGAATCAAACAGCAGTGAATAACATGGAGGTAAGAGATGATGCCTCATTACCAGGGTCCAAAATCTTCCAGCGACCTGGGGGATAAAGCTTGTAAGTTGCAGTATTTATGTGTGTGTTTGGCTCTGTGTGCTGTGTTCCCACACACACTGACACCAGTCCCTTCCCGGAATCACAGCGCTGTTGGGTGAAAGGCACATAGAGGGAATAAATTTGGATCTTGACAAGAATAACATTCAGCATACAATGTTCTTCCTGAGCTGCATCCAGCCTGCCAACTGAGCATTTGGATGGACCAGTAATTATTCCTGCCTTGACTTAAAGTAAATTCTCCTGTTTGCAGCAATGGCTTAGCAGTGTAAACATCTCCCCTCCCTAAGGTATTAGAGCTTCTTTATGTGGTTTGTTTTCACATCCAGTCCCTTCTCTGCTGAGTTTCAGGTTTAGCACGTCATGTTCTGCAGTCACTTTATTCTGCACAGCCTTTGTTGCTCCCTGTTCTTCCTCCAGGCAATCCCCTGCTTTATTTATAGGGCATCTCCTCTATATTACACTCCCATGCTGCTTCCTGCCTCCAGACTCTCTCTACAGAGGGACCTACTAAAGTACTGCAATCATTCTGTCATGTGTAGCTCCCCTTTTGCAACCCTGCAGCTCTTACAGCCCCAACCAAAAAAAAAGAAAACCAAAACCTAACAACATCAATAGTAACTAGAAAGGAAAAGTCTGAGGCATACTTATAGATACAAGGAACAAAAATCTCCATGGGAGATACACGTGGAAACACATTCTGCCTTTCTCCTTCTCTGTTAGTATCAGTAGGAGAAGAAAGGACTAATTGGCAAGAAATGGTACAATCTATTTTCTGTCTCCTCCTTTGTTGCCTTGAAGATGAAGGTGCTCCTGATGTACCCATATACAAGAGGAAGATCAGGCCTCGTAGCTATTATCTTCATCCAGGTGGGAAGCCCTGGGCAGTGACATGGGAAGGGCAGAACAAGAGTTTCTCCTTGTTATATCCACTGGATCTACAGTCAAATCATCCCAGGATGATTTTTGCTGGTTCACATCCAGTCCCTGTGTCTACCCAACTCTTTTTACGTCTACGGCACTTCTGTAATTTATGGTGATGATGCAGGAGACTGGCTTGAACTCTTAAGCAAAGCTCTTTAAGGCTGTGTTTGTACCATATTAATGCTGTACTCCCACGTTCCCTCACAAACCTGTAGATATTTCGGAATGTTCTCTTAATTCAGATAATGCCAGAACCTCTCAGGGTTCAGGCTGGTGCAGGCATGATCTGACCCTTGCTTGATGGTTTCCTACCCATCCCAGGAATTTCTCACATGGCAATTTATGAGTCCACAGAGCCCAGCCTTTATCACCTGTTGAAAACCCCAGCCTGTGCTCCCACCAAGTGCAGCAGTAGTGTGGGTGGGCTCCAGTGTTCTACCCACACTCTCTCGCTGAGTTTCTGCCTGTGCCAAACCTGCTGCAGGCACCCAGAAAGCACCAAGACCCAGTGTGCATCTCACCCAGCAACATCAGGAGTGGTGAGGTGGGGATGGGCCAGAGCTGGGACATGCTGGTACAGACAGGACTGGATGCCCCACAACTCCTGAAAAGCAGCTAACAGCCTTGAAGCAAGAAGGCAGCCAGGTATCTGCAGAAGCCTTCTCTCAGCAGCCTGGAAAACATATGGTGGATCCTCTTGTGGAATTGCTGGAGTTTTTTCATCCTGTCTGGAAATCCACTAAATCTTGGTTGGATTCAGTCCTTCTTGCACTTCCCTCTGTGTGGACAAGCTGTGGCAGAGGAATGGCAACAGTGAGTAGAAATAAGTGGCAAAAATTAGTCCCTTGATAGTGGATGCACACCCAAAATTGAGTCTTTGTAAACATGTTCAGTTGAGCCCTAATTCTGAGCAAGGTCCAGCCAAACCCACTGATTTTAAAGGGGACCTTAGGGAACGCTGCCACCTGCCCTGTTAGGTGCTGAGCTCCTTGAGCTGCAGCTCTCTCGATTGCTTGCCCAAGTTCACCCATCTCACACACAGCAAAGTGTTCAGAGTCCTGTATGACAATGAAATAGCAATCGTAGTCGAGGACAAGGAACAGTTTTGGCATCAGCAGGCAAGCTGGGATCGGTTAAACACCATCCTTTTGTGCCTATTCTCTCACAGAGGCAGGTAGCCCTTGCAGGCTGTCTCCTTGTCTACCATACACCAGGTTTTGGTGCAGGCTTTCAGCATCAGCCTTTTGCCCTGCAGCAAAAGCAGCAGCCAGACCCACCAGTTCCCTCCCCAGCATCTCTGCAGCAGGTCCTTGCCACTTCTCCTGAAGTCCCATCCCCCCTTTCCCTCCCCCAGCTCCAGTTCTCACATCCCAAGTTCATCAGCTTAAATCGCATCTTGGTGTAAATTGATTTCATTCCAGGCTCTGCCTCCACCTCTGCCTTGCCTTTAAATTGTGTCTAATCTTAAATCAATCTTATTCCAGCCCTCAGCTGTTGTGCTCTTAATTCTTCCACTTCAATTGCAACTGTTCTTAAAGGGCCAGCTTGGAGAGAGGATTTTCTCTCAGCCTCTGCTGCCATCCTGTTTCAAGAAAGTCACCTCCAGTATGATGCAGGGACATCTCCCAGCCCTCACATACTCCCTGTTTAGCCAATTAACATTTCCTCTTTGCAGCTCTTCTGGTTTTAAACTAATTTGATATTTTTTAACATGTCCATAGTGTTCTAAACCATTCTTTACATTCAGGCCTCATCTGAACTTCCT
This sequence comes from Colius striatus, assembly GCF_028858725.1. Lineage (NCBI taxonomy): Eukaryota > Metazoa > Chordata > Aves > Coliiformes > Coliidae > Colius > Colius striatus. Next base: position 10,753,250 of record NC_084776.1, read on the forward strand.
CCCCCTCCCTCCAGGTTTCAGTCCATGGTGGCAGCAGATGGCTTCCCAATGCCTTCAGAAACATGATGTGACAGTTGCCGCTTCCCAGTTTGCAAGACAGGAGGACAAACTTTGTCTATCCTAGCAGAGCTGATGAGGAGGAGGAAAGAAATGCTCTGGGATTGCAGGAGAGGAGGAAGGAAGAACCTCTTCCCATGTTCTGAGTCTTGTTATAAAGTGAGTTAAGTAGCTGCCTCTTGGGATCCTCCAGAACCTGAGCTGAAAATGGCCTTAGAGTTTCAGTAACTGAGAGGCTCTGCCCTGGTAAATGTGTTGAGTGGTTGTAAAGTGCTCGAAACTTTTCTATTATGAAGAGTCCTGATAAAGAAACTCTTTTCCCTGAAATCTGAGTGGGGTTTAGGCTTTTAGCCTTTTTCTTTCCCTCTGGTAAGAGATGACTGGAAGCATAACAGCTAATGACCAAAAACGTTTGTCTGAAAACTTTTAGACCCAGTTTTCAGTTAATTCAGGCCAATGTTTCTGTCTTGTTTTTGACTGTCAGACACAAAAGCACGTCTTTTGTGACAGGTCAGATCTTTTAATTCAGTCTGCAGGATGTCTCTGTTCCTGCCAGCTCCAAACAGCAGTGCCAGCCAGTGGGATGAGTGCACGAGAGCTCTGTGGAGCTGCCATGGTGAAGATAGCACAAGGCAGCTCTGGAAACTGATCCAGCTTCTTCATTATTGTTGGGCTGCAATTCATTTTAGTTTTTCTTGGTAGATCACATTTCTTAGTTGCTTTATTTTTTGCAGGAATAATGTCATTGGTTTAGCTTTGATACTACCAGACCCTTCTGAAGAAACTGTGTTCCAGGCCCTCAGGGAGCCGTGTAGGTATCCTGGGCTTTATGGCTGTCAGGGAAGCTCGTAGAGCTTCTGCACAGTTCAGTCAATACAAGTTTGCTTTGGAAAGAGTCCAAAGATGCAGGAAAAGGAACAGCCAAACATGATCTTCACAGCTTCAAGCTACATGCAAAACCAGGTTAATGGGTACCATTGCCTCAGGATCTTGTGTTAGTCCCTTGATGTCTCCAGGCAAGTTCTCCTTTCCTTCAATGTGCTTTGGATCAGGTGCTCACTGACCCACCCACGGGAGCCCAAATGCCCCAGGGTGAATGCAGTTACTTAGGGTGTCTATGTTCCCTGTGCTTTCTCCCTCAGGAAGGTAAAAGGTGCAGTTGCTGGTGATATTTTTTATTTGGCATGAATAGGACAATAGGATTGTCTGTGGCAGGCCAGCAGCAGGTATTCCCACAGAAGCACTCTAATTCTCATCCTCACCCAGTCCCTACATCCCAAGGGATCAGGATATGGTGATGCTGCTCAGTGGCTCCATCCCTAAAACATCGTTATTTACTAGAAAAATATTGCCCATCAGACACCTGGTGGAAAGGTTTTGTGCCCATCTATGGCACCTCATCTGTGCCTAAAATCAATGTACACATGATGATGTCAATGGATTCTGAAGCCAGAAAGACCTAGTGGTAAATGCCTTTAATTTCTGCTAGTGAAACCCTGCCCTGGTCATTGAAGTTACCAGATAAATATATATGTGTTGCTCCACAGTGATTGCTTCTGCACACACTGATTTACACCAGCTGAAGCTTGGGCCCAGTTTGGGGGGCTTTTTTGACTCGTTGGTTTGTAGATGTTGTAGATACCCATCAGTGACTGGGGAAAGAAACACTTGACTTCCTAACTTGGTCAACAGGTCAGTGGTGAGGTGGGATAGCCTGGCTGGTCCTGGCTCTGAACAGGGCTGTTTGTAGAGCTGGGAGTGCTACTGGGAGTTGTGCAGAAGGGTGATGTCACTGGCCATGAAGGAGAAGGTTAGTGCTGCATCCAGCCAGGCTGGAATGTCACTGGAGATGTCTGACTATGCCCAGAAATATGTAACACAGGTACAAATCTCCTGAGGCTGTGCTCTTTGGAGAGGCAGCATCCTTCCTCAGTATGTATCCTCGCTTGGTATCCTCAGTATCACAGTGACTGTTGTCCCCTGTGAGTTGCATTGTGCACCTCAGAGCTAAAAGCAGAAATCAGAGATGCTGGGAAGATGTGCTCTTCCAACTCAGACCTCTTCTGGCTTGGTACCAGAAAGGTTGGTAACAGGGATGCAGTAGGAAGGTGTACTGGTACCTCCAATCCTCCATCTCAAAGCTGTGTTGTGCTGGGAGGTAATGTTTATCATTTGTAGTTCATGGATAGAATGTGATTCTTAGACTCAAGTCACAGGAGGCTGTGGAGAGCTTTGGGGAGCGAGTTCCTGCCTCCAGCTGCTCACAGCAGTCAGAGCTGTCCCTGCCTCTAGTTTGACCGAGTTTTAGAATCAAATTAACATGACAGAGTGTAAGAACTGAAGTTCTGGGTTTACATTTTGAACAAGCATGTCTCAGTGAATCCCTTAACCCACAGAAAATTGACACTTCTGAAGGAGGACAAAGCAGGAGGGAGGAAGACATGAGACAAGGTAGGTGGGATTGTAGTGGTAGAGAATGCATCCCAAAGGCAGGCTCTGGGCCAGTCAGGCTGTCAGGCCAAGCTGTGAAACCAAAACAGAGCAACAAAGGAGAACTCAAAGTTCAGAAAAGCAAGTTATAGCAAACAGATTATTGCCCTAGACACTTTTGCTGGGGTCTACACATGTGGTTAGCATCAGCTGGCTGGACAGCCTCATACTATGGTGTGCTGGGGCTTTGATCTTGCTATCAACTGCATGTACCATCCACACAGGCCCCTGTGCTGCAGCAAGGGATGAGCCCTGTGCTGAGACAGGGCATGCCAGGACCAGCAAAGACCTAGTGATGCTCAGGACTGAAGATCTGAGCATAAGTCTTGAAAATTTAGTGATATGTGAGGCAAAGGAGTCATTGAGGACTTCCAATGAGTCGCTTTTCTTCCCTGGAGGAAACCTGCGTGAGAGGTTGTTTGCACTCAGGTTGTCAGGGTAGGACACCATGGTGTATCAGCTCCCATGGTGTTCATGTGGGGCTGTGTGAACCACGAGGCCAATATTCAAGATGTTTTTCTCCTCCTGTGGTTATATGGAGTAGCTGGAAAGAGTGAGAAGCTGTGAAGGGAGCTTGTACCCACCACATTGATTTTTGATCCCTGTGGCTCTGCCCTACCAGGCTGGAGGGGATTTTCCTCTCTCTGATGATGGCCTGTTAAGAGAAAGCATTTCCTACAATTCTCCTCCTCAAACCCTCCAGCCTCAGAGCAGTGATTTCTCCACACTCTGTCCTGTCCTGAGGGGATGGAAGTAGAAGAGAGCTTCAGGAGGAACGAGAAGGAACATGGTGGGAGTGTGGGACAAGGTGCCCCTGAGGGCATTCAGTGTCTGTGTATATTCAGTATCGTTAGCTGTAGCTGCCCAAGGCTGCAACATCTGTCACGTGCTGACTTTCAGCAAAGGAGCAGAAATCAAATGGGATCCTTGCCCAAGGAGTTGGACAGCCCTGATCTAGAGTCTGTTCTGATGGAGAGAAGATCTTTCCAGCGAATTTTTCTGTGTCCCAGCCAAATCCTGTGTCTTAGGTTGAAAAAGACAGTAAAATACAAGTGTGCTGTATCCTCTGTGCCTTTGGTGCAGGCAGACTGACCTGCTACACTGCTTGTCCTGTGTTTCTCCTTTTTCCCCTTTTTTTGGGTGGGGGGCAGAGGTTGAAGGGGAGTGTGGCAGCACCCCAGGGATTGCAGACAGAGAGCACTGTCCTTTCCCCCAGGACTTTTAAATGCCACTGGCAATGGTAATTTCCCTTGTAACATGTCAGAGGTGGGAGGCTCAGAGATGGAGTTTCTCTTGTGTGAGAACAAGCAGGTAGACAGAAGAGAGACACCAGCAACAACTCTATTAGGGGAAAACTAGCAGAGGCTCAATCTTATTAGATACCAGAAACTTTCCAGGGAAACTCATCCTTGGGGACACAAGCCAGGTTTAACTGATTTCTTCACTTGGGAAGCGGTTCCTTTACATCACAAGTGTAATTGCATTTATTCTGACAGGGAAAAATGTCTCACAGATAAATGATTCTGTTGCAGGACTGCTCAGGGCTGTTGTTATAGTGGACTCAGACTGTTTCTAGTCCACCTCCCACTCAATGAGAACTAGCCCAGAGCAAACTGGGGCAAACAGGGCAGCTCTGGGTCTCAGACTAAAGGGCTTGCCCTGAAATTTGAAGTTGCTGGGCCTTTGCAGGTTGGAGAGGAATCACCTAGGTTGCATAGAGTGAGGCACTTTGGGACTCTGTCTTGTGGCTGTACCTTGATGTCTCCATCCTGATGGTGTGTGAAAAGCAGATTAGCTCCGTGGAGTGTTGTGAACAGTCAGCTGTGCAAATGCTTTCAAAATCCTCTGGTGAAACAGAGAATATAAGTTTAAGGACTAATTGTGTTGCTGTATTACAGGCACATCAGTGTTCAGGCAGCCCACAAAGCATATGGAAGCCTTGGCTCAGATTTAGGCCAGAGGATCTGGTCCCTGCTGGCACCTGAATCAGCAGGTTCCTGGGGGCTTGGGTGGGTTTTGGGTGCCACAGTTGTGCAGCCAGCACTGCCCCTCTGCAGAGCAACCTCAAAACTTCCAGCAGCCTCCTGCCTACAGCCCCTGTGACATGGAGAGACCAAGTAATCCTTGTCTTTGTGATGGATGGACACAGTATTTGCTGTCCTGATAAACTCCCCCCATCACCACCTCCTTGTTCTCCTGGATGCTGCTTGATTTTTTTACCAGCGTGAAAGATGATCAGATAGAGAACGTGGATGTTGTGCTGTGCAAAGAGAGATGATGAATGGGTTTTGTGGCTGAAGGATACCCAGACCTTGAGCACCTTATGGAGCAGCAAGTACTTTGTCTCTTTTCTGGGAGTTTCTGCTGGGACACGCAAGAATCTCTTGGTCGTGTGGTGTGGTGAGATCTGCCTGCTGGAAGAAACGATGAGCAGAAAAGCGATGGTTGAAGGCTGGCATGGTTTTATTCAGCTGCTTCTTGCATCTCTCAGATGCATCTGGGTTTTCCTTCAGCCTTGCAGGTGCAGCTGTGAAAGCAACCAACAACCTGTGTGGTGCTGAAATAAGGATAAGGACGGATACTGTTCCTGTTGAAATTCTTAGGAAATTTACCAGTGGCTGCACACTAAAGCAAATGCCTCCTGGATAGCTACATCTGCCTCTCTGCACTGTGTTCAGTCAATGCCACAGTTATTGAGTGAGTCTAAATATTGCAGAGAGAGTTAAAGTCATCTTGTGCTGCCCTTCCTAATGGCATCTTGTGCTGTACGTTTTAATGTTTAATGTCTGCCTGGCTGTGGCTGTTTGGTTATCCACAGGGATAGGCCAGAGGCTGGATTAGCACTGATACACAGGGTTGGTTGTTTCCTGCATTCTGGGCAGTGCCTCTTTATGTAGATGAGGTTTTTGGTATGAAATGCCCGTTCTGTACAGTAATCCTTCTAAAGCAAGATCCTTTTCTAGGTACGGTATGGAGAGAGGATTGTATGTAGCAAATGATGTCACGGTTACCAGCCACACAGATAAACGACCGAGTTTTGTCCTGTTGGTGCAGACAGGCTGTCTGAAAATGTGTTTGAAGACAGCCCCTGGTTCTGGTTTATAATCAGGCCTCCTAGAGGACAAATAAAAGCTAAATGGGAACGGTGGAAATTATTCAAGGGAGAATCGGAGCTGGATAATCGGCTTTCACACTCCTGCTCCACCACCCTCAAAGCCAAACCCACCAGCATCTTTCAATGACTTCAGAGCTGAACAACATTGTCCCACTGGTTCTTTTTATACAAATAATTACCCATGACCCATCTAGAGCTGCATGAATCCAGGGACACCAGAGCGTTCTACACATGCTGATGAATGAAGCGCAATTGTTCCCCGCTCCCTGAGCAGTGGGGAGCCATTCCACCAGTTCCATGGTCATTCTCAAATCCCCCTTGTTGCTGTTAAGATTGGGTGGGAGGTGGCTCCCCCCCAGCCCCTCCAAGGATTTCCAGCAGTTTGAAGACTGCAGTTCTCAAAGGACACATGCAATTCAGATCCTGAAACATGAAAATTAACCTGTCAGGATAAACTTTTTAAGCTGGGTTTGTTTGGGGTTTTTTTAACCAGCTGTTTGCTCTAGAAATGCCTGAGATGTCTGGGACTTAAGTTGTGTTAGTGAAGCACCCTGCAATAGGAAAGTGTCAAAAGAGTCCTTTTCTTAAACATTGCCTGGCTTGTTGCAACTGGCTGAGTTTAGCAAAATCTGCACTTTTGATGCATGAGCATTTTGGGGATGGGGAAAAAGGTGCAACTCAGGTCATCAGAAAGTGTCTGACCAGCTCTAGGTTGCTCTGTCAGAGCCATTGGCTTTGCAGTATGGCAGAATGACAGAGATGTCCCTGCCCTAACAAACGAGCAGAGCCACAATCCTGAGCTGTATCCTCTGACTGCTCAAGTAAAATGTCTCTTTGCTGTTGAAGGTGTGGTTGGCCAAAGTCCACAGCACCAGCCTGAGCGTTTACCTGCCATGGGAACAAGCTCGGGCTGATGCAGAGAGCTGGAAAGCCCCCTGTGCTGGGAGGTGGGTGGGCTGCCAGGCTGATGCCTGGGCACAGAATATGGTACATGTGTGCTGGGGTAGAGGATTCTTGTCCTTGTCCAGCACAATGTCCTTGGGAGAGTGGTGTTGTTTAATTATAGGATGCTTCTTGACAGAAGAGCAAAACCCATCCATGTTCTTTGTAGCTCTGCAACTGTGTGGAGTTGGGAGGGTGCTGAAAGCCTGTGTGTGAGTGCTTAACTGTTTGAAATTAGCTCAGTAAAACTCAGCTCAGCTTGTCCCCATCCACATCTGCCCTCCAGGCTGGAGGCAGCCCGGAGCCTGTGCTGAAGAAACTCTTGCCCAGTAGCCAGATGTTTCAAAGGAAAGAACAGTGGCTGTAGCTTTTTCTGGAAGAAAGAGGGATGTCCTTTGCCCCTAGGATAAACCTCCACCTTTTAATGCTGGGAATCCAGAGAAGTCCAGAAGTCAACGCTCAAGCCCATCAGTAGGGGACTGTTCAGCCTGAGGAAGACAACTGAGGCTCATAACCACCTCCTCACCCTTGAGAATCCTTTACCACCCCATCTCTTCTTCCACATCCCTTTAACCTCAACGTGGTTACAGGACAAAAGACCTTTCTTCAACATCTGGGGAGCAATTAAGGAAAAATCCATACCCTTCCCCACGTCAGTAACTGCAATGGGGAAGAACAACAGCAGGAAACAGAGCAAGGAAAGGTAGACCATAGGTGAGGATTCTGCCTTCCAGCAAACACAGGACAGGGAGTGCTAAGTAAAACCCTAAGTATGGCAAAACAAAATTGATCTGAAGCCACAGTGCTCCTGCTTTTCAGACAGCTGCTTCTCTTGCAGTTATCTTTCTGTGCCAATGGCTTTTTGGGCCGTGGGGTTCAGCTACCTCTGCTGTGCACGTGCCGAGCTCTCTGGGAAGCTGTGTGTGTGCAGGGAGAGGAGAACAGATTCCCTTTCTGTTCTCTGGAAGGGTTTGCATGTGATTTATGAGCCCAGAGAAGAAACATGGAATACCAGAGTGCCAAATGAAGGCATGCCCAGCAAATGAAAGCACAAGGTGAAATCCAGGAGCCTTCAGAGCTAATTACTGGAACAACAGAGCCGAGGTGAAGCGATGTGAGCTGACGGTAGCTGATCCAGCTTCAGGTGCAAAGGTGTATTTGTTCATGGGTCAGGGTTTTCGTCTCAGTGCTGACAGGGTGATAATTCAGTCCTATAAAGCAGCAAATTATCACTGCCTTCTTAGCATTTATTTCCCTCCCCAGCAGACTACACAGAAATGAACACTTTCTCCTCGAAGCCTTGGTGGGCAGAATTTCCCATGGCAGGCCATGGGTTACAGCTTTGTCTCCAAAGGCATCCTGTAAATAGCACATTGACATCTTAGTTCATTAAATAACTCTCATATCTTACCCACTCCATAGTACAGAGTGTCTTCAATGCTCCTTCTGCAAAGAGTGTCTGTGATTTCCTCTCTTCTGAGGCCTATGCCGAGAGCACTGCATAGGCACAGACACAGCTACCCACTCCTCCCCACCTGTGTAAAGCCAAGCGTGTGTTTGCAAGAGCCTGAAGCACACACAGGGTTGTGGGGAGGGTGCTGGAGTGTATGTGGTCCAGACCTGATGTTTTCTGTCACCCCAGGAGAGCCCCTGACCCCACAGCTCCGTCAATAGGTACAATTTCTCATGCTGACTGTTTGCCTGAAGGCCTGTCACTAAATGCAGGGACCAAACCGAGACGTTTGAGTGCTGACATGGGCTCCCTGATGCCTTGTGAAGTCCAGATGACTCGCTTCAAGCTTGTGTCTTTTGGAGAGAGAGTTACCAAGTATTACTGTATGTGTCCCTCTTTCTATTTGGGAAGCTTCACACTTCAGGCCGTCTGCTGCACTTGTTATTTTTGTGCTTAGGCGCTTTCCTCCTCTTGCACCATGCAATAATTTATGCTTGGCCAAAGCTGTGATGAAGCCCATTCACAGATGTGCTGGAGCAGGGGGATGCTCCACTGGGCACCGTTTCACTCTGGCTTTGGAGGGAGCTTGCTCCTCTCTCAGAGCTGAGACTGGGGCAAGGACAGGCTCAAAGCTGTCGCCGTGGTCCTTGGGGCCAGCAGAGCTTCCCCAGAGCCTTTGGGCTTCCTCAAGGAGGGTGTCCCTGAGGGCCTCAGCTTCTGCCTTGCCTCCAGCTGCTCGGTTTTATGGAAATGCTTTCCATTGGCAGGGATGGTCTCTAGGAAGTTCATCCCTCTGCTCTGAGGCTGCTTGAGGCTTTTCTAGGAAAGAGAAGCACCCTGAAGCTGCAGAAAGTGTCATCCTCCAGCTGGGAGAGCCCAGCAAGGTGACAACAGGCTTGTGTCTGCATGAGGGGGGGTTGAAAACTTGACTTTTACCAGAAAACGCTGCATTGCTGGTGAATATAAGAATTAATAGTGAAAGCCTTGCTGGGGCCCTGCGGTGTGTTTGCTTCTGCTCTGATTCGTGCCGAAAGAGAGAAGTTCTGCAAGGATTGCTTTCATTTCTAGCAAGTTAATGTCCCCAGTTTGTCTTTTCAGGTTTTGGTTAATGTAAAAGAGAAGGAAAAAAGAACTTGCTACTGGATGAGTGTAGTGGATGCTTCAGCACAGAGCACGCTTTGATTGCTGAGTATTATCCTGCCGTATGAGAGCAACAGGGCACGTTGCAGGGTTCCCTCATTCCTGCTCCTTGGGCCATTGCTGGTTTCAGAGGACCTCCAGCTTCATTTTTTTTTAAAGGCTGAGGGGGAAGGGCTGGGAAGGAGAGAAAAGACCTCAGTCAGAAAGATGCTTTCTGTGCCTGGTTTTCCTGGTCTGGATTCCAGTGACACTTTCTGCTGAAGCCATTACTGTTTGTCCATAGGAGCGACACGCCAGATGCCTTTGTCCTTCGAGGCTAGAGCAGCTCTCCCCTTTTGCATGGGCAGGGCTGCCCAGGCCTGAGCCAAGCTGCATCCCCTCTCTGATAAACTTCATAATTAGCTTCCCTAATAAAGCACTGAATGTGAATAACATGCTTTTACTAATTGCAACAGGAAGTTTTGTGGGGGTGGCTTACCCACTGCTGTGCCCCACACTCCCCACGGGCCCTGGGAACCCATACCCACGGGCCCTGCCTCCTCACCACAGCCCTGGGCTTCAGTTGGCCCCAGCAATTCAGAACAAAAACAATTCTCCATTTTCTCATTAGAGATGAAATGGGAGAGCCTTCGAGTCCCCCTCAGGTTTTTCTTTCCCTTAAACACCAAGTGATGATTTTGCTCTGTGAGGAAGCTGCTCCTCTTTCACGGCCCCTGATTAGGAAAGACAATGGGATTAGTTCAAACCGAGTTGAGAGGCCTTGGTGACTCCCTTGCTGGCTAAATTGCAGACGAGGGTGGATAATGGGAGATTGATTAGGGTTAATAGACTTATTTTTACAGGTCAAGCCGCACAGAACTCTGGGTTGTGGTGCTCCAACACATATTATTGCAAGCCATAAATCAAGCGGCTTGGACGGACTTCAGGGCTCCCTCCCTCCGAACTGTTGGTGAACAATTGACTTTTGTCTCCCTGTTACTACTGCTACTGCTTCTGTAGGCCCCCCACCTCCCTCTTTTGTCAGCGCCTGATCCTGCAGTGGAGCTCAGCACCGCTTCCCCAGTGGCCAAGCATCTTGTAGAGCTGTGGAGAGGAGCCTGGTGCTTGACTGTGCTAAGTACCCCACAGGACCTGGTCCCAAAAGGGCTGCATTTGGACAGATGGGAGGGTGGGGGTAGGGCTGCTTTTTAAAGCGTGTTGTGTGAGTTTGATGCTTGGGGATGAATAGGAACCTTAAAACCAGCTCTGTGGGACTCCCAGGTTTGTTTTCTCTCATTTCTAAGGTTACAGAGCACGTTCCGGCAGCTGGAACAACTGCACGGGGTCGTCGGTGCCGGTCCAGCCCCTCAGGATGCCTCTGGCCAGGAGGTTTCCACAGTGGCTGAGGGGAAAAAGTGGCCAGGGGGCAACAAATTCCCACAGGGTTTTCAGGCTCTTTTGGCTCCAGCATCCAAACGTGACCAGAGATGGCACATGAAAAGTCAGCACTGCTTGGAGCCCAGTGGGAGCTCTGCTTAAATTTCGGTGCCAGGTCAGTGTTAAGCAGAGTGATTTGTGTGTATTGTATGTTGCACCAGGATAGTTTTCATTTAGAGAAGCTTATAACAGGTGGGGGAGGTAGGGAAGCTTAGTCTGTGACATGCATAGCAGGATGTTTTCAAGCAGGGTAAGGCTCTGGTCTGCCTTGCACCAAGAGAAATCTCTGCTGCCTCACTGGAGCTCTGTGCTTTTGCAAAATGTGAGCTATTTGGGTTTTACATCATTGTACCTCGGTCCCAAATGGGAGATCTCATTTTCTGTAATGGGCACTAGCTAAAGGTACATTATATTATCCCCCTGCACAACAAACTGTAATAAAAATCCCCTCCAGCAGCATGTCATGGTGTTACAAGTGATTGCTGCCATAAGCCGTATCATTAAGTGTCAGGACTGTGGTAAGTACTAAAACTAGCTGGAGATTTTTCCACTGCAATAATTACTTAAAGGAAAGTGTCCTGTTTACAAGATCAAAACTCTCCAGGAGAAAATGCATGCTTTTTCTGTTTTCATAGAATCATTCTGGTTGGAAAAGCACCTGAAGCTGCTGCAGTCCCAGCCCTCCCCTCACCCTGCCCAGCTCACCCCTGGCCCTCAGCACCTCAGCTCCAGGGCTTTGGGATCCCTCCAGGGCTGGGCACTCCCCCAGCTCCCTGGGCAGCCTGGCACAGGGCTCACACCCCTCTCAGGGAAACAGTTCTGCCTCAGCTCCAACCTCAACCTCCCCTGGGGCAACTTGAGCCCTTTTCCTCTTGTGCTAAAAGGTGTCTGTCAAGAGGATGGGGTGACACTTTTTCTGTAGTGTCCAGTGACAGGATGAGGATTCCACTTAAACTTAAGGAGGTACTTCTTTACTGTAAGAGTGAGGGAGCCCTGTGCCAGGCTGCCCAGGGAGGGTGTGGAGTCTCCTTCCTTGGAGGTTTCCAAACCCACCTGGACACATTCCTGTGCCCCTGATGAAGGGGAACCTGCTGTAGCAGGGGGTTGGGCTGGATGAGCTCTGCAGGGCCCTTCCAGCCCCCACCATGCTGGGATTCTGTGAACACAGCCATCATTCATGTATGGTGTCATCAGGAGATGCAGGGTTTCTTGTGGGCTTCCCTCTCCTCTGCTCTTCCACTGTGCTTCCCCCAGCACCCATTCAAAGTCAGGACTACAAATACATCCTTTCATGAGCCCTTCTGATGAGTTTCTCATTTCCAAAACTGTCCTTGCAAGCCACATTTCCTTCTCTGAATGCCTGTGAGAATGAACCAACCAATTCATGGTGCTGCTGGAGTATGTTTGCACTTCTGTATGCAAATTGAGGTCTGCAAATACTCTTTGGCAGTCTTGTGCTGGCTCACAGGAGTGAGGACACAACAGAACGTAGGTGAAGTCGATGGCAACTTTATCATAACAACCAAATCCAAGCAGATCAAGCACATGTATCACATGTTCTGTCTTCACTACAAAAGGAGAGGTGTTTTTACACAGAGATAATTAACTGGAGATACCTCCCTTGGTGTGTATTGCAAACAGAGGTGAGATAGTATTACCTTGGTGTGACTGGATGGCTTTATCTTGACTAGGTATATCTAGGCAAAATCTGTAATTCTTTGTCTAGACAATGATCTCACAACAAGAGAATGAACTTTAATTAGCTGTTTTGATGGAAAGAACCTGTTGTGTAATGGAGACAAAGCTCAAGCACTTACAAGCAGCCCTACAATAACAAACCTCTGTGTGTGTAACCATTGCAGAGAGGGAAGGGGGGCAAACTTGCTGGGGTTTGCAGGGTGCAAACTAGCTGGTGTAGCTGCCCTCCTCAGCTGCCCACTGCAGACTTTCAGACATCATCCATGGACTCCCTGGCACTGAAGCACTGAATGTGTTCTGTGATGCTCAATAACTGACCTGACCTAGGTGGGACCTGATTCTGCAGGGGGGCTGGACAGGATGATCTCTAAAGGTCCCTTCCAGCCCCCACCATGCTGTAAGGACACGTATGTGATCCAACAGGCTGGACTCTTCTGATTTCACAGCCCAGCTGTGGTGGAAACATGACTTCTATTGAGTGTGAATAACACCTAGCAAAGAAAACCAATGCTCCAGAAACATCTTGGTTTTCCTTTGTTCAAGAAAACAGAGGAAAAGCACAAGTTCAGTACAACTCCAGCTCTTGATTTTGCACCATAATGAGGTCTGGGTTGATAAAAATCAGTTGTGTTTGGATGAAATATAAGAAGTCCTGGTGCTTGTTAAGATCTGAGCGAGACTGGTATTATTTGATGTGTATGTTCCAGTACTGACCAGGGTCCTCACTGGGTGCAGACTTTTGGCTTTATACAGAAACAAAGCAAGAAGATCCTCTGGGCTGAGCATCTCATGGCCCTGGTGCTGTAACTCTCTTTACAACCTTGGTGTTGTTTTCTCACAGCTGCTTCTCCCAGTGCTCTGCTGTGGCTTGTGAACATCCATGAGCAATGTGCCCACCATGCCAGTGAGGTCAGAGCAGCCTGAGTGTGCAGGAGGGGGCATGGTGGGGAGAGCACAGCAAGCAGGGTGTTCTGTGCTGGCAACAGCCAAGTGCAAATGTAAGCAAATCTGAACAGTGAGTGTCCCGTGTGATTAACAGTGCTTTGCATATGGATGAGAAGCTAATCTGAGCAGTTCTGCTCTGAAAATGGCTTTATAGGTTGCTAGTGCCACTCCCAGGCACAGAAACGTCTGTGTTTCTTCGTGCTGTCATCGCTGGTGTTTCTTCTCTGAGCTTGTGAGAAAGGGCTCTGTCTCTGCCACCTCACCCTGAGCTAAAAAAGTGCTGGTGAAGAGTCCAAGCTGGGGCTGTGGCCATGGTTTTAGGAGGTTTAGATGTCCAAGCAGCTCCCTCCTCACTTCCCCTCCTATATGTGATATAGACCTTAAATGGGCTCTCTTGCCCTCTGAAGGCACTCCATGGACCACGATGGGAGTCAAGACCTTACTCTGGGTGTCTTGCTCAAAGGTTGAAGTTCGAGGGTTAGACAGGTGCAGAGGAAAGACAAGGAATTGCTGCAAAATGTAAAGACATCCCATCTGGAAAAGGGTAATTCAGGTCTGGCTGAGTGGCTTTTGTTACTGAGGGCTTTGCCCAGGATGGCAGTGGCTGGGGTTGGTGCTAGGGATGATCCTGAGGTCACTGGTGTGCCAAGGGGCAGCAGTGGGTGCAGAAGGGAAGAGCTGTGGGGAGGTCAGTGGGTTTGGATGTGTCTTTCACACTTGCAGCAGCTCATTTAGGTCTCATTTAGTTTTAGAAAAGTGAAGTTGTCACAGACTATCACCCTTCCTACTAGGCCACACCAGAGTCTGTTTGTGGGTACCCACATTGGAAGCCTGTGCCTCTCTGTCCTGTGTCACAGGTGTCCCACTGTCCTGCACAGGGCCATTGAGCTTATTCTCTGCACAAAGGGTTATTGTCATGAATAGTGCCAATAAGTCTGCTTTGCTCCTTAACCCCTGGTGTTTTCCCTACATCTCACGGCAGGCTTCTCTCCAGAGAGAGGACCCAGAGCCACCCTGACACTGGCCATGCTCCCAAGGGACATCCCTGGGAAGAAAATGGAAGAGCTCTAGGTTCTCCACTTTTTTTTCTGAATGAGCTCTCAGGCCAGCTGCAGCACATGGGATAACTGTTGGGGGGAACCTTCTGCTCCCCTTCAAAGCAGATCATTACATACATTTCAGCTTTTGTGTTGACTTTTGTGCAGACTGAGATCATTCATCAAAGATGACTTCTGATCAAACTCCCCTTGGGACACACCTCTCAGCAGCAGGCTTGAACCAAGGAGGGATGAAAGAAAGACAAGATGAGGAAATAACAACACACTTCCAGCATTGCCCTTCATTAATATCTCCAATAAACAAACATTTACATCTGAATATTACTTTCTCTTACACACCGCCTGCTATCACTTCACTATATTCCACATGAAAGCACACTTGTCATAAGCCATTTCAACTCCCATCCCAAGTTAATATATTAGCACTCGTTTCATTTGCATTTTAATGGTGAGACTACACTTTTCAGATAAATGACTGCACTTTATCACAGGATTACTTAGTTTTTGCTGTAATGCTGCTCTGCCATGTGGGAATCAGGGAGCAGGGAGGTCAGAAAAAGCCCTGGAAAGCAGACCCACTGGGTTCAAGAACATCCACCCTGCTCTTTACAGCTCCATCTTTGTAATGAGGGGGAAAACAGCGATGTTGAAATGTCCTGGCTGCTTCTCTTTGTACTGAAGGGAGATACTGATGATGTCATTTCACTCCCACGTTTTGTTATGTGCATGGACTCCTCCAGGGAGGAGGGCCACAGATGGCCTGAAATGAACCTAGGGATAGGGATTCCTGGGGTTTCTCTCTCTCTCCAGGCTTTGAATCTCCACCATGTAGCTGAAGCCTATATTGGTGTTAGGCCTGCTTGCCTAGCAGATCAGAGCAGTCTCCTGTGAAGATTGGGTAGGAGGCAGCATCCCTGACTCAGAGGAAAGGGATAACATGATGGCTACACTATGGATGGTTTTAGCGTTAAAAAGCCAGAACATGTACATAAAGACAAAGTTATCCTTTATTTAAAGAGACAGAAAGACACAAAGCTGTGTGTAGCATACCAAGTCATTAAGTAACAAAGTAAGTGACAAGGGGAATGCAAAATGTATCCTGCATGGCATGAGGCTGTGTAACACTGCCTGTCCTCCCTAAGGCAGCACTGAATTCCCACCTCTCCAGGGAAACAACTCAGAGGATGTTTGGATGCTCCTGGTGTTAATACCTAGCTTGTCTCATGAGGAAACGTAGCCAGAGGAGGTCTCAGCAAAGGGGCTGCAGACCCCTTAAGGGAGCCAGCTTGGCTAGTGGGCTCCACCTGGACTGGGGGCTGGAGGGAGATCAAGGTGGAAGCAGGGGTGTGTGGTGGCAGTTCTGTGAGAAAGCTGCTGAAAAAGTCTCTGGGTGGCTCAGAATGGTGGGGTTGGAAGGGACCTTTAGAGATCATCCAGTCCATCCCTCCTGCAGAAGCAGGTTCACCTAGATCAGGTCACACAGTGTCCCAGTTTAGCAAGGAGCACCCTGTGCTGGTGCAGGTGGCTGGACAGTAACAGAGGTGTTGGTGCTGAACACAGGGAGTCATAAGGACCCATCACTGGGGCCTCATGACATCTGCTCCTTGCTCCCAGCTCTGCTGCTGGTTGCATCAAGGTGACCAATCTACACCCTTCCTGGCCCAGTGCTGGCAAGCCTCCAGCAAAGAGCATGGACCCAACCTGTTATTGGTATTGTACTTGTTACACTTCTTGCCACGTGCCTCAACTATTTAATAAACACTGGCTCTAAATCCCCTGAACATGTCTGAAATAACTCCTGAGGCATGCACAGAGCTGCCTGCATTCCTCCTTGCTGAAGCCTGGGATGGCTCTGGCTGGCTGTATTTATACCACAAAAATCTCTTTTGCATTTTCCAGGATTTGAGTCGTGTCATTCACATGGGCTGCCCAAAAAGCTGAAGCAGCCAGCAAGGCTCAGCACATACAGGCATCTCTAAGTAGTGACAGGTACCTCACCTGCAAGAGCATAACCCAAGAACAATCCCTTTGCTGTTGCACATGAGGACCTGCTGCTCCTGCTGGAGACTGACAGACGCTGCCATGGCCCCTGCCCTGCCCTGTTTGATGGATGAAGGTCACAGCTCCACAGCGGTTTCCAGCATGGTCCTGGCACTTGCTCCCTCTTTGTTCAGCTGATGTCCTCAGATGACAGCAGATGGCCTTTGTGCTCTGACCCTCTTCCTTCTCTGACCAGTGGCTTTTAAGGGCCATCCATCTTCCCCTGGGTTTGACAGAGTGGAGAGCAAGCAGGCTCACTCCAGAAGGGGGGATTTTCCTCATCCTGTGCCAGAATGCTTACATACAGTGTCATCAACGTGACTGAGCCTTGGCACTAACCCTCAATGAGCATCATGGTGGCATCATGGCTCTGTTTCCATTTTATCTGTTGCTTCTGGTAGCTGGGGCAAGTGGGGCTGCACCTCTGAGGTGGTTTGTCTTTCCCCTTGAGAAAAGAAGTGTGGGGTCAGGGCATGTCTCATCAATAAGTGAGGAGCTCCAGCTGTCCCTGGCTTTGTGCACCATGCCGAACCTGGTGGCAAATGATGGTATTTGAGTCTTCTTGTTCTCACAGGTGCTTTTCATACTGTGTATAATCAAAGGGAGAACTCCAGGGATCAGCAAGGAGTTAAGTGCAAGATAAGGTGAGCTGTGACTCCCTGCTGTGCTCCAATGTTCCCATCAGCTGCTCTGAGGAGGATAGCGGTGTCTCCTGTCTATAAATGGGGAGCTATGTTGTAGGCAGAAAGCTGGGTAAGGTAATCCAGGAAACCTCTGACAGGGCAAGGAGTTAAATTTATGGAGCACTGGAGAGACACCTGAGCAAGGTGACCTTAGCTAAGGCTAAAATTGTAGTGTCTTCTGTCAGCTGTAGGTGAAGTGAGACAACTGCATCTGTGATGATGCTTAATATCTCCCAGTCCCATTGCAGCCCTCAATAAGGACATTTGGTGTCTGCAGTATAAGTAACTGAGTAACTCTTTGCACTTCTATTTTTACACATACACAGGAAACAAAGCTGTTTTTCTGAAAACTAGACCTAAGCTTTGCAAGTCAAAGGAACTGTAGGAAGTGGCACTTGAAGGGATTTCAAGGGGTTACCTAGTCCAGCCACTCACCTGTGGGGAATCAGCTCTGCCTTTGTCATCCTGAGACATTTTTGTGTGACTTACCCTTGGAAGGTTTTGGTGATGGGAGTTTCAAACCTTGCTTCATAACTGGTTTAATTTAACAACCTGACTTACTCTCCTGGGCAAATGGGAGTGGGATCCCATCTGAGTGGGAAATGCCCTGTGCTGTGACTGTGAGATGTACAGGTTTGGGGGCTGCCCTGAGTGTCTGCAGCTGTGTGTGCTTGGGAGATGCCTCTGCCCTCCTAGCAAAATTGTGCTTGCAATGGAAAGAGCAGCTGTGACTAATATGTTAAGTGATGTGCTGATATAGAAGAAGGGATTTGCTCTTTGTGAATAACTCCTATTTGCCATGCCTGCATCTCCAATAAGGGGGGACGTCTTATTCCTCAGAGCAGGTCCCCAGGGGAACCCATTAGTTATAGTGTTCCTTTGACCCCAAATATCTTCCTCTAACAGCAACACTTAACATGTGCCAGGCAGCTTGCACTGTATCGTGTGCTCTGCTTACTGCCTGTGCTACACATCTCTAAATAAAGCCATCACATGCTGCTAAACTGAATGCCTCTGAGAAATCCACACACGTGCTCTCAGCAGAGTTGTCTTATCCCGTGAGCCTATAATCTTGTCAAAAAAAGGAGCTTGATTTGACAACTCCACCAAAAGCAGGCTTTACAGTGACTTGCACTCTGTGTTCTAGCCTGTAATTCCTGGGTAGTCTTAAATGTACCATTCTTCTGTGCTGGCACCAGGGCTAATTGTGCTTTAGTTCTGCAGGTTGTTCATTTTGCTCTTTTAAATGTTGGGAGGGTGTTACTGCAATCTAATCCCTTGGGACTTCTCAAAGGTTTGTAAAGCTAGAAATAAAAATCCCAGGTCCAGAGTCAGTCAGGTCTCTTGGGACTCCTGTAACTACACAGTGCCAGTAGATTTGATGTGGCTTCATGATGTTATCTCTCTCTCTCTCTCCTCTGTTACACAGTGACTGAAACTACATCATCCCAATTGTACTCTGCAAAACAGTGAGTGAATATGCCTGAACTGTCAGTAGCATAAAGCTATTACAGTACTTTTCCAGCCTCTGAAATTAAGGCTACAGATGATAAAACAGCATTGGTGCCATGAAGCAGGGTTTTATTTCTATCCCAGGCTAGATCTGAGTAACTGTACTGTACAGTCCTTCCACTTCCATAGCAAGAGAGCTCATGGTTCACATGTTGCCTTCTGGGGGTTTCTTTGCATCCTTGATGCCTTGCCATTCAACAGCCCTGTGCTTTTCAGGACCTGGGAGATGAAAGAACCGATATTGCTTCGAAGGTTGTTCCTAACACAGGGGTAGTTAAGAAACTGTCTGCACACAAATGACAAATTATTGTAATCTGAACAAAGAATGGGCCAGTAAAGATCACACCAGCTGAAACCTTAAAAGAAGCCATAGAGAAAGATGAAAAGATGGATTAAAAGAGAGAAAAAGATCTGTAATGCTCCCCAAGGCAGCAATGTGGCTAATTGGTTCTAATGATTGATGTTCCAGAAGCAGACCTGGTGATGAATTGCCAAGTACTCCTCTTTCTCCTCTTAGATGCAGTGGCCCTTTGTGCAGCATTGCCAGGGCTCTGCCAGCCCCTGCCCGTGGAAGCCTCCTGGGGTGGCTTTTGCTGCTTTAACAGGCAGGAGAAAGCTGGGCTTGTGCTGCAGCAGTGGCTGATCCTGCCTCTGCAGTGAGATCAGAAAGAAGATACCCCTGTGAGGTGCATTTCTTTACTAATGACACAGCTTGGTACCACTTGTTTGTGAGGTGGGAGTAACACTGGTGCAGGAATCACCAAGTAGTGCCCTCAGGCTTGGGATGTGGGATGACAGACTACAGGAACACAGTGCTGCTTTGTCCTTAAAACCTGCAGGTGTCCCTCTGCTCCTCTGTGAGCAAAATGACAAATCCCCAAGGCCTAGGTAAGGTGGGATTTCACACTGTGAACTTGATCTCTGAGCTGGGTTGAGAGCAGCTTCTGGGAGGGCAAGTTGTGTAGCTGCTGGCTTTGACTTTCTGGGAGTGCTGTGTGAGAAGAGAGGGCTTGGGATAGAAGGTTGTGTGTGAGTGAATGGCAGAGGGGATGTCTCTCAGTGAGATACAGGCTCCTGGTAAATGAGTGAGAGGGTGGTGACTTTAGAGGGTGTGTCTTTCACCTCTTCCCCTCCAGCCCTTGAAGTCTCAGCAGCAGCAGTTGTGTGATCCCTTGGTGGGAATGCTTCAGTTGATGGGAAGAGAATTGTCTGCTGCCCTTCCTGTAGTGGGGGGGTTTTTTTGTTGGACAAATCAGAAGTGTTCCATGTGAACATGTTGCTGGAAGGCTGTCTGGGGGCAGGCAACGCTGGAGGGAAGAGCAGATGGAGGAAAGTGATAAGCAACTGAGGCAGGAGCAGATAGCCCTGCTAGCACAGCCATGAGGCCACAGAAGCTTGTGGTAGCATTCAAAGCACTCCTCAGAGAGGTTTTGGCTGTGGAAATTCAAGCCAAGCCTCCAAGGTCTGCTTAGTTAGAGTGCAAACCCTTGATTTGCATTACAATTTGCACTAGGCTTTGGTGGCACTTTGCCTGTTGTTAATCAAACCCTTGCAGAGCCTGGCCTTGGTTTCAGCTTGGCAGCAGCACGTGTGCCTGGGTAGGTTTACCTTGGCTTTGCATCTCCTTGCACACAGTAAATCAAATGTGTGATAAGTTTACAGAGGATCTGGGCTGCATCTAATAGATGTCATTACATTGCTTGTTCAGAGTTGTGTGTGAGACAAGGTCATCCCATCTCATAAAAAGAGCATAAATTTGATATTTTCTTGCCTCCCACAGTGAGCTGTGAGAGACAGAGGTGTAGAGATGACTGCAGTGCATGGAGCATTGAGCTCCCCTGTGCAATTTATCTGTAACCCAGCAGTTCCTGTTGTCATCTCAAACTTACTGGTTTCCTCAAGCTGCAGACTTCATATGCATCTCTGTCCTAGTGATGCTCAACACCTCACATCTTCATGCTGGGAGTTTGGGGCCCCAGTGTTGTGCAACAGGTCAAATCCATGGCTGGGCTGAGGGGCAGCACGCCCTGCTTTGTACAATTCATGCCTCAGGGCTGGTGTGAATTTGAGGGCTGCATAGTGGAGCCATGGGCCCCCTTCTTTTTGTCCTGGTTTAGGCCCATCAGGGAACAAAAGACCAAGTACCAAAGACCTGAGAATTGCCAAGGGCAGGGAGAGCTCAATTTCTGCTTAAGGTTCAGGACAAAACAGACAAAGCAGAGCAGGCTGCTGGGCTTGGGGAAGGAAACAGGAAATAATTTAATGCAACACCAGCTAAAGCATAACCTTAAACCCCAAACATAATCAAAATAAAACTACACAGAGTGGTACAACAGTGAAGAGTCCGACCAGCCCTGTGGTGGATGTGAACCCAGGAGCTGGGGGAGAGTCCACAAATCTCTTTACTGGGTCTTCACTGCAACCCCCTCCCCCTGTTACCAAGCAAAAGCTGCTCCTTGCTAAACCAGAACACTCCTTCAGTCCAAATGGGCCTTAAGTACCCAGCTTAAAGAGCTAACTCTCACTGATGAGGTCCCAGTGCTTTAGGACCCTGTGGTGCCCTGTCTGTTCCCCTAGTCTAGGTCCCCAAGTCTGTTTTCCCAGTCCCTTCAGAAAGATTTGAGCCTTTTGGAGGTTTACACCCTTGGGCTCCAACTCAGATCCCTGTTAAACCAAGAGCAAACTTCTCTGTGGCCTCTGCAGGATGTGGCTCAGCCTTGGAGTTCTTCAGTGAACCTTGTCCTTGAGTGTATGTTACTTTGCTGTGACATCTTCCCCAATAGTAACTGCCCAGTTACTGCTGGTTCTCCTGAAGCCTGAGATCTGTCTTGCACACATTGCACTTGTCATGCTCTGTTTTTCAAGCTGGCAACTTCCTTCTCTCCTCTGGCGTTCTGTGCAGTTGGCCAGTTGTGTGCCCACGGTCTGCCCTGGGATGGAGGAGCAGTTGAGCAGCTAGGGGTGAATTTCTATGTTGTGCAGACCTATAGCAACATGACAAACACATGTTTTTAGGGATGTGGTGGTCGTTGCTAATGTTCTTGAGCTGTGGTTGCAGTGGGCCAAGAGATGATGATATAACAACTTGTTTGTATACCATCTGACACTGCTCAGGCACGGCTGCAGAAATCCCCACTTCTGGTTCGTGCCTTGTTAGTATCAGAGTGTTTAAAATTCCTGGTGTCTTAACCAACAAATTTGTGTGATTTCCCACTCACAACCCCTCACCCTCAAGTTTTGGCACAGAGGTGAAGGGAATTGTTGAGCTAGCTACCCATCTCTGGGAAATTAAGTCCCAGAATACAGCATCCTGGATCCTGCCATGGTTTCCACTCACCAGCATGTGCTGGCTGCCAGAGCAGGCCTGGAGATCTGGAGTTTGATGTGAGAAACGGGGAATACAGCCACTCTTTTGTTATTCCAGTCCCAGTGAAAGATCATCAGAACTTCATGATGAAGTGTCAGAGCTGTTGAGTGTAATGTACAGAAACAGAAGGTTACCTGGCTACGTAGGACAGTTCAGCTCCCGAGGTGCCGTGGGCTCTGTTGCATGGCTGATTGGATTTACATGATACCATCACTTTCCTGTGTATTCTGGAGGAGATTCAGGCGCATTAGCAGCTCAGAAATGTTCTTCATCACCCATTGTGGTAGTAAGCAAGACACTACATACTTTGTCTTAACACTCTAATATGTAAGAGGGAAGAATCTGTCTCTGTTTTATTAAGTATCAAAAATAATAATGGAACTTGTCTTGGTTTTTTAGCAGCTCATGATAATTTACTTGCCCTTTGATGGGGTGGATTGTGTTTTGGTGTGTGGCTGGGGAATGGCCTCATTATTCAAAACATAGAAGGAAAAAACGTTACAGGAATTGCCATTAAGCAAAGGCATAAAGTACTTGGAGTGGCTAGTGCCCTTGTGTTTTGCTATTAAATTGTTCTTCAGTGATAAGTCCCTGCTCAGAAGGACAGTGCCCATTTGGTGCCGGTTGTGCTCTGTTTCTAATGATGGGATGGTTCCTTGCTGATAGGACATCCTTCTAGGTCAAGAGGCACTCATGGTGCATTACCCTGTCACTTGGGTAGAGATTCCTGCCAGGCTGGTGTGGTTGCCCACTGTCTTGATGTGCTGCCTTGCATTCACACCAACATCTGATTGCCAGGACAGTGGTTTGGTGAGATTGTGTGGAATGCTGTTTGACATGAGCTCAGCTTCTCCAGGCAGTCTGGAACTACTGAAGGTTTAAAGCACAAGTGAGAAGACTCTTTGCAAAGCTGAAGAACTTTTAATGAATCAGCTTTCTTTTTGCATCCACAAATCTTTGGGGGAGGACATGATGCTGACTGCAGGAACCCAAATCCTCTGGTCATCTGTGGGACCTCAGACCAGCTCTTCACCACAGGAGTATTCAGGGGAGCCTTGGGAATCAGGAGGCCTTGACTGGGATACAGATGCTTAGTGCAAAAGGAGCCACAGTGAGAGTCAATCCCCCTCTTCACAGTGTTCCACAGCTGCTGTTACACTGAAGAAACACTGCTATACCCAAACAATAAAGATGCTCTCCATAAATGGAGGATCTGAGGAGAAGAGCTGTCAATCAGACTTGGATATGTGGCTGCTGTCTGAGCTGACAGAGGGAACACATCCATATCTTCTGGGAGCAGGGGAAAGTGTTGCAATAACTGTTCATTCCAGCTATGTTTCAGCACCCTTGAGAAATACTTGTGTACACACTTTAAATACTTCCAGGCACACTGAACAAATGTGTTCAAATAAGTCCCCTGATGGAACATGTCGTTACTACAGGTGAA
This sequence comes from Colius striatus, assembly GCF_028858725.1. Taxonomy (NCBI): domain Eukaryota; kingdom Metazoa; phylum Chordata; class Aves; order Coliiformes; family Coliidae; genus Colius; species Colius striatus. Next base: position 10,776,613 of record NC_084776.1, read on the forward strand.
CTCTGTGTGTGTGTACTCTGCTGGGGTTAAAGGAGGGGTGGATTCCTTGTATTTAAACCTGCTTCAAGGAACTGTAGAGTGTTCTATAAATAGCCCTCCCAAATACTTGAGCAATTCATGTTCTGCTTTTTAAAGGTAGAAAATGCCTCTTAGGTAATGGAATTAGAGGTGATTAGTGACGGGTGTGGATGCAAAGAGGATATGAAAGTAGCATAGAGAAATCTTTGATATATCACTTGCTGTTCCTGAGGCATTTTCTTCTCCTTGTCTTAACTTTAAATGTCCCCTGTAATAAGTGAATCTGCCTCCTAAATGATCTTACCTCACCTTTCTATGTGAAAATATCCTTTTCTCCCGAGCTGTTCTTGGTAGAAGTGGGGAAAACACCATATGTACAAAAATACCAATGTAAGAGTTTTGATTTGATCTTTATAGAAGTAGTTTGAGCCCCTGCTGTGTTCATCTAGGGAATGATACACAGGCAAAGCAATCCATTTCAACTAAATGTAGTTACCAAAAATTAGGCATCTAGTAGTGAGCAAGTTGTCTAGGTTTCTGTAGTCAATGCTCCTGAAGGTGCAGCTGAGGGAAATATGTCAGTATTGTAGGAATGAATCAGCCCTGGAAGATGCCTGTCTCTTTCCCCTAACCAGGAGGAGTCTAAAATATTGCTGAGATTAGACACTCAAGAACTGGTTCAGGTGTCTAAAGATAGGTATCCAGTGTGCCTGAAGTGGCACTATCATGTGTGGAGTGTATGCAATGAGCTGGGAGATGCAGTTAACTGTGCCTTTACAGAATTGCTGCACAGCTCCCTTCTGGGGACGAGGAGGGAGATGCTTTGGGAAACTTAAAAGTAGCTAGGTACTTATTTAGGCATGTCCTTTCCATGCCTAGTGCTTGAAACTTCAACTCTGTGGAGGTGTATCACTGACTATTACTGGCTTTCATAACTTTAGGAGATGAAGTGACTTGAGTGAAATCCCTCCCTTTCCTGCTGCTGTTAAAAAAGAGCTCACAGAATTTACAGGGCTTTGGGGACCCAACTTTCAAAGACACAGCCTTCTGTGGTGTCCTGGTTTAGGCTCATCAGGGAACAAAGACCACGATTAGTCCTGAAGACCTGAGGATTGCCAAAGGGCAGGGAGAGCTTAATGGCCACTGAAGGTTCAGGACAAAACAGAGCAGGCTGCTGGGCTTGGGGAAGGAAACAGAAAATCATTTAATGCAAGACCAGCTAAAACAACCATAAACCCCAAACATAACCAAGATAAAACAACACAGAGTGGTACAACAATGAAGAGCACAACCAGCCCTTTCAGAACACCTTCTCCCCCCGCTTCTCCCTTCTCCCCTTCTCAGAGCAACACCTGTAGCAAGCAACAAGTACATTCTCAAAGTTACATGGCAGCTTAATTAAAGGAGGAGAGGCCTGCCAGACTTAATTTATTTTTAAAAGCCCCATCAAATTTAATTTGTGAGTGCAGTTCTTCCATCTGCTTTCAGGCATTATCTCTGGAGTTCAGGAGAAAAACATATGTCTTGTGGTTAATAAGAATTTGTTTTAATGGATCGTGTGACTGGGTGATTAATAACTGCTCTGCTTTGATTGTTCTCGTTGTAAGGATAACACACAGCCCTGCTGCCCAGCCCCAACCTATGGCTGTGAAAAGAGATCATAAACTGGGAGATGAAAAATCCCTCTGGTTGAGATGAAAGTGAGTGGATCAGAAGGTTGGCTGCACGGAGCTGCGGGGCGAAATCAACTTCCTATGGTTATTATTATTTCTCTTTTGGGATTGTATGTCAGATCATCAGATGTGCACAAAAGAGGGCACTTAAGTCTGTATTTAGACATGTAACTTGATCTGATGTCTGGCTGCCAGAGGCACTGTGGTGGCATTCAGGAGGTCCTGAGTGAAACCATGCTTTCCACAGACTCCCTCTGTAACCTTGGGCAAGTCCCCTAACCCTCTCCAGAAACAGCACCCACAGAGAAATATTCCCAGTGCAGCTCAGACTCTGACCCCACCAGATTTTCCTCTTTCACCACCTTGCTCCTGGCTTAAACTGGGTGTCACCTCTTCCAAGCAAGAGCTCGGCATCTCCATAGATATGAGACAAGAACGTGACCCTTCTGTTTAACACCCAACTGGTGCTTTCATTTCATGCAAGAACCAAATCCAGAGCAATTCATCATATTTGCTTTCATGACACGCTGGCTGGGTGTTAGAAATGTTGGGAGCTTTGTTGCTTGGCACATATTCAAACCGGTTACTTCAGAGGAAATTCTGTGTATTAAAAGAGCCCAGTGATTAGGTTATCATCATCTCCACTGCTCATTTTCCCTGTTCACAATGGAAGCTTGGAAGAGAGAAATGTATTTGGTTGTTTGTAAAGGCACCAGTTGAAATGTGCTCCCAGGCAGGAAATAAAGAGACATTATTACTTCATGGCCCCCTGGGGTAGATGGCAGGCGGTCAGGCATGTGGGCCTGGGAGCCATAAAGCCACGCAAACCGGAACAGGTAACTGCTGTCATTTGGGCTTTGATTTGCTTTTCCAGCGTTAACCTCGTGTTAACCTTCAGAGCAAGAGGTCAGGGAAAGGTTGCAGCCTCAGATGCTGGAGAGGGGCACTTTGCCTGCCTGAAATATGCAGCCCAGGCAGAGCTGGTGAAGTTGGCTGCAAGTAATAACAATAATAAAAAAGAAATGACTCCTGCCTCGTGTTTCCATTTCAGCTGAAAGTTCTCAGCCGATTTATGTGTGGAAGGAAAATGCCAGAGGGACTTCAAAGAGGGAATAAAACCAACGTGCCCCCAAAAGCAGAGAGGGAAATGATTTTTTTGAGTGTTCACCAGGCCCTTCCTCTCTCCATCTGCCTGTTCTCCTGCAGTGCCTGGGCATTGGTGTTAGTGTGGAAGAGCTGATGTGCCCGGGCAGAAGGTCTGTTCATCAAACACGGAACTGTTTTGCGATGCTGCAGTAATGACTGCAGTCAGCATTTCAGACCAAACTGCTCTCTGTGCTGGGATGTGGAAGCAGTGGACACGCTTTCTTGGCATGCAGAGTAGCTAACCAGGGCTTTGCTTCCTTTGTGTGGCCTTTCTGGGTACTGGGTGAACTGGCCTCTAACTCATTTTTACCTACTACTGCTTGAAATGATCATCTGCCCTGAAAGCTTCCATCCTTACTGGGTTCTGGGAGAATGTTGGGCACCAGCCATGAAGCATACAAGCTCTGATGTGGGCACAAAGTCTTTGTACTGCAACATAAAAATAGCCTAATAAAAATTGCACCCATAAAGATGGGAAGAGGGGGAAAATCAGAGCACACACAGGATTCTTCATTGGCGGCTTCGTTGTCTCTATAAGGGACAGACAGATGGGGCCAGTTTGATTAAACTAGGAAGCTCTCTGCCAAGCTGCATTCATTCATCTGCTCTGAAATATTAGGTGGCATATGGCAACTAATATTTTCTGATGTGTTCCTGCAATGTCATGGTGGTGGTGGTGACTCTGTGGTGAGAGATATGCAATGAAATGGGCCAAGTAGTGGAGAGGGGAGAGGGGTTGCTGAGGTGGCCCATGGCTAGTGTGGGGGGCCACGAAGGGGAGGGCAGGCTGCATGGTCCTCTGCTGCCCAAAGGTGGGATGTTACTTTAGGTGCTGTGCAAAAGCAGCTGATTTGCTTTTAGTGAGTATTGCTTTTATTCAAGGATTAAGCCAATACCAATTTATCAGATGTATTGTTTATTACTCTCATACAGCTCCTTCAGGCCCCTGAATATAAACAACTAAAACAGTTTTCTTTGGGGAGATAGTTGCACAGAGGTGAGACAATGGGAAGATTGTGATTATTTAAGGTAGAAGAGGTTTTTAATGTTAAAAAAATCTTCTAGATGTTTTTGGGCACAGCTGAAGGTCTTGCTGGACAAAGATCTCTGGAGCACAGACATGGTGTGGAGACCATCTTGGGCTTGCTTTTCCATTTTGTGATGGAAAGGTAACACTATGTAATGATATCTATTGCTCTAAACTCTCAGTGGACATGGAGAGAGTGTCTGTCACTTCATGTTCCTGCCTTCTTGCTGAGCTCTTGTCAGCAAAGACGGGATTCACATGCTGAAATGCGAGTGTATAGATTCGAGCCTGTCATCAGGAGCCCTGTTTCTAGTGGTCATCCCTATGCTGTCCTTCACCTCAGTGTAGGTGAATTCCCCCACTCAACAGTGATTTCACAGCCCTGTCCCTTGATTATCTCCCTTTTTAAGGTGGATAAGTGCATCCTCTCAGTTCCCTTTGAGATCCAGTGTCACACAAAGCAGTAAGCACAGAAAGCTGTTTGGGAAATGCCATTTATCTTAAGTGAAGTACTTAAAGAGAATGGGTTTAATGATGTATCCATGGAAAGCAGGTTTCACTTCTATTTGAAGTTTTGTTTACACTGCTGTCTTTTTGTTCTTCCTTTTTTTTAAGTTTATTTTCTGCTTGCAAAAATGAGAGAAGTCAAGAAGGGAAGAAGATGGGGGAAACAGCTTTGTGAATTTCCTTCCCAACTCTGAAAGAGAAGAGATGACTTTAGAGATGAAGAAGACTTTAGAGATGAAGAAAAAGAAGAGAGAATGAAAGGAAGGGAATGCCAGAGTCCTTCCAGATTTGGAGGGCAAAACCAAAAGGATGCCTTTCAAAATGAGCATTTATAATTGAGTTTCATTTTGAAAGTTTTCATTACAAATAATTCAAGCCAATCAGCTGTGTTTGTGGAAACTCCTGGGTTCCCTTGGAAACCACTTTCATTTTTCATGACGAGAACTTTATGAAGAAAATTGTAACCATGTCGTAGCTGTTCAGCTGCCTGGGATTTATGAAGCATGTTAATCCATCACCTCGTCCTGCAGGTGCAGAGTTTTATAAATAGCAATTATGAGAGGATGGCATGATGCCAGTCTTAACCTCTCTCTGCCTCTCCCCCACGCATCCTGAAGTCAGCATCTTCAGAAAGACCTCCGTGCTTACTAAGGCTTCACAAATCACTTCATCTAGATTTTCTTGATCCACTTCTCAAGCAGCATCTCTTGTACCTTCAATATAGTCTCTTGAGTGTGGGCAGCAGATCAAAGGGGGTTCTCCTTCCTCTCTGCTCTGCCCTGCTGAGGCGTCATCTGGAGTCCTGTGGCCAGTTGTGGGCTCCTCAGCTCCAGAGGGACAGGGAAGTGCTGGAGAGAGGCCAGTGCAGGGACACCAAGATGATCAGGGGACTGGAATGTCTCTGTGAGGCAGAAAGGCTGCGGGACCTGGGGCTGTTCAGCCTGGAGATGAGAAGGCTGAGGGGCCTTATCAATGCTGATCAGAACCTAAAGGGTGGGCGTGGAGAGGATGTGTTTGTTGTGTAGTGGCCAGTGACAGGACAAGGGGTAACAGGCACCAGCTGGAACACAGTTTTATGTGTTTCATATGTAACTTAAACATAAGGAAAACCTTCTTTGGTGCTGAGGTGAGGGAGCCCTGGCCCAGGCTGCCCAGGGAGGGTGTGGAGGCTCCTTCTCAGGAGGTTCCCAACCCCAGCTGGACACGTTCCTGTGCCCCTGATGGAGGGGAACTTGTTTTATCAGGGGTTGGGCTGGATGGGCTCTGGAGGCCCTTCTAACCCCAACCCTTTTGGGATTCTGTGTGGTCATCCAAGTGCTCCGCTTGGGTCCCTTTGAGATTTTTGCCTGCTGTGGCACTGAGGGAACTCAGTGGTTCTGCAGCCCAGCTGTGGCTGGACTACAGAGCTTCCCTGAGCACTGTTGTCACTTAAAATGGGTCAGTAAGTCACTCTTCTCACCTTCTCAAAAGGTTATAACACTGGGAAGTGGAAAATGACATTTTTGTAATGAAAAATCCTTTGCCTGATTATCTCTCTTTCAATTACCAGTGCTTCTGAATACAAGCAGGTTTTTTTTTCCAAGGTGTTGCTTTGTAAGGTAGTATTTTCTCAGGTTGGAGCTTTGAAGATATGTTTTCGTCAGAACCTCTGCTTCCCTGCTCACCCCTTGAGTAAACATTGTGTTTTCCATCCCTTCCCTGATGTTGGCCTTGTTCACACATTGTAATTTGCTGCAAGTTTGACCCTGGCTGTGCTCCATGGAGGATGAGCAGAGTCTCTCCTGGAGCGTGGGCATTG